>NC_069735.1:13592619-13944286 GCF_027358585.1 Pangasianodon hypophthalmus | reverse complement strand
GTGTTATAGCAGCTATAAATGCCCGTTCCCTCACCAGCCTGTCTTTTTTTCTCACTTTGGAGGTTAATAAGATAAAAACACAGTTTATGTTACCAAGAAACCACAAAGCAGAACTCCTCTGTCCTGAGGACTTTCCTGTGGTAGAAAACTTACTAACACTGGAGACTCCTTCCATAAATGTCTCCTTTACAGAAACTTTTACATTTTTCTTTGTTAAATAAAACGTTATTTAGTCCGATTATTATTCATCTTAGATTATGTGGAGCATCCGCCATACACGTCCCTGTGTATGAGCTGTTACTATAGAAACAATAACATAATAGGATGATTAACATAAACGATTATTAATATTAAGGTTAATGTTACAGCCGGAACCACTGTCCAAGCTGCTGTTATACAAAAATAATGCACACCTTCTGACCAATCAGATTCAAGAATTCAATTACACTGTGGTATAAAGCAAATTAATCAACACTTTCTGACCAATCAGATTTGAGAATTCAAATTGCTGTGGTATAAAAGACAATTAACACACATTGCACCTGAAAACAGACAATCTACAGTTTCTAACTGTGGACCTACAAGCTCAGGGTCAGTGTTAGTGCTGAAAATGATGCACCATTCATACAATATCTGCTCTGTAATTCAAGACGTGTAAAGTGACTTATCTGGTAGGTTTATAAATAAATAGAAATAAACTGGCAACTTCTGCACTATTAAAATCTGCAGGATGCTCCGAGTACCAGACGACTATTGCTTTCATACAGAGACGAATCCTCTTTACTTATAGACCGTTTACTCTTTAAATTACAGTATAAGACAGATTTGAAACAGAAAATGAGTAGAAAACTACATTTTTTTAAAGCATGCAGGACAGCTGAGTTTATATGCAACACACTGTAAATAATCTTTTAGTGTCTTTTTGTGGTTGGAATTATAAAATTAAGTAAAGCAGTGATTAAATAAAACTTTGAAATGTCTGGTAAGCCAATATTACATGATATCTACACACCAGCAAAACCTCTTGGAAAGTTCTTTACAATGCTACATCAGTCACTTAAAAAAAAACAAAAAAAAAAAAACACATTAACGATCATACAATAATCGGAATGAAATACCTCCTAAACCTCTTATAGTAACTTGTAAATATTTCCCTGCTCTGAAACAATGACATTAATCTGATGTGACATAATAAATAAATGAAATAATAAGTTTGTGGACTGTTTTGCTTGGTTTCCTGAAAAAAATATGTAAAACCTTTGCCAGCTTTTAGCTGAGGTATAATGTGTTTATGTGCACATTTATTATATTTTATACACACTAGTACAACTAGTGAAACTGACCTAATCTGCTGGCTATTTTCAACACAAACGATCTATAAAGGTGCAACAGAATCAAAGCATCTCACACTCCCAAACCCTGAGCTTCCTGAACAGACGGCTCAGCGTGCCCTGTGAAGGAGATTTGGTTTGTGAAGTGGAATCGGCGACATGGTGTTTTTTCTCGGGATTCTACGAGCGTTTCATGTTCTCATGGTTCGGATCTGATCTGTTTGGGAAAGGAAACAGTGAAGCAGTGAAGTCAACAATCACTCCAAATACAAACTGGAGAATCATGAAGTCAGGGCATGCTCACAAATGAGGACTAGGATGTAAACACAATTCTGAAGTCTAACACAATTTAAAATGCAAGGTAGAAAGTACAGAGGATAGTATTTGAAAGCTAATTGATAACTCTGGGCTGTATCATAACTTATCAGTTATAAAGGCTAGTTTTTTTACACATAGATTGTGTGCATAAATCATGAGATCATGGTCAAGCTATGAAAACACTTCACTACATCACCACGAGTTTGTTTAACTTCAAATACTTACAGTGCAAATTGTTCTATAGATGAAAAAAAACAAAACAAAACAAAACAAAAAAACCAACAAAACAAACATGAATCCTTAAATTATATAATAATGTCATTCCTGACACTAGAGTTCATTCACAGGAAATGGATCATCGTTGATTCACATACACCAAAGTTTTACCCTAATAAAATGACAAATCTGTACCTTGCAGCCAGTCGACTCCCTCCTGTAGACCCTCCCCCTGGACAGCGTTACTGGCACTGAAACACACACACACACACACACACACATATCTATATCAGTGTTGTGGTTTGGGAAGGTGATGCAATACTGAAACCTCTTCTCTACTCTGTGGGCTGTTGTGGGCTAACACCAGAACCACAGGAAATTTTTAAATCTAACTTTATGGCCATATTGTCCTACCAGATGTGCCACGGTTTATCTTTGATGTTCTCCAGGCAGAGGAGCTGAGAGACCTTCACTGAGGACAGAGCGTCTCTTAGATCCATTTTATTAGCAAAGAACAGGATGGGGATCCTCCTGTGTTTGACATCTACATACACAGAGGAAGCGCATTATTACTTTAGAGAGATTACTATTACTACGACCATTACTAATACTAAAACAACTACTACTACTACTATCCCTGCTACCATTACTACTACAAAAAACTGTTACTACTTTCTCTACTACCATTACTACTACTACCATTAATAATACAACTACTACTATCCCTGCTACCCCTACTACAACAAAAACTACTAATTTTGCTACTACCATTACTAGAACTACTACTATCACTACTATCATTACTACTATGACAAAAACTACTACTACTTCTATTACTACTACAAAAAACTGCTTCTATCCCTACTACCATTACTAATACTACTACAACAACAATAACTACTACATACTATTACTACTACAAGAATAACTACTATGATTACTACATTAACTACCACTACTGCTACTCCTATTACTATTACTACAAGTACAACTACTACTACAGCTTTTACTACTACCACTACTAGTACTACAATTAAACCTTTGACTACTACAACAACTATAACTTTTACTACTTCCACTACTAGCATTACTACTACAGCAGGTAATAATAATAATAATAATAATAATAATAATAATAATAATAATAATAATAATAGTAGTTTTATCAAGCAAATGGTTTGTCTTTGTGGTCAATTTGAATTTCATCTATATATATATATATATATATATATATATATATATATATATATATATATATATATATAGAGAGAGAGAGAGAGAGAGAGAGATAGATAGATAGATAGATAGATAGATAGATAGATAGATAGATAAGCAAGCAAAGACACTCACCAGGATGGTTAAGGAGAGTATCAAGCTCTTCTTTGGCGACCACCATTCGCAGCTTATCACTGCTGTCAATGACAAATATGATGGCCTGTCCTTCCCTGCTCAAACAGAGAAAAGAAAGAAAATTAACTTCTGGGAACGCTCAACACCTTTTCTGCAGTAATATGAAAGGTTTAGGAATTAGCACAATGATAAGTGGCAATAGATTTAGAGAAATCACAGAGATGTGCATGACTGGATCACAGGGTTAGAAGTAACAGAATAATGTAGACAGTACAGTAGAGTGTTACACTGACAGTACCAGCAGTTCCACTTACTTGTAATAGTGCTCCCATAGGTTTCTATACCTGCCCTGGCCTGACATGTCAAACACTGTGAACGACAGACTATAAAGACAACAAGCTGGTCAATAAATAAACACGAAAAAAAAAAAATTAATTAATTAATCAGAAAATAGAAAGAGTGTCCATGCTCACCTTGACGTCTTGAATTTCTCTATGCTGAATCCAATAGTGGGGACGATGTCTTGTGCTTGAGCCTGTAGGGAGACCATTTAATGTGGCCATCTTTCTCAAAAGAATTTTAAAAAGTGATTAAATTTCCCCTTTAACAAAAAAAAAAAGTAGTCAAACAGCCAAGACATGTTACAGTGTAGTGAGAGGTGAATGTGTAACACAGTGTATTGCAGTCATGTGAAAACACTCATCCTCTGCGTGAGAGCGACAATTACGTTGGACGGCTTCAGCTGATTGATGATGGTGGTCTTTCCGCTGTTGTCCAAACCCAAACAAAGCACGTTCACCTCCTTCTTCTTCAGGCCCAGCCATCCCGCCAGCTTGTCGAAGAGCCCCATTGGATTTTTTTTTTTTTTTTTTTTTTAGGTGGCAGCGACTCTGTTCAAAGCAAAAGGTTCAAAGCTCAGAGGGGCTCAGCTGGTGGTTCATCATCTGTAAACACTCAGTCAGTCAAAGGCTTGCAAGGACATAAAAAGCTATAAAATAAACACTCCATCCTCACAGGTTGTTTTTAGAATTTAAAACACATTTTATACATATCAGTGGTAATCCTTTTCCAGGTTGTAATTTTAGTGCCATCTGCTGCATAAGAGCCAAACTGCAATGAAACTAACATTCTGCTGATTTGTTCCTACACTACACTATTGACCTCGTCTTCAGCAAAAGTCAATATTATCCACACTTTGTTATGAAACTTCTCAAACCACAATGAATTTGGAATAATACAGGGAGTCCCAATATTCTCCATACATAGGGGAAATTAACACTTTTTAGCAAAATGTCTTCCAAAATGTTTCATACTTAGTTTATAAATATATATATATATATGTGTGTGTATTTATATATATTTTTTTTTTCAGATAGCCTTCGAGTATGCCTTTGACAAAAGAAGAATGTTTTGTTTTGAAATCATTCTCATGGCTGGATCAGGAAGCTGTAGCATGGTTGCGATGGACATGTAATTACATGCATAACAGCAGATGTGTTAACTCGAGTTCACCATGAGCAGGAAAGACGACTCTGTGTGTGTTTACAAAGAAATGACAATCATGTAGAGGATGTTTTATAAATAAAGTTACATTTTGCTAAAAGGGGTTAATTTCCCCTGTGTATGGAGACTTTTGTCACGCCTTGTAGTTATTAAAGTAAGATGACATTTGAGCAGCCCTGTAAATTAACCTCTTTAAATGCTGTTAAATACGAGTGTCTTATTTGTGTGAACATTATCCAAATTATAATATTATAAAAATTCCGTATGAAAATATTTTTTAGTCTTATGGATAGCTGCAAATGGTCACTGATTCAATATTTTATAAGAAAAATTGTCTTGGCTGGGAAAGTAATGGTTTATTTCAGGAAGTGCATTAAGTACTGCAAAGCTGTTTAATCATACAGCTAATAATAATAATAATAATAATAATAATAATAATAATAAATGAACTGACTCATATTAACTCATTTTGAAAGTCTCAGAAGTTGCAAATTCTTACCTAATGCAAGTGACTTTTTTTTCCCTGCAATCGAGCTAGTACAAACTGTCACAATCATCGTCCTTAATCTTTACCAAATGATTCAGAAACTGCGAGCTTCTATGTTTAACATTGTCTTTATGCCAAGAACCCACATTCCTGCTGTCACACACGTCTACTGTGGCCCTTAAATCCAAAACACTTTAACAAACCAGCAACAGCACAACAAACATCAAACATCAAAAACTCAGAAATACATCAACGTTAACTCAAAACAGAAAGGATCAGCTCTTATTGAACATCACATGCTCGTTGCTGATTGGCTCCAGTCAGTCTGGAAGTAACTGGTTTTATTGACTTTTGGATGGTTTTGAATGGTGTCTGATAAAAGATACTGTATCTGATAAAAGATCAGAATAAACCTTTTTAAGTTGCATTTTCTTACTTCACTTGTGTTGCTCTGTAATTAAGACAGCTGCAATAATTACATCATCATTAATCCTTAATCATCACCACACACTGAGTGTCCAGCTTGAGCAGCATTATTATTATTTATTTAAAGGTGCATTAGGTAAGATTTTTTTTTTTCCAAGATCAGGACTCTGAAACGTAGGTGGGTTTGATATTTGAATGATTTCCGCCCATATCCACAAAGCCCCGCCCCCAGGATCTTGGGTGGCCCGTATGGTCTCTAGAAAATGATTGACAGGATGTTCATCCAAACACAAACAAGCAATCCGGACCGGAAAACAGTTTTTCAAACGGGTTTTCTCAGCGACTTAATACACTTTTGTTACGGCCAAGGCTTAACTCACTGTTTTTTAAGCATGTTCTACATATCTTTCAGGTTATTTGTAAAAAAAAAAAAATGAGGAATAAAAAAAATCACCTACTGCACCTTTAAAGCTCTTGATCCATTAGCAGCACCAGAGCTTCGCTTTTCATCATCAGTACTGTGCTGTACAACTGAATGTCTTCTTTATTTACGTTTTTAGCTTACAGTATGTTGGATAAGGTAATCAATGCTACATTAGCTGGCTGGACAGATTTCTTTAAATCGTTCACAAATATCGCGCGTTATCATTTCAACACGTTTTTACGACACAGAACTCGCGCAGATTTCAGACTTAATCCGATGAGCTACTTAGCTTCCCGGCTGGGTTAGTTAGCTAGCTCTGCTCCTTATTGTATAACTCACATTATCCAGCTACTTTGTTTATTTTACTTATCGTTTGGTCCAATGGAAATTACTATCTCCCTACATACAGCGTTAGCTTTTTAATGTTCATTAATCTCTTCTGTTTATACCTGATAAGAGTTGTTAGCATGTTAGCTAATGCAGAGCTTACCTTGTTTTTTCTACTGGTTTGGCGCAGTTATAGCTGCAGTTCACGCTAGTCTGCGCTGTAAATAATGAAATCTCATGTCAAAATAACAGCATGTAAACACATTAACACCACATATTAGTGGTTACAGCCAGCGATATTTAACATCTATGAAGCTTTAACACAAGGCGCTGTTTCAGGTTTGGAGGTTGACACGGCGTTGCTTAGTGACCAGAGCGGAAATGCGCACGCGCGCACAGTCGTGTGGTCTGTGTTCAAAATGCATACTTCTGTACTACACACAGTATACTACAGTAGTGTATACTACACACTGGTATATACACACTACACTGCTGTATACACTGTATAGTACACACTGCACCAGTATATACTGTATACTACACACTACACTGCTGTATATACTGTATACTACACACTGGTATATACACACTACACTGCTGTATACACTGTATACTACACACTGCACCTCTGTATATACTGTATACTACACACTGCACCAGTATATACTGTATACTACACACTGCACCAGTATATACTGTATACTACACACTGCACCGCTGTATATACTGTATACTACACACTGCACCTCTGTATATACTGTATACTACACACCGCACCGCTGTATATACTGTATACTACACACTGCACCGCTGTATATACTGTATACTACACACTGCACCTCTGTATATACTGTATACTACACACTGCACCTCTGTATATACTGTATACTACACACTGCACCTCTGTATATACTGTATACTACACACTGCTGTATATACTGTATACTACACACTGCACCTCTGTATATACTGTATACTACACACCGCACCGCTGTATATACTGTATACTACACACCGCACCGCTGTATATACTGTATACTACACACTGCACCGCTGTATATACTGTATACTACACACTGCACCTCTGTATATACTGTATACTACACACTACACCGCTGTATACACTGTATAGTACACACTGCACCGCTGTATATACTGTATACTACACACTGCACCTCTGTATATACTGTATACTACACACTGCACCTCTGTATATACTGTATACTACACACTGCACCTCTGTATATACTGTATACTACACACTGCACCGCTGTATATACTGTATACTACACACTGCACCTCTGTATATACTGTATACTACACACTGCACCTCTGTATATACTGTATACTACACACTGCACCTCTGTATATACTGTATACTACACACTACACCGCTGTATACACTGTATAGTACACACTGCACCGCTGTATATACTGTATACTACACACTGCACCTCTGTATATACTGTATACTACACACTGCACCTCTGTATATACTGTATACTACACACCGCACCGCTGTATATACTGTATACTACACACCGCACCGCTGTATATACTGTATACTACACACCGCACCGCTGTATATACTGTATACTACACACCGCACCGCTGTATATACTGTATACTACACACTGCACCTCTGTATATACTGTATACTACACACTGCACCTCTGTATATACTGTATACTACACACTACACCGCTGTATACACTGTATAGTACACACTGCACCTCTGTATATACTGTATACTACACACTGCACCTCTGTATATACTGTATACTACACACTGCACCGCTGTATATACTGTATACTACACACTGCACCTCTGTATATACTGTATACTACACACTGCACCTCTGTATATACTGTATACTACACACTACACCGCTGTATACACTGTATAGTACACACTGCACCTCTGTATATACTGTATACTACACACTGCACCGCTGTATATACTGTATACTACACACTGCACCTCTGTATATACTGTATACTACACACTGCACCTCTGTATATACTGTATACTACACACTGCACCTCTGTATATACTGTATACTACACACTGCACCGCTGTATATACTGTATACTACACACTGCACCGCTGTATATACTGTATACTACACACTGCACCTCTGTATATACTGTATACTACACACTGCACCGCTGTATATACTGTATACTACACACTACACCGCTGTATATACTGTATACTACACACTGCACCTCTGTATATACTGTATACTACACACTGCACCTCTGTATATACTGTATACTACACACTGCACCTCTGTATATACTGTATACTACACACTGCACCAGTATATACTGTATACTACACACTGCACCGCTGTATATACTGTATACTACACACTGCACCTCTGTATATACTGTATACTACACACTGCACAGTATATACACCGCTGTATATACTGTATACTACACACTGCACAGCTGTATATACTGTATACTACACACCGCACCGGTGTATATACTGTATACTACACACCGCACCGCTGTATATACTGTATACTACACACAGCACCGCTGTATATACTGTATACTACACACCGCACCGCTGTATATACTGTATACTACACACCGCACCGCTGTATATACTGTATACTACACACCGCACCTCTGTATATACTGTATACTACACACTGCACCGCTGTATATACTGTATACTACACACTGCACCTCTGTATATACTGTATACTACACACTGCACCGCTGTATATACTGTATACTACACACTGCACCTCTGTATATACTGTATACTACACACAGCACCAGTATATACTGTATACTACACACTGCACCTCTGTATATACTGTATACTACACACTGCACCGCTGTATATACTGTATACTACACACTGCACCTCTGTATATACTGTATACTACACACTGCACCTCTGTATATACTGTATACTACACACTACACCGCTGTATACACTGTATAGTACACACTGCACCGCTGTATATACTGTATACTACACACTGCACCTCTGTATATACTGTATACTACACACTGCACCTCTGTATATACTGTATACTACACACTGCACCTCTGTATATACTGTATACTACACACTGCACCGCTGTATATACTGTATACTACACACTGCACCTCTGTATATACTGTATACTACACACTGCACCGCTGTATATACTGTATACTACACACTACACCGCTGTATATACTGTATACTACACACTGCACCTCTGTATATACTGTATACTACACACTGCACCTCTGTATATACTGTATACTACACACTGCACCGCTGTATATACTGTATACTACACACTGCACCGCTGTATATACTGTATACTACACACTGCACCTCTGTATATACTGTATACTACACACTGCACCTCTGTATATACTGTATACTACACACTGCACCGCTGTATATACTGTATACTACACACTGCACCTCTGTATATACTGTATACTACACACTGCACCGCTGTATATACTGTATACTACACACTGCACCTCTGTATATACTGTATACTACACACTGCACCAGTATATACTGTATACTACACACTGCACCGCTGTATATACTGTATACTACACACCGCACAGCTGTATATACTGTATACTATACACCGCACCGGTGTATATACTGTATACTACACACAGCACCGCTGTATATACTGTATACTACACACCGCACCGCTGTATATACTGTATACTACACACCGCACCGCTGTATATACTGTATACTACACACCGCACCTCTGTATATACTGTATACTACACACCGCACCGCTGTATATACTGTATACTACACACTGCACCTCTGTATATACTGTATACTACACACTGCACCGCTGTATATACTGTATACTACACACTGCACCTCTGTATATACTGTATACTACACACTGCACCTCTGTATATACTGTATACTACACACTGCACCGCTGTATATACTGTATACTACACACTGCACCTCTGTATATACTGTATACTACACACTGCACCTCTGTATATACTGTATACTACACACTGCACCGCTGTATATACTGTATACTACACACTGCACCAGTATATACTGTATACTACACACTGCACCGCTGTATATACTGTATACTACACACTGCACCGCTGTATATACTGTATACTACACACCGCACCTCTGTATATACTGTATACTACACACTGCACCGCTGTATATACTGTATACTACACACTGCACCTCTGTATATACTGTATACTACACACCGCACCGCTGTATATACTGTATACTACACACTGCACCGCTGTATATACTGTATACTACACACTGCACCGCTGTATATACTGTATACTACACACTGCACCGGTGTATATACTGTATACTATACACCGCACCGGTGTATATACTGTATACTACACACTGCATCGTGGTATATACTGTATACTACACACTGCACCGCTGTATATACTGTATACTACACACTGCACCGCTGTATATACTGTATACTACACACTGCACCGCTGTATATACTGTATACTACACACTGCACCGCTGTATACACTGCATACTACACACTACACCGCTGTATATACTGTATACTACACACTGCACCAGTATATACTGTATACTACACACAGCACCAGTATATACTGTATACTACACACTGCACCTCTGTATATACTGTATACTACACACCGCACCGCTGTATATACTGTATACTACACACTGCACCAGTATATACTGTATACTACACACAGCACCAGTATATACTGTATACTACACACTGTACCTCTGTATATACTGTATACTACACACCGCACCGCTGTATATACTGTATACTACACACTGCACCTCTGTATATACTGTATACTACACACTGCACAGTATATACACCGCTGTATATACTGTATTCTACACACTGCACCGGTGTATATACTGTATACTATACACCGCACCAGTGTATATACTGTATACTACACACCGCACCGCTGTATATACTGTATACTACACACTGCACCGCTGTATATACTGTATACTACACACTGCACTGCTGTATATACTGTGTACTACACACCGCACCGGTGTATATACTGTATACTACACACCGCACCGCTGTATATACTGTATACTACACACCGCACCGCTGTATATACTGTATACTACACACCACACCGGTGTATATACTGTATACTACACACTGCACCGCTGTATACACTGTATACTACACACCGCACCGCTGTATATACTGTATACTACACACTGCACCGCTGTATACACTGTATACTACACACTGCACCGCTGTATATACTGTATACTACGGAGGACGGGGAGCAGCTGGCCAACCAAGCCCCGGCAGAGTCCATGCAAGGACACACAGAGGGTCCATCCACAGCATGAATCACAGCCTTCATTGTAATGTCTTATAGAATGGGTCTTGTTGCCCACTACCTGTTAAGCTTCCTGCTAAACAAAACACATGTGGAGTGACAATACTTTTGAATGCAATAATATGATCTACAATAGTGCAATGGTAATACAAATTTGCAATAATGTTATATACCATGATAAAAGGTTTAACAGTTATTATTATATAAAAATATCTAATATCTGCACACTCCTACTGAACACACACTGTGTACCTGTGAAACACACACACACACTCTGTGTAGACTAACATGACTCTGCTTTTCTCTTTCAGGTCATCCCGACCGACCTGCCAGGAAAGGGAAAAAGATAAATAAATAAATACTGCAAGTTAAAAGTGCTGCACAAATGGTCTGGGTCTTTATCATAGTAAATTAATGTTTGTGTAAACGACTCGCACAGCAACAGCAGTAAAGGTGCTGCGCTGTAAATCTGGTTAAATAATCAGCCATAAAATTCCACCTCTATAAAATGGAATTTTAATTAGAAATTAAAGACTGAACACCATTAAAACCTCAATTATTAACATGGCTGACTGTGGCTGACTGTGATTATTGAGCTTCCCATGAACAGAGAAGGGGCCAGAGCCACTGGCTTCACTCGCTCCCACATCAGGCTTCCCATGAAAGGAGAAGGGGGCAGAGTTGCTGACTTCACTCACTCCCAAATCAGTAACAGCTCTGTATCGGTCTCAGTATTGGTCTGCTGTCTGTAGTCCACTCAGTCTGAAGGTGTTCTGTGCATCTGAAGTGTCTGTGACTTTCCATGCTTCAGTGTCAGATGGCCTGGTCATCCAGTACTCTACTCTGAATCCAACTGTCTCTCCAGTTGGAGATTCTGAAAGCTTTAGGATGACTTAACCTTCACTGGTCTACACCACGGGTAGGGGTGGTTTCGATATCCGCTGGAAGGCCTTTCTGATAAAGTCAGATTGAGTTTCCTGGATTGCTGAGGTCAGAAATGGAGGCAATTATGAACTTGATTCTTTTCTCATTTTTAGTAGCTATTGAAAAACTTGTAAATAGAGAAATATTCCACCTCATGCGCTCGGAGATGTCATGAAAAGTGAACCAAGGCTGTGTTCCTTTTAGAGAAAAAAAATTCTCATTTGTTTGTTCTGTCCTTGTAAATGCTTCAGAGGTCGGGAAGACTTCTATAACCACTGAGTAGATGTCTTCATACTTTAGAGATGTAAATGACAAACAACAGGGCATCAACATCAGTATCAATGAGGATGGAATTGAGTGACATTAATGATGTCACAACTGTGAGGTCCTTCAGCCCACTGGTATAGGAACTCATTATATTTAATTCAGTCGTAATGTCATCTAACCACCGGTTCATGTTGCTAGCTGTGAAGGGTGACATGTAGTGGGTGTTCAGGATGTCCTCCAGTGCCTTGTCCTCCTGTGCTCCACTCCGAATAGCTGGCAAAACTCTGAACAGTGCCTTCTGAAATGATCCCTTATAAGAACTGTTTAGGTCTTGAAACTTTAGCAACCTGTCTTTTAGATCAGGGAAATCATGTGTCATTTGGCTTTTGACCAAATCATTGCATCTTCTCTCAACCTCTCCCAGGTCCTCTAGCAAATTTTCTGTTACACACCAGACTCATGCTGATTTCTCTCACCAACTTGGCAGACTTATCATCCAAAGGTTTGAGAGGATACAGCCATACTTTCACTGATTCGCCATTGTTTCCTTTCCTTTTTGCTTCCTTGTTTCATAAGAGTGGGCAACTTCTTGTACACCTCCAAGGCTTCCTTGTATGTGGTGGGGTTTTATTCAAGTTCATAGTCACCATAGAATGTGACGCTGATATTCTCAGCCAGTTCTTTTCCTCTTCAGTCTTTACAGATTCTTCCCCCTCAATGGAAATAGTAGAGATTTTCTTGATCACTGCATGAAGGTTTCATTCAGTGTCCTGTTTGCTCAGGTTTTCTGCAGTTGTATGATCAAACATCATGAAACCTAAGCTCCATACAGTACAGCTGTAACTACATGAGTGGCTGTTTGCTGATCAAATACTTGTGGATATGTGATATTTGCAAGCTCAGTTATAGCGAGCTGTTCAAATTTTGTTGTCTGGTTGTACTGCATGGTAACTCTGCACTGATGTGCTGAGGATTTGCTATCATGCAGGTACTTGGCCGATCCTCCAGCCTCCACCAAAGCACTTATGAAACCGGCTTTCAGGGAAGCACTCAGGAGTCTCTAGGAGACTGGCCTGATCTGTCTTAGGCTGCTGATGCACATTAGGATTGTCATACAAGGCTTTCTTATCCCATAACATGAAACCTAAACAACAGAGTTATAAAGTTATAGATATCTCAGAGCTATAATCTACCTCTTAAAGATGAAGGGTGTCTAATGGTGTGTTACAATCATAGTTTGATATCACACTGCCTTAACATGACACTGAGTGGATATCGATGGTGTTAAATATTTAGTCTAGGTCTGATCAGCTCAGTCAAATGAACATAAGAAGCCTAAACTGATTTAATGCTGCAGCATAAAAAGACTTCTAGACAATTGCTTGCTTCCAACTTTATGGCAACAGTTTGTGGAAGAACCACATATGACTCTGATGAACCAGTGCACTAAATGAAAGTATATTACTACTCCATACATCCATATTTTCAATAATGTCATAAATAAAACTAGACATTGCTAATAATGTAAATAAATTAAATAATTGAAATATAGTACCTGCAATAAAAGAGTCACTGTGGCAGTCATACAGCATGCCTGGATATAGGAGTCTTCCCAGGGCTGCCATGCATCTGGAATTTACTGTAAGAGAAAAGGTCTACCAATCTTACACACATGATCATATAATTCCACCTGAAAACAGGTTTAGTAGATAGGGGAATGCAGTGTAAAGCAATGTAGATGCACTGAAGAATGGACGAGAAGTGGCCAGGTGGAGCAGAGAGGGGATACAAGCCCTCCAAGACAAATGGAGAACATTTTCTTTTGTGGCTTGAAGTATCATGCACTATAATTGAGAAGCGGCAAAAGGCTACTGTGGATATAAACTAGACTGATGTTTCCTGTCATGCAGAGAGCTAAGAGTAGCTGAAATGAGTTTCCTAAATAGCAACAACTGAAAAGACAGGAAGTTAGTTGCATGCTGTGAGATAGCATCATGTGATTTGCCCTCTGTGCCATGGCCATTTTCAGAAGAACTTACCACCGGGTATGTAATAAGTTTGTGTGCTATCCATTGTTAGCCATGAGAAAAAGCCAGGACATAACCTTCTCAATTAGTCATATATTAATTGACCACACTGATTAAAAGGTGTGAGACATTGGATGATGACATGGGCAATACTTGTGTGAGTGACACATGATTAGCACATGAACATGGCATGCGTGAAACGTGAACTGTGGGGTGTTTTTATGACATATGGACTGGCTTCCTTGCCATGAACATTGTCTAGATTTGAGTCTTGTCCAACATCCAACCATAAAGTTCAAATGTTTATGTTATAAAAACTGAGTGTTGAATTTAGAATGTCAGAAGATTTGGCATATGTACTGATTTCTTCCCCAGCTACGAAAAAGACTTTGCTGAGAAAACTTGAGACTTGAGTCTTTTATTATCAATATAACAATGACTGATTGTTGTAAAATGCAGTCTGAGCTACAAACACAAATAAAAATTTATTTTATTAAAAAAAATAAAAATATCTTTGTGTCAGACAGATTCTATCGAACATGATTACTGGTTTTTTAATGGGTTTTTGTGATATTTAATGTTTTATGCCTCAGAAACTAATTGTTCACATATGTGGCCAGTGTGCAACAATGGCTATACCTTGAATTAACTTTATATTTGAATAAACTGTTTGAGACAAATTGACATTTGTTGCAGTAATTATCAACAAATATGAAAAAATAATAAATACAATTTTTTATTGCCTAAAGAGATACACATATTGATGAAGAGTTTTTGGCTGTATAAAAGCATGGGTCAGAGCTGGCACATTTGGCTCCTTTTACAGGGGGCTAGTAGCGGAAGCGTTTGAATTTATGTTCTGCCTCTGTAATAATGTCAAAACCAATGGTCACAAATTTTTTTTTTTTTTTTAAATCATACCACTATATGATACACTTTGTGATCAGGGAATGTAGGCTAGAGGCACTTATAGAGTCATCCACCTAAGAGGAGCTACAGGCAAGCTCAAGACCCTCAGTGGGATGAAAGAAGAGGGAAGAGGAGCATCCTCTGTCATAACAAGTAGTGAGAATGTAACCATGACAAGACGGCGTGACAGGGTTGTCGTTCATCTGGCATTGACCTGTGCTGGTAAATATCTTCAGGATGTTGCAGAGAGATAAAAAAAGGTGTAAAAAAGAGCATGTGAACCAAATACTTCATCCGCTTGCGGTTAGTCACATGGACGGAGTGGATCTGGTGGACCGGTGCATTGCACTGTATCCACACACAAGAACAAAATGGATTATTTGAATTTTCTGTCAGTTCCTGGCGCTAGTATGTGTGAACGCACAGGCATTCATCAGATGAAGAATACACCTTCTTGTGACCTTTTGAAATTTAAAGCATCGATTGCCCAGGCAGTGATCAACACTGGGCCTGTGCAAAAGCACTCTTGAGGGAAACCCAAGAGAAGGAACCAGATCAGGACACGATGTGAAATCTATAGTATTGGAAAGGTTTGGCCTAGAAGTGCTGTCACCAAGAAACACAGTAACACACAGCAATTCACGGTATTTATACAGGCTAAACATTTTCATAATCTTTCAATGTTAAAAATAATGGGCAAGATCAATAAAGATTGATAAAGGTCAAATAAAAATAAAATTACTAAAAATATATTATTATTACTAAAACGATATTATTATTATTATTACTAACCAAACCATAAATATATTTTTAAAAAGTATAGGTGGTATGAATTTCACAGAGGAAGTCTCCGACACTCTGACACAAATATTAATGCTCACTGCTTTAATTTGATTTATCCATGTCCAAATAGCGAGATAATTTAATTGGTTACCGAAGCTACTGCGCAATGTAGGTCATCATATCCTCACCTGTGACTGTACTGGCCATAAATTAAACAGTGTTGGCTGTTTTCTTCCCTTCATTAACTCTTTGCGTTGTCTGCAAGTGAAAGCCCTGCTTTTTTCTGATGATGATGTGATGTTTACAGAAGCACTGCCATGCAAAAAAAAAAAGAGAAAAAAAAATCAGCATCTTGTTATAACAAAAAAATATCTAACATCACATTATAATGTTAAAACATCATGTTACAATGAGAAAAACCTCTTATTACAGGAAAAAACACTGAGATTGTAATGTCAGTGAACAGTGTAGACAGTATTGTCGCACACGCACATTACAAAGAATTCTCAAATCTCAGTGTTTATTGACAATGAGGCTGAAATTGGCTTCTTATTTTTCAGATTTTTATTTGGAATTTCTGTTTCATATTAGAAGGTCAAATAGTTATGATCTTGTGCATATACATGGCACCATGAAGTGCCCTAATATCACATATCTCATCATTTTGACTTGTTTCACTATTTAGACTTAATACCTTGTTATTTCAAGATATTATATCAGAGTTAACTCATTATCTTGACTCAACACTTAAATATATTATTACTTTAGCGTAATATCTTATTTCTCCTTAATAAACTAAATATATATTACATCGATATTTTCTGCCATGATCTCATTATTTTGACTGAATAACTTGTTATTTCAAGATACTACCTTTTTTTTTTTAGTTAGACCATTCTTCAAGATATTATGTTGCTATTTCCACTTAACGACTTAATATGTTAAAATAACTAGATGTTAAGTCAAAAAAAAAACCAACATATCATCTTGAAAGGATGAGTTTTTAAAGAAAGAAAAATGATATATATGTTATTTTAATATAATAATATAATAGTTGTTGTTACCATTATCTTGTTGACACAGCCAGTAATTTAGCTGAAGAAGGCTAATTTTAGTTGGGTTGGAAATGTGGAAATCTGTAAACCCTGGTTAATGATATTATCTTGAACACAGCTGAAGAAAGGTATGTTTAAAACCACTCAAAGCGAGCTGCTAGACTGTACGCTGGACTCTTAACTGCCTACTCTTACTCTAAAAACTCACTAAATAGCAGCCTGTAGCTGTCGAGTGTCTTTATTAGTCGAGGGTCTTTATTAATGTTGTCCTGCTCCACCAAAATCTATAACCAAGAGCCACTGCTGTCCTTACTGTTAATTAGCCAAATCCATTTTATATTTTCCCTACTTTACTATTATTTAGAACAGTAAACATAATCCTACCACCTACCACTAGAACCCATTGATCTGTAACATGCCATGATTATTAACACACATGCAGGCCGTGCACTGGTGGGGCAAGACTCTGAGACCTGACCTACTGATACACAGTTAAAGAACAAATAACTTGCAAATAAAGTTATTTTATACTGAGTTTGTGTCTATAATTGTGTTGCTAATGGCAGCTTAGTCATTTAATGAGAATAGTCTATTACACCTAATTTGCATAATGGTCACACTCATTAACAGTCTATTAACATATTTAAATGAAATAAAGAAATAAAACAAGTGCACAGAGCCATGAAGGTACAATACAAGCACAGATAGATGTACAAAATTACAAAAAAAGGAAAGGGCAATGTGGAGGAGTGCCATAAACAAACTGCTAAAGGTTGATGATTTGCAGCTGAGATTTATATTTTAGCTTCAGTCTAATAATCTGTACATATTGCATGTTGTGAACACTGTGTAACTGTAATATACTTGTCCTTGTTTGAAGATTTAAATTTGTTTTTTAATTTACAGCTTATTATTAGCTATATTAATTTTAGAGGAGAAACTGCCAAGTCGAATTGCATGTGCTGAATAAAATGATTTCTTGTGTTTGGCACTGGTTATGGTGTGTGTCCAGCATGTGGCAGTTGTTCTCACAGTGCGATCTGGGGACCTCTATGGGTCTGGTGAAAGACAGCCAGAGCCTGAGTCTTTTTTTTTTTTGTTACAAGAAATCCACCATTATCAAAGATATATAGTTATTAACCTGTTTGACTGGTCATTTGAATTAAATAGGTTTATAAGTAATAGCAACTTATAAATATCAGTGTGTTATGGAATAAAAATGCTCTAAGGCTCCAGTAAATAGTCAGAACATTACTGTACACATTTGAATAATGAGGGTAATATTTAAACATTTGCATAAAGGGATCTCTCTATGCAAAAATATTGAGAATCCTTGATATACGGTATGTTATAGTGCATGTCGCACGCTTATCTAGTGGTACTGAGTGCAAAAAGTGTTTGCACCACTTCAGTTTTTCTTAGTATCCACCAACATCTGTTTGATTGTATGAATTAAGGATTTGCGCATGGGACCGGCGGAGACACGTTATAACATGGTGGCCTGCTCAGAAATGACAAAACACACAAAGCATCCATCATCGTTTATTTCTCACAAACATCCAACCTAATCAATCCACTTGAACCTCTTTATTAATCCATCATAAATTATAAAAAATAAGATACTATTGTATTACTAGTCCCTATTCACTCTAGCGTGTGCAGAAACAATTCACCAGTTTCTCTCGACGAGTCCTCAGTGTCCTGAACATATGCTCCACTACAAGGACAGCCTCTGCGTGTGGCATGTTAGAGTGTGTGTGTGTGTGTTTATAAAGTAAGCAATACAGTGCATTAATAGGAAAATACACTAACCTGCGAGGCATGTGTGTGTAAAGTAGGCAATAGAGGGTATCTCTGATTTATTGTTAGGTAAGCATGATAACCTGCAAGGTGTGTGTGTGTGTGTGTGTGTGTGAGAGAGAGAGCGACCGAGGACTTTCTCTGCTACACACCATCCTACATTCAATAACTGTATTCTATTTATACTATAACCGACCCCTATCTAACTCACCATGACAATCTCGTCTGTCTCAATAAATAAATAAATAAATACGTAAATAAATAAATAAATAAATAAATAAAAGTGCTCTATAAATCTTGTGCATCACAGCAGAGTATGTAGGTCTGTAAGGTGAAGACCGGTGTGTACATTTGAGTGTGTGAGGTCTGATGCAGAAGCACGAGACCATGGCTTTCAATCTTCCAGAAGGTCCAGCGCGTTCTTGCACGGCATAGCTGACTGCCTGAGGAGGTCGATGGTTTTGTGCGGCGTTTTTTTTTTTTCCCCTTTTCAAAATACAATTCTCTACTCCTACTCCTTAATCTTGCGTCTTTTCTTGTTCTCCGTAAAAGACTGCACATATTGCTGCAGAAAAAAACAATAAATAAAAAAACCCCGACATACACATGTACATATAAATACCAGCATAAATATCAGATGATAAATGATGGGTCATAGCCATAGAAATCCACTTAACATTCAACGTCTCTCGATTCCTGGAAGTAGCATGATAAATAAATGATAAATATCTATTAAGACACATACTTTGTTACATTAAAATAGCAAATATACTATTAAAAGTTCTCCGACTGTGAATCCAGCCAGTCACAGAACTTGAGGATGACTGACAGATGACATCACCATAGTGACAGTGCCATGTTTCCAACCCTGATTGGTTGTCCATCTCCCAGAGACTCTTTGTTTCACACTGGTCCCTTTTTCCCTTTGATTGCTTTTTCATTTGGAAGCCTTCGACGGCTGGTTGAAAAGTTTTGAGAAAGCCTGAAGTTCTCTCATCGCGGTTAGTGAAACAGACCAGGCCTGACTATTTGTGTATGCGTGTGTGCGTGTATGCGTGTGTTCGTGTATATGTGTGTTAGTGTAAGTGTGTGTGTGTGTGCGCGTGTGTGTGCATGTGTTGGTGTTGGCTGGTCCGTCTCATACGTGGAAGCCACTCTGTTGAATGTGCAGGAGCTGCAGTCGCAGTGTCTGTATGCTGCTCACTATCCTCCTCTGGTGGCCGATCAGGGACACGCCGATCCTCCTGACATCTCTACCGAGAGGACAGACGACATGTACGTGAGGTTCAAACGTCTGCGATAAACCGCAGCGTTCTATAACAGCACATTTATACTGTATTAATATTAATGTGCTCGTTCTACTACGTTATAATTTCTATAGAAACAACTATGGCACATAATCCACATAATCAAGAGCTAACAATAATCAGATTTAAAAAATGCGTTGCTGTTTAAGAAATGTAAGGAGATGTTTATTTAACATTTATGGAAGGAGTCTCCAGTGTCAGCGCTTTTCAACAGTCAGTAGATTTACAGGACAGAGGGGATTCTCTTTTCTTGGTAACATGATATCTGTTACAACTTTTTGTCTTATTACCTCGAAGAGGTTCACAGCATTAAAAGTGGATATAAAACACTTTGGGACATGCTCCTATGGGAACATAATCATCTTCTGTGTTGTGCTGCATTCCACCACCCCACTGTTGATTATGTTCCTCTAACAGCACACCCCCAAGAGTTTTATTATTTACTTAAACATTGTGTCAAGCCTTAAGCACATAGTATACAGTGGATATAAAAAGTTTTTGTAATGTAAAAAAAAGCTTTATCATGTCAGGTGACTTATGCAACCAGTTTATTGTAAGTTTTTTCTTTTTTGTCTTAACACATTTCTAAATGTTTTTCACGTACATTTTTTTGGCTGCTCTATCACACTAAAGGTGGAAAAAGATCTGATATGATTTATCTTGCTTTCATTTTTTTTATAATACAAAACCCTGCAACTGTAACAGGGGTGTGTGGACTTTTTTTAATATCCACTCTAGGTCCAGCCTCAAGTTTATTATTTTTGCTTACTGTAAATTCCATTTCCTTTTTCAGTTGTCACAAATCACCGGACTGTTTTACTCACTCGATGCTCATGCTGGAGATGGAGTCCAGAGTCGTGTACCCTGCCGCTATGAAGTTGCTCTTGTACTGACTCATTTTGATGGAGTCCAGCCAGTCGCCGATGGAAATGAAGAGAGGATAGTCAGGCAAGTCTTCTGGGGATTCGGGTAAACTGTGCAAACACCAAGGACAAACACAGCACCATTTAAACGGAGGCGCACGGAGGGCTCGGCGAGATAACTCACCGTTATAAGTCAATAGGTCATGGTCAGAAAAAGATCAAGCAAAAAAACCCCCAAAACCTCTGCACATGACACAGCAAATTCATCCTACTGAGTTTTGGAACCTGACAAATTGGTACCTCATGTTAACATCTCCTAACTAAAGCAGCATGATATCACCTCGGCAAGGACAGAACTCCCACAGGGATCCTCATGCACATTACCGTGTAGCTCACTCAGCTCATGAAGGACTTGATAATTAGCTCATGAGTAGAGACTATAAAGTCTGTCATTACCATTACTGGGGTCGTCTACTGACATCTATAATTTATAATAATTACCACCATTCTGAGCTGTTAGTTCTGTACGAATGCTCTAATCGCAATCATTCCTACCTCTGTGAATATTACAGAGAAGACACTACATTATTATTTTATCAAATCACCAATCTATTCCTGCGTAAATTCAGCCCTCATTGCTGGTAAATTCTACACAGCTTCTAAATAACGTTCTAGTAAATGGAGTGAATATGTTACAGGACGATAGTACAGACATCCATGTCTGTAATTAGTTTACTGACTTGCTGCTACTGGTGTTTGACATTTACATATCGAAACATTCATTATCTGACGGCCGCAGTAGTATCGTGGTGGCTGGAACTCCACCTGTGCACATCCTCCACCAGCGTGAGGAGGCTGCTGGGGTTGCGGATGAGCTTGTCCAGGAAGCTGAGAATATCGTGGAAGCGAGGCCGCCTGCTGCGCTCCTTCTGCCAGCAGTGAACCATCAGCTGGTGCAGAGCTACGGGGCAGCCCATGGGTGCTGGCAGCCTGTAACCCTCCTCTATGGACAGGATCACCTGCAGGAACGACACACAGTGGAGCTGGTCTTTCACTATTGCTTACGAAGTGCTTGAAATGATCAATACAGTTATATAGAGTTATTTAGTCCTAAATGATATATCAGTAACTTTCACGTAACGAGTAAGAGCCTCACGTGGAGTCTTCGCTTGTCTCCATATGTCCTGCGCATGGCAGCTAGGTGAACTCTACTGACAAGCATGAATGGTCATTACAAACAAGGTGTCTCCAAACCAATTCATTTCATGACTTTGAGCATCAGCAATCTTCTTCTTGTAGTCATGGATACTGTCATGAAATTTTAATAACGCTACCTGTAGTACTGGAGCGCTCATACACGACGGCTAATACCACACCGCAGAGAGTATGTAAGCTAGTAATGTGGTTTCTTCATTGTGTAACGCTTGTAGACATCATCTGAGCATTGGGTATACCGAGGTCTTTAAATGCTTTTACATTATAGATAACTAATCATTTCAGGGACGACCAATATGGCGGCCAAGTAACATTAGCTAAGTAGGTGACACATTCTGCTGCTAGATGGCCCAACATGGACACCTGAAAGATTTGCTCTTCCCAACACTTACACAGTACTGTTAGACTTTACTCTGCTACACGCATACACTGTAATGATTTATAAAGAGGATGGGTTCCACTTTGAGTCTGGTTCCTCTCAAAGTTTCTTCCTCATGATGTCTTCCTTGCCATTAGAGATCTAAATCTACATCTGAAGTCCTGCAAAGCTGCTTTGAGAAAGTATATATTGTTAAAAACCCTCTACAAATAAAATGAAATTGAGCTCACATCCTGATTGGACATCTCCCAGTATGGTCGCTCTCCATAAGACATCACTTCCCACATGACGATGCCGTAGCTCCAGGCGTCGCTGGCTGAGGAGAACTTCCTGTACTGGATGGCCTCTGGAGCCGTCCAACGGATAGGAATCTTCCCTCCCTGCAAAGAAAGTATCAATATCTCTTACCATCAATCTTCAACTTTATCTTCGTACACTTCAGGTCAGTTCATCTTCAGTCTAGTTATAAGACTGCCAGGGTTTCATGTCATACAGAGAAGATCCCATTTCCACATAATTCACTACTCTCCTGAAAATCCAATACGTGTGGATTGCGTTAGCTGACCACCGACTATCTCACACAGTATTAAGAGTAGATTTCGATGATTCTTGGTGCAGACACTCCATTATCTTCTCACACTATCATCCTACAGAAATTGCTCTCAAAGTCCACTTATACTCTACACGCTCAACTCAGTTATACAGCCAGGTCTTCAGCTAAACCGCATTTGTTGAGTCCAGCTGCACAGCCACGTCTCTGGCTCACGATCCAGACAAATTAAAAAAATGGGAGTAGAAGACTCTTTTGGAGCCAGCACCAGCATGGAGCCAGGGATCTTCTAAGCAATATTACAGAAGATGAGTGTAGTGTTGGGTTTCTCAAGCACAATCTTCGCCAATTATATTTAACATAAACTCATTTTATTTAATGAGTGTTAAATGAGAGCTTATTTAGCACCAGAAGTGATTCTGGAGACTTTAGGCTTCAAAACATTGAGCTAACAAAACCATTTAGGATAGTTTTTATATTTTCTCAGAAGACTAGATAGATACTGGGTAAAAAAAGCAGTATTTTTACTGCTTTATGTAAGGAATAACACATGACAGACTGTGCCGTTTTATGTAAACGATGCATGCCAGGGGTGTGATGCAGAAATGCTTTATAATTGTATGTGTTAATAGACTTTATTCAGCTTCTCAGAATCTATAGCAGGTGTGTGTGTCTCACTGTGGTGGTGTAGGAAGCCTCTGGGTCGTCCTCCAGGACCCTGGATAGGCCGAAGTCCGACACCTTACACACCAGGTTGTCATCCACCAGAATGTTCCGGGCTGCCAGGTCCCGGTGGACGTAGCCGATGTCGGACAGGTACATCATACCGGAGGCGATGCCGCGCAGCATACCGACCAGCTGGATGACGGTGAAGTGTCCGTCGTGCTTCTGCATAGAGAGAGAGAGAGAGAGAGAGAGAGAGAGACAGACACACACACACACACACACACACACACACACACACAAAAAGCAACTGCTAAAAATTATACAGCCAGTCAGATTTCTCTCTCATATCTGGTGCTTATAGCTCAGTGAACAACCTCTGCTCCTGATCATCTCTGACTCTAAATTCTTAACCACTATAATAATAAAAGAAACATGCTTCATGTTTTTTTAATGGCTAAGACACTACTAAAAAAAATGGTGTAAAAGCACATCTACACCTTCATCTCATTAAAAATGCAGGGATCTATAAATATTCATGATATGCAAATTAAAAACAACCCTCCCAACACTACCCTGGTTAAGTTGTGTTGTGATGTCTTGTTCTGAATGCTATTCTGTAATGTGTGTCTCTACAAGTATTTCTTATAGTTTACTGCATGAGTTCGTATTTGTATCACAAGCTGCATTTGAATTAGCATGAAACAAATGAAGAAAATATGCCACAATCAATACAATTCCTTTAGAGCTTTTCACTGTTACTGACGTTTGTAGATAGGGGGAATTTTTAAAAATTCCAGATTCATTATTTAGGACTATTGTAACATAACTCTGAACATTTTATCATACATCACTAACATACTGCATGTAACACAAGTGAATATAAACCAAAGGAATATTCCTTCAGTCTAGTGGAAATATTTCTTGACACAGCTTTTAAAAAGTCAGGAGGTGTGTTTGAAAGAGTGTGTCTCTTTCCAATTGTCATTTCCAGCTTCAAACACTATGTAAGGAATAAAACACAAAGGGGCGTGTCCTTACAAGAAAAGAATCCGTGTGTGATATGGCCTGACGTGAACGGAGTTACTGCTACCACCCTGAAGTGGATTATTTTCCTGTACCAGCACAGCCTGAAGTGTTTTATTCCTTACCTAAATGCAGAAAATGTGTCAAATCCAGATTCACACAGATGTATGTATACTGTATTCATAACTATAACACTGTAGAGAACTGCAACACAATATACTGAATACTTCTTGCACCTTAGCATAGCTATAGATGTACAGTACATCATACATACTATATAGAATTACTATTTAAATCATATCTATTTTATTTATATGATATATATATATAATATATATTTTACTTTTAAATTTTACTTTTCAATATTTTCAATAGTTATATTACTTTTTCTTATTTTATCTTTATTTTATTCTTATTTTATTTCTTATGTGTATTTTGTGTCTTGTCTTTTATGGATGCTGCTGGGACACACTGATTTCCACCTGGGATAATAAAGTCTTATCTTATCTTTTTATTTGCATGCAAAGAAATATCTGAGTACTCTTTTTTGCAGTGTATCAAAATTCTAAGGCATTTTGGCTTCTCTGAGTTATTTACATTCACGCTTCAATAAATATTCTGACACATTTTCATGTCCATCCCTCAACGTTCTTGAGGCACCAGTGGAGGTAGATGGATGGAGTAATATGTCCATTTTAATCGCTGCAACTCCTACAATTGCAGTGAAAAAGACTAAAATAGCATGCATTCTCTTGAGTGTGACTCCTAGACATTTTGAAATAGTAGCATGCAATGTCCATCTTCGTAGTTAGAGCGCTACTCATGATATTATTCTGTTAAATAAATGAATAAAACAAGAGGAAAATTGAGAGTGTCTCTCTCATGACCTCATTTGTAAATCAAGTGACCCTGAAATCATTTGGTAAGCCCTGTTCTAGCTCAGTTAGATGTGAGTTACATATAAAAGTGCTGGTTCACCCGAGACGTGTGGATATAATGGGCTTTAAGATGTACTTAAAATCACTAATAAATGTTTACTGAGAGCCAGAACAGTTTCGTTACCCTCAGGAAAGAGTCCAATGAGCCGTTCTCCATGTACTCCACCACGATCATCACAGGACGACCTACACACACACACACACACACACACACACACACACAGGCATTCATTAATCATTAACAGAGACACAGTGGAGAAATGTGCATGCAGGTGGCAAATAGAGACTGATGAACACAGAGGAATAAACCACATTGGGAGTGCACTGTTAGAGGAAAATAACTTCAGGGTGCTAACAGTAAATCCACTTCACATCACCCTGCCATTGATTATTTTCCTATAACAACACAACCCCATGTGTTTTTCCCCTTTTTATACCAAAGCAAAACAGGCAGAGATTTTTTACCCGAAAATAAATCTACAATGAAGTGTCAAATCTAACACAAACACTGTTAGTGGTGATTATAATTAGAACATTTTTTTATTAAATGCCACAGTTCCTGACTTTGCGGTTGGCAATTTTTTTTTACACCTTTCCCTCCTTCTCCTTAAAGCTGAGGTGGTGGAAATGCTCATTTTTGTATCCTTTGACTCAGTTATGAACAATTAAATCATTTATCGTGCTTTTTTAAAATATAAAATTGCCAGCAGGGAAAAAAAACAATTCTGCACAATATTACACTTTATTTTTAAACTGTATGTATCATCTCCCCACTGCTGCTGCACTTTATATACATTTCATATATTTCCTATTTATGTGGCTTGTTTATTTTTGTGTGATTCTGTATATGTATGGTCTTATGGTATTATTGTCTGTATTTATTGTCTGTATTTATTATTGTCTTTTAGTCCTCATCACCGTCTACTACATGTTGCACGGTAGTTTCCTGAATTGCCATGCAATGTGCTAAAAATGACAAATAAAGCTTTGACTTTGAAAAATGTCTAGCACAGGCTATGAGCTGTTACCTGAGACAGCAAAAAAAAAACCCTACATCAAACAGTTTAATAGTCAAGACAATACTTTCAGCTGTGTTTTTAAATATCACTAAATATAAATGTTCTTAGATGGACTTCACCAGCATTTATAAGTAAGCTCACCTGTGGCTGCAGCCATTTTGTTGCTCGCCATAAAAACAGCGCAAACAATCTCAGAAGCAAAGCCTCCATCAGTTGTTCGCTCTGAAAACGAGCATTTTAAAGTGCGCTTTAAAGTCAGAGGCACATTAAAGGCACATTACAAATGGCCATCATGGGCGTTTCTCCCTTCAAATTCCCCTGTGTAGGGTTCAGAATGGACCACAGGTACAAGACGTATCGCAGTGCATTGTGGGATTGAAAGCAAAAAATAGTGCACTATATAATGAATAGTGAAAGTTTAAAGCTATAGTGTGTGTATCAAAGCCAATGAGACTCCTCTAAATACCCTTACACAGGCTCTTCTCTGAAAATTTACTGGATGCATGTTATTTATAACTCCAACCAGGAATACACGCACCAATCGTGTGCATCAAACACACATACACACATACACTTCTAAAGCAACTGAAAAGCTGTTATGTAACAACTCCCCCTCAGCTATCTCAGTGTGTGACCTGCGTGATCAGAGAGCACTTCATATCGCACAGTTCTGCCACAATCGCGCTCAGCCACTCGCCTTGTACCTCTCGTTTGATTTCTCGAACTATCCTGAGACTGCCTGAGCGATTCCACTGATTAGCCAATTCCCCCCCGGTGTGAGGCATTAACCCGAAGAGAAAGAGAGACGGGCAACAAACAAAAACAGAGAGAGAGAAAGTACTGGGATGAAGGGAGATGACAGTTTGGAGACCCTCAGTTCATGCCTGAGCTGTGTTTTGTTTGTTGTGTGTTAATTTCTGAAAAGCATCTGATGTGGATTTGATATATTGGCAACCGAAAAGCTTATCTTTTTACAGCTGTTTTGCCGACTGCTATATTCAGACCTATTCAGCTTTAATGTGACATAAAATAGTCTCTTGGATTTTACACAATAAAAGTCAGCATTGTAGTGAAACCATGACAGCGATGACGCAATTTTTCAATAATGAATAATTTTTACTTGCATTATTTGACCTCATTATTTGACCTCTATCGTGCATTGGGTTTTAGTTCATTGGCTGAAGGCTGAACATTTTGAAGGTGAAACATTTCTGTTCATCAAACATGATAAAGGTGCTACAGTATGTATGTGGACTTAGTTATTTATGACCTAATGTAAATCCTTGGTGTGGTTTTAATACTGCTGCATAAGTAAGGAATAAAACACGTAAGAGCACGCTGTTATAGGAAAATAATCAACAATGACGTGGTCACTGAACAGCAGGTCCTGAAGCGTGTTATTCTTTTTATTCCACAGCAATTTGCTGATAATTACATTTTTTTAACTGATTAATGAACGACATGTAATAGTTTTTATCCACTTATAGTTACACATTATGTTGTGGAGCATTCGAAAAACAAGTTAGTTCCTGTTATCGCTTGATGTGGCAGCTTGTTACTGAGAAAACTACAAACTGTCCTCTGTGCTGGAAAACAACCTTACAGCTTTAAAGCACTGACACTGGAGACTCCTTCCATAAATGTTTCATAAATATTTCCATACAAAAAACATCTCAGTATCAACGATTACACATTTTCTATGTTAAATAACAACGTTTTTCAAAAAAATCTATTTATTACCAGTCTTAGATTCTGTAGATCATCTGCCGAACAAGTCCGTGTGTAAGCTGTTACTACGAAACAATAACGTATTAGAGGTTTATAATTTTATCAATGTGCATTAATATAAACCTGTGATCTGAATTACAGCTGGAACTGCTGAGATGCTGTTATAGAAAATGAATCAACACCTTCTGTCCAATCAGATTTGAGAATTCAATGCACTGTGGTTAAAAAAAACCATTAAATTTTATATAATGCTTTGTTTATATTAATATATATTTGCAGGTTATTATGACTTTGAGTTCTAGACTTGTTTTGAGATGCAGATCTGGCAACCCTGATGTTAATCCACCTCACGTTTCTGCAATGTTTCAAAAAACATCTAACCAATGTAACTAACATTATGGAACGTGAGTGTGTACGTTCCTACAACTAAAAATGTTGCAACAATGTTGTAAAAACGTTAAGGCTAACAATTTTTTTTATCTAACTGGGAACTTTTGACATTCTCATTACACGGAAAAGCATCGTTATTTTAATTGTTATTATATTAATTAACAGTAATGATTGTTATTATAAGCCGAAGGAAGGTAAACACCCAAGAAGAACATTCTTTGAAGCAAAAGTTCCAGGAACTGTAACATTCAGTAAATGTTTGAGCTGGGAAATGTTAGTATAAATGTTCCTACAAGTAAAATGTTGCAGCAACGTTAAAGGAACGTTAATAAATGATAACATAATGTTTGTTTTTGTCTAAATGGGAACTGTTAACGTTTATATAACACTGAAAAGCATTGTTTTTTCAGCATTCTATTAATTAAACCCAATTACATAACTAACTGTGTGTGATTCTTCGTACATGTTTAAGTGGTAATGTAACTGCAGTCGCCCGCTATTTCACCACCATTAGTTCTCAGAGCTCTGACTGGCAGAGGAAGGTGTAGGAGTGGTGTCTTACTCTTTGTGACCACGCCCTCCAGTCTGATGATGTTGGGGTTGTCGAACTGTCCCATGATGCTGGCCTCTCGCAGGAAGTCCCGCCTCTGACGCTCTGTGTAGCCACCCTTTAGGGTCTTTATGGCCACAGGAATCTCCTTTTTCCCTGGATTGCGGAGACGACCACTACACACTTCCCCAAACTCACCTGGTGCACACACACACACACACACACACACACACACCAGCTCAGTGTACAAGTGTGGTTTACCTGTATGTCACCACTCCAGTCACTAGATGGCAGTAGCATAATTACAGAACTGAGGTCCATATTGTACTACTGTACAAAAGTTTGTACCCCCATAATACGGCACATAGAAATTAACAAGGATCTGACACCAAAATAATTTTTTAAGACAAAGAAAAATAATGTAATTAATATTTCTATAAGTATATACAGTAAAATTCACAATTATGTAACAAAATCCACAAATCAGACTAATTCTGGACCAATTAAAATCAGATGCTAAATAAAAGATGAGCATTTATAATTTTTTGAAATCACAAAAGATTTGTTAGAATCTCTATTAAGTAATGAACTCATCATTTTGTAAATGATTTACTATTTTTTAAGCACATAAATTATTCACTCTGGAGCAATTCAAGACTGCAATGAACACACAGACGAAAATTAAACGAAGACTCGCACCAGCTCCGATGACTCTCTCTATACGAATACGAGACGGGTCGATCTCCTTAGCAAAGTCGTGAACAGCCTGAGACGGATCCTCATAAGTGTCCGGATCAACATACGTCTTTATTCCCGGGAACGGCACTGTGAAATAGACGCGAGCCGGAAAGAAGAAAAAGAATTAGTAAAAGTCTACAGAATCCAGAGCAGGCTCCAGTTTCTCATCAGTACCTCACGAAGGGCTTGAGAATGAACTGAAAACTCTAATCATGTAACCACACACACACACACACACTTCCTACCATTTCTCGCTGTACTGAATCATATGCTTTAGAATGATTAATTGAATAATAAGCCAGGACTTTAAGTGTTTCAAGTAGAAAGAAGAAAATGATTTGGTTTTAGCAACTGTAACAAGCCAAGTTTTGTTATTAAAGTGTGTTTTATATATTTTTCTCGACAGGATATGAAGTGTATGGTGTTGTAGCCTGCTGGCTGTAATCGCCATGTCACACATGGAGTAATTGCTTTTCTGTATATTACTAAGTCTTTCTAATTGTAATTGCTTCAACTCATTACTGCCCCAGATTTATAATTACTTAAAAGCTTGAGTGTTCAAATGCATTCAAGTATTAATGAGACTATAATTTTATACTGGCACAGACATAAATAAGCAGAACACTCTTAAAAAAAAAGAGTTCTTCTTAATGGTTCTATATTGAATCCTACAACAGCATTACACTATATGTTTATATATTGCACAAACTACAAATAATCACGAAAGAAATTCGCAAGGAGCCAACATCTTAGTTTCAATAACAAATTTCAGATTTGTTTTTGCTGAAGACGCATGATTTTGCAAATGAAGCTTCAAACAGACGTCTGGGATACTAACTGCTTCAAACAGACGTCTGGAATGCTAACTGCCTCAAACAGACGTCTGGAATATGTTGAAAGTCCCCATGAACTCATTTGCATACTGTTAGTTATAGCTTCTGTTGTGAATTTACCATCAGCTGCAAAGAAGCTTTCAGAAGTTCTTTATTTCTAAGGTTTTCGTCTGAGTGATTCGAGTTGGACGGGACTTTATTCAGTACACATGACATCGGCCATCTGTTTAGGTCAGCTCCCCTTTTACACAGAAACTAAAGTGACTTCTTTCCTGTTCTCTTGGCCGGGTTGTGCCTGAGCGTGAGCAAAACTCCATCTAGTTCAAACTCTTACCATTTTATATACACGGTTTTAGTGTAGGAGTTTATGCGTGGTAATGATGAGTGATTCTACCTCACGTTTCCTTTTTTAAAGGTGAAAAGAACAAGATTTAGCAGAGCGACTGCACTATGGTATAAATAACAATCTATATCTAGTACTGTAAAGAGGAAGACAAGCTGTAGTTTTATCAAAATAACACATTTTTATAGTATTCATGACTTAGGTAATAAACAGCGAGTAATGATGCTTTCTGTTCGAATGAACTGCTGTTGGCTGGAGATAGTCAGGTGTTTAAAAACTGCTGTACTTGATACACATGTAGCAGCAATTCAGGGGGTGCTGTTATGGGATATAATCAGTGACGAGGTGGTGTCATGCACCTTTCACTTTTGTTTTTTTTTTGGTCTTTGTCAGTTTCCACCCACCCACCAGCCAGCTCTCCTCTATCACACAACAGCTACCAACCGTGGAGCTAATAAGGCTAACAGGTGCTTCCTCCTGACACGTGAAGCTGGTCAACTGCATCTTTTCAAATTTCTGTTCAGACTGCATCACAGTGCAACGTAACACACTCGGAGTAAAGAGCCATCTGCCCTCTTCCACATACATGAACTCACAGATGCCCACGATTAAGCCAATTGTTCTCTCTTGGACTCCTGATCATTGATGGCTGTGACTTCATCAGGATTCGATCTCGCAATCTCTGGACGAAAGAGTGAACACTTTTCAGGTGTGTTACCTCTTTAAGTTGATATTAGAAAATAATAACTAAAATAACTAGGCTAACACCTTCCTGACTTCCTTATACTACGGATTTAGCAGAGCGACTGCTCTATGGTATAAATAACGATCTATACCTAGGACTGTAAAGAGGAAGACAAGCTGTAGTTTTATCAAAATAACACATTTTTATAGTATTCATGACTAACACATTAAAAACCAAGACTACAGTTTCTGATGTCTTTCATGCTTGCTTAATAAAATCTTAACATTATAAAGTAAGTTATAAAATAAGTTCATTTGCTCTCGCTGAGCTTCACTGGTGAAACACTCACTCCCCTAAACGGGTAATAAGCCGCTTCGCCTCAGTGTGATAGTTAAATGAGAGGACAGTAAAGCTCATTTTAATTTCTTTTATTAAACCAGATGCTACAAGTGTGCTGATCAGTGTAGCTTTGTAGAAGACATGGAAGCATAAGAACTCGTGATCTTACCTGATTTTTGACGCTTTCTGTGAGAGAAATATGCAACGTTCCTGATGCGTGTCATGAAAAGTGCTTTGGAATCGCCACTCTGTCATTCCTACACACTGTTCTAGCACTACACTTCACGAGTTGTTTACAATGCAATCAATGTGCGCTCTGACACACACACACACACTTCTCATCAGGCAGGAATCAGGACTTTTATAGTTATGGATACACGTTTCTTGAATCTACCATTAGTAAAGATTTCTTTAATTAGAGATCTTTAGTATCACAAGGTGTTTTTTTGAAATCCATATTCTCTGGGGCTTGAAAAACAGGATGCCATGAACTTTCCTTTAATGCACTGACTATAGTGTTGTTTTCCTGTTTGAACCTGGTGCACAGGAAGTGTGAGGAGCCAATCACATCATCAGCAACCTTGAGTTTAAAAGCTATTTGATGCTTCATCCGTGGCTCTGAGACTGAGACTAGGTGATGCATAATTGGATGTATGGATAAGGGAGAGAAATATGTTGCCAGATGCAGCTGTATGGCGTAAATGCTCCTCTGACTGAATAGCTATCTGTAAATAAACAGTTAATAAATGCATGCTTAAACTTACTTTACTTTAACTATGTGAACGTAAATGGAAGTATATGGATTTACTATACGAAATATATGAATTTACAGAAACTCAGTTTTTACATCAGATGTTAAACAGTTCCCACCTGAGGCTTGTGTAATTCACCTGTTTTTCTTTTCAGGTCATTGAGTTTGCGTATTGGTCAAAAGCACTGCAGGAAAAAGATCTCTAGCTGTAGTGTCAGACCTTTACTGACCTCCCTTTTTTGGATCAAGAAAAGTGGTCATTTGGCCAGAAAGAAAATGCAGTTCAATAGACTAAAAGCTTTATAACATTCAACAGAGACCTGGTTTTTGTTTTGTTTGGCCAGTCCAGTGAAATTCATTCTTACAGCCCTACTGAGATTTAGGATCATTTGCATTCTGAATTTTTGGCATCTGTGTGCACCCATATAACTGTAATAGTGCGTGTGTGTGTGTGTGTGTGTGTGTGTGTGTGTGTGTACCGTGTCCATTCTGATACTGTGTCCTTCTCTTGTCCTGTGGTTTCATCTTGGACTTGATGTACCACTGGCACCTGTGTGAACAGAAGACAAAACAATAATAAAACAGATCTCATAACACTGTAGTTTAGTATTAACATAAAATATGTTACAACACATAAAATGGCTCCTGGCTCCTGGTTATGGTTTTATCTTATCTTTAAGCCTGGTTATCTTTAATGCTTGGTGTGAAGTGCTTCTGAGAACAACCTGAAATGAACTTCAGGAAGTCCGGGCCGTTCGTAATTTTTTATGGATCTTCAGCATCGGCAAGCTGTCCACCAAACAACGGGGCGAGATAATAAACAGCGAGTAATGATGCTTTCTGTTCGAATGAACTGCTGTTGGCTGGAGATAGTCAGGTGTTTAAAAACTGCTGTACTTGATACACATGTAGCAGCAATTCAGGGGGTGCTGTTATGGGATATAATCAGTGACGAGGTGGTGTCATGCACCTTTCACTTTTGTTTTTTTTTTGGTCTTTGTCAGTTTCCACCCACCCACCAGCCAGCTCTCCTCTATCACACAACAGCTACCAACCGTGGAGCTAATAAGGCTAACAGGTGCTTCTTCCATGACACGTGAAGCTGGTCAACTGCATCTTTTCAAATTTCTGTTCAGACTGCATCACAGTGCAACGTAACACACTCGGAGTAAAGAGCCATCTGCCCTCTTCCACATACATGAACTCACAGATGCCCACGATTAAGCCAATTTTTGTCTCTTGGACTCCTGATCATTGATGGCTATGACTTCATCAGGATTCGATCTCGCAATCTCTGGACGAAAGAGTGAACACTTTTCAGGTGCGTTAACCTCTTTAAGTTTATGCTAGGAAATAATAACTAATAGCTAGACTCACAGCTTCCTGACTTCCTCATACTACGGTCCAACACACAAACTCTCCTTCGACTTGTCCAAACTGCTTCACTCCTCCCCCATCTGAAGTGCTGTCCAGAAGGAAGCTTTGCACTTTACGGTAAGTGACTTGGTATTGCTCATGAAGCTGAATCTTTTTTTTTTTTAAACATCATGGCGCCAGTGTGACTGTCCATGATTCTTATCAGAGCAGGTGTGTCAGTGTGGCACGGCCATGACCCAGCGTCCAACCAGCAGCACGCAGGCACGGATTATAATATATATTACAGCATACATGACTTCAGCACTGATGTATAAGTAAGTGATAGTCAGCGTGTCGGACACGGATCTAAAGTGCTGTAATCATTTAGTCCATGTGCACGAGAGCCCGGCTGATTTATTTGTGAGCTGTTGACTGGGGTCTGTTATCTGCCTTCGACTGCCTCTCCGCTGCCACGCTCTGTCTCAACATCACAACCAGAGAGCTATTAGCCTCGAGGGCTGCACGAGGACGTGAGGGCACCAGGGCAGTGTCTCTCACACACACACAGACACACACAAGCGCAGGCATCACGATACAGCACGGCTCCTGCAGAGCCCTCAAGCCGCATGTGTGTCACTCTCACAAACCGCGAGTGGTCTGACAGCAAGCGCGGTCCTGTTTGAGCACATTCCGAATAATTAGGCAGCGTCAGCGAGCAGCCAGTCGGAAAAAAACCACACGGCTCAGTGACCCTATTAGGAGCTGAATAGGATCCTGAGGAAGCAAACGTAAAGGTGATGAGATAGACAGAGAGACACACGGGCAGGGAGAGATGTGAATGATGGCAGGAAGGTGTCTCGGTGTCAGTACCTGCCGGTGATGAGCAGAAAAAGTGTGAGGATGACGAGCAGAGAGAAGCCCCCGACTGCTGCGGTAACGATCACCAACACCTGGCCCTGATCAGACGCCTCCTCTGAATCTGAGAAGGAGAAAAAGAGAAGGAGAGAAAGAGTGAAAGTGAATGGGAAAAGTGAACGAGTAACAAACCAGACAGAGCTGAAATCCTCGTACCATCATCCCCTGTGGTGAACTCAAACTTGGAGCTGTAGCTGCTGTAGCCGGCTGCTGTGCGAGCTCGGATGTGGAACACGTAGACTGTGGATGGCTTGAGGCCCGTTACGATCGTGCTGGGACCTTTAGTGCGAGTGGACGAGTAGCTCAACTGCTCCTGCTCCTAATATACACACAGAGAGCACAGAAAGTACACGTTTATCAAATCCAAATAATAAATTATAATAATTGTCAGTAGACATTTAATAAATAATAATAAAAAATATTTATTAATGAAATTAAAATGAATAATTAATTAAAAAATCATTAATTAGACATTTTAGTCAAAAGGAGTATTATATTCTTGTCAATTTTAAGCAATTTTACAATTTTATACCAAGCAGCAGAGAAATTATGCTCAGAAGGAGAGCTGACTTTAGTACTAAATTTTCATAATTTTTTAGAGGTTTTTCAATTATATATCAGGAAAAGGTAAGTAGACATTAATATTAATTTTTATCAAAAAGCATTTTCTACAAATGATTAGTTTTTAAATAAGGGAAAGCTGACCTCAGTACTGTTTTCTTAGTATTTTTAATTTTTTTATTTTTTATTTTTTTTTTTTTTAGTTTTTTTTTAGTTAAATGTTTTGGTTTTTTTTTTTTAGTCTTTTTTAGATAGATGTACGCCAAGAAGAGGAAAGCTGACCTGAATTATAATTTTCAGTACAAATGACCTTAGGATTTTGGTAAAGAGGAAGGAGGGTGGGATGCAGGAAAGTGGCAATGGGGAGAACGTGGAATGTGGCTGTAGGGGCAATAAGGAAAAGGTATAAAGAATTATTTTTACATCAATAAAAGTTTCTTTTCAGTGTTATGCAAGCCTTCCTATTCTACACCTAGCTGAAATGAAGAGATGTATGATTTTAATTATGATTAGATTTAGATTAGAGCAGCAGTATGTGATGGTGTTTTATTTTTTTGAATGAAACACTTCAGGTAGCAGAGCCTTACAAGCAGCTTCACTTAAAATCTAGACAAATCAGACATCCAGTTAACATCCACAGCAACACCTCGACTAAAAATATACAATATGTGACGTAAGAGTAGCACACAGTCAGACATATAACAGATGAAAGACAGAGTGTGATTTAGGAGGATAGCTGACACTCCTGGGGTGTGTCGTTTACCTTCTCGTAGTACTTGATCTCGTAGTCCAGGATGGCAGCGTGGGGTTGTTCGGCCTCCTGCCAGGAGAGGGCGATGGTGCTCTGAGTGGCCCAGTCCTTCTTCACCGCTGCCACCAGAGATGGACCTGCGAGGAAGAGGACAACAGGGAATTAAGCCCCTCTTTGATGAGAGTTTAACTACATACGTTTACCCTCGCAGTTCAATGTTAGCCAGATGAAAATATTAATGTATTGTGTGTAATATGTAAATATTTGACCAACTTCCTGTTCATATTGTTCCTCAATTCCAATAGTGTAAAGAAGAAGAAGATGCTTTTTTTCATTTACGAGACTCAATCTGGCGATAACACAACGTACTGCGAAGGATTTAGGAATAAATGACTACCGATTGAAATCTGTTGTGTGTTTTTTGTTGTTGTCACCTGAGGTTGTTTGTTTGTTTATAGAGGTTGGTGAGGACCGAGGACCACCCAATTCTTATTCAGGCCCTGATAAATAAAAACATAGAACTGAAGGAGGGTGTGCTTTCTTTTTCCCTTGACTGTAAGTCTCTTTAGTGGGGCTTGAGGAGACGGATGGATTTATATCCGTCTTATATAACATCAGGAGAAGATGCGTCACACACCTCCTGAGGCGGTTGGAATGATCCGATTGCAATCTGGATACACTTCCACCTCCGTTTTAATGCGGACAATCAGTGTCCGGGAATAATCTGATACTCAAGACGTATAATATGAAGAGGTGTAAAGGAGGGCGTAATACAGAGAGTGTAATGTAGAAAGACTGTATATGGAGCTCAATAGCTACAAGATGGTAGATAATGAACACAAAAAAAATTCTAAAGCAGAAAAGCAGGAATCTGAGGAAGCTTTTTACTTCCTGCATTAGAGTAATGACATCTGACTTCTTCAGAGCCGATTCTCTATAAGGGATGAATCTTTCAAACCGGTCCACATGTCCATCTGAATGAAACTGTGTGTGTTGTCCAGTGTTAGTGTTATTCGTCCAAGAATTCTAGTATAGTCCTAACAGTCTAACAATTTAACCTCATAATCTGAACACCAATATTCTAAGATATTATGAAACACCATTTTGAAATGGTTTACATTTTCTGGCTGAATGAAGACTACTGGTCTAGTGGGTTTGCTAACTTTTTTTGGGCTACGTGCACGTCTTTGGTGGCTCTGTGCATTGAGCCTTGTTAGTCCAGCACATCCCACAGATGCTTAATGGGATGCCATGAAGGGGTGTACTTGGACTGCAACAATGTTTAGGTAGGTGGTATGTGTCACATATACACACACACACTCATTAGCTATAACATTAGAAAAACTGCAAGTTGAAGTGAATAACATTGATTATCTCGTTACAATGGCACCTGTCAAGGGTCTGATCCCACAGAAGAGCTATTGTAGCACAAACTGCTGAAAAGTTAAAGCTGGCTATGATAGTAAGGTGTCAGAACACACAGTGCATCGCAGCTTGCTGCATATGGGGCTGCGTAGCCACAGACCTGTAAGATTGCCCATGCCTAACTCTGTCCACTGCTAAAAGTGCCTACAATGGACAGGTGAGCATCAGAACTGGACCAATGAGCAATGGAAGAAGGTGGCCTGGTCTGATAAATCACATTTTCTTTTACATCATGTGGAAGGCCGGGTGCATGTGCATCATTTACCTGGGGAAGAGATGGCACCAGGATGCACTATGGGAAGAACGCAAGCTGGCGGAGGCAGTGTGATGCTCTGGGCAATGTTCTGCTGGGAAACTTTGGGTCCTGGAATTCATGTGGATGCTATTTTGACACATACCTCCTACCTAAACATTGTTGCAGACCAGGTACATCCCTTCATGGCAACGGTATTTCCTAATGGCAGTGGCCTCTTTCAGCAGGATAATGCACCCTGCTACTCTGCAAAAATTGTTCAGGAATGGTTTGAGGAACATGACAGTTCAAGGTGTTGACTTGGCCTCCAAATGGCCTCTCAATCCAACCGAACATCTGTGTAATGTGCTGAACAAACAAGTCCGATCTATAGAGGCCCCACCTCGCAACTTACAGGACTTGAAGGATCTGCTGCTAACGTCTTGGTTCCAGATACCACAGCACACCTTCAGAGGTCTTGTGGAGTCCATGCCTTGACAGGTCAGAGCTGTTTTGGCAGCACAAGGGGGACCTACTCAATATTAGGCAGGTGGTTTTAATGTTATGGCTGTTTGGTGTATATTAGAAGTGCTGGGCAGTCAGCAAACCAAAACACTTTTGTGCCAAGTCGAAAAATTTCAGGAGCGCATTTTATACACTCTTATAGTGACACACTTCTTGCAGCACCGGCAAAAAGGCTTGAAGCGTGAAATTGTGCTTTGTGGAGTTTCAATAGCGACATAAACATTAACATCAATTTCATCCATGTTCACTGCAACATCACCTTAAAATTTCATATTAACGCAGTGCCATGTATTACAGCCAAGAAAAAGTCCGACACACACACACACACACACACACACACAGTATTGCTGAAATTTAAGGCCAGTGTTGATCTATAAGCACACGCTACATCAGCTCCAGCATGGGACTTGAGGAAATGTAGCTTCCCGCCCACGTGCCGAGGCTGAGCGCATCTCTAACTGAATCGCGTGGCAGATTAAACTGGTGGCTGAATGGCATTAGCACGGCCTGATCACATTTCTCTCAGGTAAATATTCACTGTGGAGACCAGCGGCGACCGCCTGCCTCGCTAATCACCTCATCACCTCATCATCTAATCACTGCCTCTGTCATACTCATCAATCTCGTACTGTTACAATATCACCGAGTGGACAGAGAGAGAGAGAGAGACAGAGAGAGAGAGAGAGAGAGAGAAGGATGAGGTAGACAGAGAAACAAGAAAGAGAGAGAAAAAGAGAGAGACAAATAGAGAAAGACAAGTAAGAGAGAGATGAAAGAGAGAGAAAGACACACACACGCACACTCAAATACAGTAAGGTCCATAAATATTTGGACATTGGACAGTTATTTTTTATTATTTTAGTAGTCTATAGCACGTTTTACACGTGGTCTTCTCCTTTTAAAGGGACCAAAAGTAGGTTTGTTTTGATTTTTCAGCCTTTGATGGCTCGCGTCACTGGCACTAACAGCTCTTTGGACTTCATATTGAGAGTTAACAGCAACAGATTCCAAATGCTAATGCCACACTTGCAATCTGCTTACTTTTAAGTGAAATAATGAGGCAATAACACACACCTGGCCATGGAACAGCTGAGCAGCCAACTGTCCAATTACTTTCGGTCCGTTAAAAAGGGGGTGGGACCACATATAAAAAGAGCTGTAATTCCTACACTGGATGGAAATACCCTCAAATTAAAGCTGACACTCTGCACTCTCATATTCATAATTTTATTTCAACTCCAATATTCTGTGGGAGACAGCCAGAACAACAAAATGTGAGGGAGAGAGAGAGAGAGAGAGAGAGGCAAAGAGAGTGAAAGATAAGAGTTAGAGAGATTAAGACAAAAGAGAAATAAAGACAGAGAGAGGCAAGAAAGAGAGAGAGTGAGAGACAGAGAGAAGGGCACAGGTATAGGCAGATAGAGAAAGAGAGTGAGAAAGCGACAGACAGTCAGTCAGAGAAAGAGAAAGAGAAAGAGAGTGAGAGACAAACAGAGAGAAGGTGGGCGGAGGGTGAGAAGCAGGAAAGGGGCTATGGGGAAATGTGGAAAGGGTAAAAGGGAAAGAATTAAGAATAGGATGATAAATGAGAGATGGAGGGAGTGAGAGAAAGAGGGAGAGAGAGACGGAGGGAAAAGAAAGAGAGACACGTCTGTCCTGCTGCCTCTGCTCCCTGTAGCATCAATGGAATTGATTTGGAGAGTGTGATTGAATAGAGCTGTGAGAAAGTAAGACACCATAAAATACAAAAAAAGGTGTTGCTCTTCTCACACACACACACACACACACACACACACACACACAGAAAAACAAGCAGGGATCTATATCTTTTTTTCTTTTTTTTTTTTACTGAATGCAGAGGTCACCTCCTGTCAAACTCTCCTGTGCTTGCTCTTACTCTTTACACACACACACACACACACACACTATTTAATTTAGCTATTTAAGTTTAGCTACTCTAATAACTCCTTGGTTTAGCTGAAGGTAAAATGCTGGAACTATTAGCTAGCTAGCTATTTCTGTTTAGCTAACACACTCCAGTCTCAGTTCCTCATGCTAAACAAATGCTAGCTAGCTTATTTAATCGAAAGCTAATGCTAGTTAGCTAGTCTTAGTGCACCATTTCCCTACATTTTTAACAATATATTTCAATCTGGCACTAAGATGGCCGTGCGATATCACATCAATCACACCTCTGTTTAAAGTTAACTGTGTGTGTGAATTTAGCCAATAAATCAGTATCTGATCAGCGTCTAATCTCAGCAAGAGACTTAGACCAAGCTGGTTCAGGATGTAGATTAAAACAGAATTTTCACCACAACCAGGTGAAAATGTTCCATCTAGCCAGTAGCAGGCGTGAAGACAAGTGCTAGACCATTTCTATGGTAACGAATTACCGTGAACATTAGCTGGTGTGTCATGTTAGCGTGTCTGGTTTACTATATTCACGATGGCCTTTTTATTTTTCCCTCGTGTTTTACAATGCCCTACTGAAGCTATACACATCTGTAGCGTCTGTCTTTTGCTTTTTTTAATTGCTGCTAGCATGATTCAGCAAGTTACATAGATAGCAACATAGATAACAGGCTGTATACAACAGCGCAGTTCGGCTCTCGATTCTGATTGGTCAGGAGGTGATGATTAATATCTATCAGCAGCTCTGACAGTATTCTGGCTGTAATTCGCTCGTCCTAATACGTTATCATTTCTATAGTATCGGCTAATTCACAGGGACTTGTATGGTGGACGCTACGTATAATCTAGCGCTAGACCATTTAAATAAAAAAACAGTGCTGTTATTTAACAAAGAAAGATGTTTTTTTTTCTTTTCTTTTTCAATCTTATTAGCATTGTTTTGTTAAAAAAACATGTTCCACAAGATTAAATGTAACTTTTTATTTTAGAATTAATTAATAATAATAATAATGATAATAATAATAATAATAATAATAATAATAATAATAAAAATTGTAATTATCAACAAAATGCTGTGGTTTAAAATGAATAAAACAATTCGTAGATCGTCTGTAATTGTAAAATATTGTTATTGGTACACTGAGCCACATCAAAACACCACCACACTGATTATTTTCCTATAACAGCACAGCCTTTTCTTTGTGTTTCTGTGTGTTTTTCCTTAAATAGTCAATGTGTAGCATCTAGTGATGTTGCTTAGCAACTGTTTATTATTATTATTATTATTATTATTATTATTATTATTATTATTATTATTATTAGGCTTACAACTGTGTGTAAATGTCCACAAATCGTTCATTGCTATTTATCAGTTAAGATCATCTTTGTTAAGACTTGTGAGATTTAGCGTGAATGTGTAAGCTCCTCCGCATCTTTCTACTGTACAAAAAAAAAAAAAAAAAACGGATACAGCTAATAATTTATTGGAGGCAGCAGGTAAGTGTGGTACATCATGCCTTGACTCCGCCGGGCATGTGTGAAGAAGGAAGCTCACATTTACACAGAAATATCTCCCACTCGGAGCTGCTGTGGGCCAGACTGTGCCTTCATAAATAATGAAGCGTCCTCGTGTCTCGTTTGCTCGGGTACAGACTGGCTGAGAATGGGAGCGCATACCCAAGCAGAGAAATCTCATTTCATACGACTCGGAGCTTCCCGGGCCCTGCTGTTTGGTTAGGCAGGAAATCCTACATGTGAGTGTGATTAATTAAGACTTTCTATTGAAATTTTATGACTTATTGAACCAATCCAAATACTGTCTCTCTGTGATGTGAACACACACTTTTACCTGACTGCAAAGATATCATCAGATGTTTCGGAGGACGTTAGTTACAGCTAATCTAATTAAAATCCAAAGAAATACACACCTTCCTTTCAGTAGTCCGCATACGACAAAATCTACACACTCCGCCTGAATGATAGTGTAAAAGGCGGAGCTTTCAGAAATGACAAGCAACATGATTGAGGCGTCTCCTTGTCCTGATTGGCTGGATGTTGTTGCTCTATATTATTTGTTTTATTCTCCCATTTGGTCTTGCGCACCACCAGCCTTGGGGAATCAAAGATTTTCTAGACACAACTGAAAAAAAAAAACCTCTGAGGCTTTTACTCAAGAAATATCTGGCAACCTCGGACATGTGAACTACACACAGGTCATTTGCCTAATCTGAACAGCACAACTGCGTAACCCGACTCTGAACACGAGTAAATTTCCTCACGTAAATTTTGCACTTATGTCACCAATTCTCAGTACAGCCCAGTACGCATGGTGTGTGTTATTCAGTGTTTGGATCGAGGAGAGCAGTTATTAAATACAAAGTCTGAACAGAGAATTTTGGGTGTATTTCAATGACAGCTGCAGTAATGTGAGGAGAACTTTATATGACAAATATTACAGAAAGTGCTATAGCTTATAAATCTCTTATGCCACCTTTTTTTTAAGCACCCCAAAAATGTGACAGCAAAAAGTTTAGTGTAAGTTGGTATGCAGCAGAGCGCCTGAGCTCATGTCAAAGTGTCAGGAGTGCAACCAGCTGAGCTGAAATTACAGCGCAAGTGCGACAATCACATCGAGTAAACAGGTGTTGGCCCAGCACGGGGCTATCTGCAGGTAATCGGGCAAGGCTGCCATCACACGCTCCCCCAACACGTATACACACACACACACACGCACACACACACATGCAGACACTTGTGCACCTTCATCAAGGCACAACAAGGAGGAACGAGGAGCTAATGGAAAGTCATTACGTCGGATTTGACCCGCATTTGAATTTTAATTAGCTAGCCCACTCCCCTAAAGCGCTCTCGCATCGACTCCTTCAAAGAAATCAATTCTGAGTCTTTTACAGATGCTACGACGAGGTTCGGCCCATCATCTGCAATCACGCCGCTCTGAGCGAAGCAATCAGCAAAGCTAGAGAGGGGATAATTAGATGTTCCTTGCGTTTTTTTGAAGAGTACATTTACATTGCACTTTTAAAACAGAGACGGTGGTAAAATGACTGTCAAGAGAGATGTAATCTTTGTTCACGTACCAGGAGGTATACACACACACACACACACACACAGAGACGTAGCCCTACCTCTGTTTCACCTCTGCTGTTATATAGAGGACATCCAGAACTCTTTATACCCTGCTTTCAAAGCTCCCTCACAACATGCCGTCTCCCTGTTCACTCCCTCCACTCTACAATAACTTTCCTCCCCCTTTTTGTTCATCTGAATGTCTCGGGTAAGTGCCCGCTGCGTTCTGTCTCACCTTGCTCGACTCGTCGACGGAGCGCTGCTTTAAAATGGTATAGGCTATGCATGTCTGAGAGCTGAGCTGAGATCTGAGATTGCTCAGGCCAGGTGATGGAAATGATTCTCGATACCACCGTTCGGCTGAGCGTTTATAATAAAGGTCATATACAAGAAGTTTTAAAAAACTAAAAGTTGCAATTCATTGTTTACATGACCCTTTGCCAACCTCGCTTTATCCCTCAGGACCGGACAGGTTGTTTTTTGACACTGGGTCTTTAAAAACTCATCTGTAAGGAATAACACACCTGGGGTAGTAAGTTATAGGAAAATAATCAACAGCAGGGTGGTGTGATGCGGCTCGACACAAAGTAAGCATTTTATTCCTCTTATACCACAGCAATTTGCCAACCATTACAATTTATAATTTTTTAATAAACAACAAAAAGCGGATGGGTGGGGCTTAATCTGCTGTAAACTGGATGGGTGGGACTAACCTGCTGTAACGTGATTGGGCAGAACTAATTTAGACACAGTCCAGAGGCCACCAATGTCACTGAGAATAAACCACGAACAGTTGGTGGCTGCAGGTGATTATTGACACAAACTCATTTTTTTAAAGCTTTTTAAAAACCTAATAATATTGTAATTATCGTTGAGTTAGTCAGGGATTAAATCATCTCACCTGCAAACAAAGAAATATATCTTAAAGGTAAGGCTAAAAAAATGAGCTCCAAACTGGTCCATTTAGGAGAAAATCCATTTAGATCCTTGTGGTTTGTTTGCCATTCAGACCAGTTGAGTTTCACAGTGCAAATAATTAAATGAACCACAGCTCACGGGCATTCACTTGTAAGAAAAACTGTGATGGGATTTGCAAAAAAACAAAAAAAACAAAGAAAGAAAGAAAAAAAAAAACCACATAAAGCACATTCTTCAGTCCAGATATCTAGAACGTGCTGTACTTCTGCAGCACATCAGCTCTTTCCTTTGGCATCTTACATAATAAATTTGATGGACAAGTTTGGCAAACTGGTTGGTTCAGTAGCATGTGCTTTGGGAAGAAGCCAAGAGTCAGTGAAGTGTGAATGTTATGGCGCTTGTCTAGTGTTCTCTGCTTCTGAGGGAACTGTACTCGTCCTTCCAGCAGGTCTGGACTTGAGGGCTGAAACAATCATGTTGTTTGACTATCTCTGTACAACTGTCACCTAAACTCGCTCCAAGCAGCTAGCAAGAAACTCCTAGCTAGGAACATATAGTTCAGTTTAGAATATAAACTCTAAGTTAAGTTTTCTTTCTTAAGCATGAGCTGAACTGTTCTGTAAACATGCCTCCAGCAGCGTTCTCTACTCTCTATCTGTACACCCAAAACCACAACACTAACAATCAGTAAGTGCTAGAAGGCTTACAGCTGGTGCCCAGTAGCTTTTTTTTGCATTGTTAGCCATCGTAGCATTTCAGTATTCACAAGTATGCCGTTCTTACTTTTGTATGAAACTCTTTTGAGAACATAACAACCAGCCTGTTTATATCTCTAACTAACCAAAAAAAAGCGTAGAAAAGGTAGAAAGCGTAAACTCCTCTGTCCTGAGGACTTTCTCATGGTGGAAAACTTACAGACTGTTGCTTCCTGCAGACTCCTTCCATGTTGCTATAGAAATGGTAACGTTTAGAATAAGTGCATTAATGTAAAACTGTGATTTGAGCTCGAGCTGGAACTACTGTCAGAGCTGCTGTTACAGAATATTAATCAACACATTCTGACCAGTCAGAATCGAGAATTCAACACTGCTGCGACATAAATATATTTAATAATGCTAATATATAAACACTGAAGCTATAAAAATGCTGCCTGTAGCCCATCATGAGTAGGTTCTAGACTACAGTGTTCCTAAAATAGCGTCCTAAATCATCTGTTGCCATGCTTGGCCTGACATTATAGAAATGTTTACATTATGTTTGTTAATATTCCTACAACTAAAAATGTTGCAGCAATGTCATAGAAATGTTTACAAAAGTATATAACGTAAACAACAGCTTCCGAACAGCCAGAAAATGTAACGTTTCTGGAACTGTCACATTTAGAAAACCTTCTGCTAACCAATAATCGTTAGCTGAGAACACACACAGAGGCTGGAATTGTTCAGCTCACTGTTGAAGGACTGAAAACAGAATTGTTTTCATCCAGCGAATAATTAACCATGGATGGAACATTTAGATCATGTGATAATTGTTGATATTGTGCAATGCAGAGATTTTGAAAAAAAAAAAAAAACCAAAGGAAATAAAACAAGTAATAAATAATTAGAAAAACACAAGAACATATGTCATTGTGTTTCCTTTGGAGCTCTGTACAAACACTGCTCATGAGTGTGTGTGAGTGTGTGTGTGTGGATGTTTTTTATTTCTTGGTGGGGACTAAATGTCCCCTCAAGGACAGACATATCTGACCCCTTTGATCTTGTAAGGACATCTGGCTGGTCCCCCAGAGGAAAACTTTTTTAATTTAAAAAACTAAAATCATTTCCTTTTGGTTACTGAGCTTAAAGTTGGGGTTAGATTTAGGTGTTGCGCACTCTAGCATTCATTTTCTGCATTAATAATTATGTCAATGAAAGGTCCTCACAAGGATAGTTAGGCAAATGTGTGTGTGTGTGTGTGTGTGTGTGTGTGTGTGTGGCCTTGTTTCCACTTCAGTAGCATTTTGCAAAACTCACCGGGACACTCTAACACGACGGGCCGACTGCAAGGCCACGACAATCGATATTAATTCACCCTTTAATAGGTGGAGGGTAATTAACAAGACACAGAGAATTAACGAGTCAAAGCCAGACAGTGTTTACTGTAGCGAGCATCCAGACAGCACACTTCTGTACATTATTAACCAGCGCGAACACGAGGAGAGCAATAACGCTGCAGGACAACGCATAAAGACAAGGGAATCAAAAATTCATTCCACTCAAGACCCAAAACAATAGAGAGAAAGAGGAGAATGAGATGAGAACGAGAGCCAGACAGACAACCAGAGTGGGAAATAAAAAGGAATAAGTTATTTTCAGGCACTAATTGTGTTCCTTGATACGATAAATTTGTCTTGCGGTGCAAAAAAAGTGGACTCATCCCTCTCTGGGCCGCTGTACCCCATCTTAATTACTATATCTATATGGGCCATTATGTTCCAACGCACGGCCTCATGGGATCTATTTGTATAATCCATAATTTTTCTCTCTGAGCGCTGCCTGCTGCCAGAATGAGCAATGGGAAAAAAAGAGAAAGAGACAAATAATGAGGAAGATGGGTAAAAAGAAATGAAAATAGCAGTAATAGATTTGCTCGTTTTTTTCCCCGCCTTGTCGTCTCTCCGGGTTTCAGGTAGAGATGAAAACATTAAGTGCTCTTGTTTAGATACACGCGAATCCCTCAGGAGGTGCAGCGCTGCGGTGTACTGAGCTGAGAATCGTCCTTACTGAATTATAATGTGGCTTAAGTGAGGGAAAGTGGCGGTCACATGAAAAGGAAGTAAACAGACGTTATTGCGAAGGTATCGCTGCTCTCAGGGCCTTTAGTTATGGACAGATTGCTGTAATATAATCACAGATATCAGAGGTGAGCTCCATGCTCAGCCCCAAGGCAAGAGGAAAAAAGAGTCAGGTCTATATTCAGGGTAATATCATAGTCATATGGGGTAAGTGTTGCATTTTTCTACTTTTTCTGCCACAACTGTAAGGGTGATGGTAGACTACAGGTCACTGAACACAAGCTGCGTAAGTGACGGGCAAAAAAGTCGTACTATAGCACGCAATACTGGGTGCAGGGTGACTTAAAAGGCACCACTTCTGTAAATGAAATAAAAACAAGTAAATAAATAAACTAAAAATATTATCTAACTCTTGATCGCTATCAGCGACTATGATGCAATTAAGACAATGAAACATACTTTACTCACAATGGATCCAAGGTAACTAATGTAGCTAGCTAATGCACTCATTTAAAAATCAGCTAGCTAACGTTATAAAGTAATAGAGTGCATGAATGCATACTTTTATTGCCATCATTTACCCAGAGAGGTCCCTGACTGATTAATACTTCGTTACTCATTTCCGTATCGGTACAAGGACCATAAAACTCGTACTTGGTCTGAAAAAAAAGTTATTGATGCATCCATAAATATTGTTCGTATTATTATGATGCTTTTGACACTAAGTAGTGGAGACGTTACGTTTTCAGGTTGTCTGTTTGTGCGTCTGTCCGAGATTCTCGTAAGTGTGATATCTCAAGAACGAGTGGTTTGATAATAGAATTATCATTGTACCTGAATAGATTTTGGAATCGATTCATGCTGAGTCAAGGTCACAGCAAGGTCAAATCTCTCAAACAGTTTTTCTTTAATAGCTGCCTTCCTGTTTGTCATACAGAGGTGCTAGTGACCCTGAGTTCACACTAGTGAGCGAAAAAAGTCTCTCGAGTTGCTTGTAGTTTCTCTTGTGGGCGTGTAGCGAGCTCTGCTGTTGACGCTGTGTGGCCGTGTATAATCTGGCGTTTTCAGTTTTTAGGGTAGTAGCCAAAATGTACACTCATACACAATTTATTAGAGTATACATTTTATTTGTCTTGATTTGGTCATACGTATATGACAGAATAAGATGAAAGCATTGTTGTAAGTTGTTCTTCTATTTTTTTTCGAATTCAGTTAAGCAGTACATGGGATCTAATTGTACATAGGAACTAAAGTTGTGAGAGGGGGAATGAGAAAACGTTGTACTACACACACCATTCGATTGGTCCGAGGAATCATACCTAATTTGCATAAAGTCTCAACGTGCTTGTTGCGCTGTCTCCGTGTCGCTCGTCGCTGTCGTGCGGCTCCGTGTTGCGTACGTACACAGAATATGAACTGCTGCTTTAGTGTAAATGCACTGTTACACGTTCATGTTCAGGAACTGAAGGCCCAGCTACAAAATAAGCAGTTAAATGTAGGAATCCCCAAAATGAACTGATTATATTTTGGCATTGATCCAAACATGGTCAAAGTGTATTTTAAGGGTATTTCAGGCATACAAATTAGTAACAAGAAGGACTAGGCTTCTTGGTGGTGGAGGAACACGACCCTGTTGGCATCGACCCTGTTGGCGTTTGTGGGTTTTTTAATGTTGGGTAACCATGCACACTGAGATGTGTGTGTTTGTGTGTATGCATAGTGCTACAACACACCCTGCACCTGTAAGTGGCGCTGTAGCTGATATCATAACATCACAGTGGTGCCAGTTGCAGTGTTTTTTCTCCTCAATGTTCTTCTGCAAAAATTCAACAGCGTGACTAAAATAATGACCTGAAGTTTGCCTGAGTCTTATCAGGAACAGCCCAGCGATTAATACCGCAAAGCGAGCACAATAACACTTGACTCATTGAATTTGGTCAGAGTGAAATCACAAAGCCAGAATTCATTAGGAATCCTGACAAGCGCTGATCAGGCCTCATTAACTCTATAATTACAGATTAATGTGTCATTCTGCAAACCATATTAGCCCACTTGCAAACAAATCTTCATTAGAGGTTTGAACGGGTGAATCCCCCGTCTCATTCGCTCGGACTCATACGCCCTAATGAAACTGTAAGGAGCGCTATTCATCTATGACGAGTCCTCCAGGATGTATGGAGTATAAACGCAGCGCTTCCATGTTGGACAAAAAAACGTCCGGGGAGAGAGGGAGAGAGAGAGAGAGAGAGAGAGAGAGGAAAGAATGAGGTAGGCAGAGAAAGAAGAAAGAGAGAGAAAAAGAGAGAGAGAAGTAGAGAGAGACTAGTAAAAGGTAGAGAAATAGAAAGCCAGAGAGAGAAAGTGAAACAAAGAGACTGAGAGGGAGGGAGAGAGAGATGGTGAGAGAAGGACAATGAGATAGAGATAGACAGCAAGAGACAAGGAGAGAGACAGACAGAGACAGAAAAAGACAGACAGAAAGAGAGAGAGTGTGAGGGAGACAGGTGGATTGAATTGAGAAAGAGAGAGAAAGAGAGAAAGGAGGAGAAACAGAAAGAGAGAAGCAAAAAGAGAGATAGAGAGGGAGAGAACGAGACAATAATACAGAGAGAGAGAGAGTGAGAAAGAAAGAGACAGCAAATGACAGTGAAAGCTAGAAAGAGGGAGAGAAAGACAGAGAGAGAGAGAGAGAGAGACAGAGAAAGCAGATGGGATGGGAATTGCTATTTTTTTCCTGTCTTTCCTCCGTTCTGTGTGAAAGGCCAGCTGAGCATTAGCATTCCATAACACACACAATATGTGCGCAATCAGCGGCAACCTGCAAGCTGCCACTCACCGGAGGAGCAGCAAACACACGCACACACACACACACACACACACACACAGTCTTTTTCCTCTAGAAGTCTGAGGGAGATCTCAGGAAGAGTGTGTAAGCAGTCTTCTGTCCGTCTCTGGACACACAGGCTGGCAGACAGAGACTTGACTACTGTCCTCCTCTGCCCTCTCTCTCTCTCTCTCTCCCTCCATCTCTCTCTCTCTCTCTGAGGTTCAGTGTCTCCCGGGTGGACAGCAAGGTGTCAGTCTGAGTCTCTCTGCTCTTCACCCGACATGTCTCTGCTCAGATGGACTAAAAGCTCTTGACAGGCGTCCACACACACAAACACACACACACTTAAAGGAACCACTGCATCTGTAGTGTATATGTGATTACCACAGACAAGAATTTCCACACAGAGAACCTGTTTACTCCCAGCTTACACAAAAGAAGGGTTTAAAACGTGAGACAATATAAAGCAAATCATAACACTCAGCTTATTATCCGTATCTGTATTTGTTTAAAGCACATTATCTGTTCAATCCAAATACCTACTAAGCAGGTTACTCATTTAAGTATCAGTATTGGCAGATAACACTTTTTAGCCTTGTTACGTTTCCGGGCTTCCAAAACACAGGACAGGGCGTCACACTGGAGCGTTCACTTCTGGGCTAGTTCATACATTTATTAACATTTATTCTCCACCCCTGATGTGAAAAATATAGATGATCCCTAAACCTACCATACTGTAAAAGTGGTTAAACTGAGCTTCTACTAGTAGTTGACTAGTCATCTTTTCCATAGTCAAAGCTAAAATGAATTCAGGATATCACTATTTTAGGCTGTTTTTAATGTAATCGATGAACAGCCATATGCAGAATATAAAAATTCGATTTCCAGCTTCAATTCTTTTTTAGGCTACTATGTAAATAAATAAATCAGTGCAGTAAATGTGCAAAATAATAAATCTGTGTATCATATTGCACTTGTACCGATGTACCGATCCTTAAAATGCACTCAAGTGAACAATGTGGTGGCCCAAATTAAATCACCGGCTCTGAAATCGAGAGCGCGCAGCATGGAAGCTCGTGTCCATCAACAGAACCGTCACAACAGGTCAATGACCAGCCTTCTTTGGATGGAGGATGGAGTTTTTTCCTCCATGGTGAACTCTGGAGTGGGCTCCAGACTTGAACTCTCTTATCATTATTATTATTATTATTATTATTATTATTATTAATTAATTACATTTTTTTTTTGGACAGAGCTGCTCACTATGTCGCAGTGCAAGGATTTTATTTAAGGACAGCAAAAATAAATGCGGGAGGAAGTTTAATAATAATAACTTTAAGGACAAGCAGGAGTGAGATTTAAAAAAACCTCACTGCTTGTGCGTAATAAACCATCATCCTATCGTACAGCTATTGGCGATTGATGATAGTATCGCACATGGATTTGAAAATAAGGGGGTGTGGCCAGAAATATGTAACATTTGTTATATCTACATGTTACGTCATTACAGCAAAATATACCAGAAGCTGGTGACAAGTCGGCTGTAGATGCTAGTTGCTAGCATTATCATTTAGTCTGTTTATTTTTTTCTTTTTGGATGAATTAAGTGTTAACAAGTTTGGTTAGCTAATAAGTTAGCTAATAAATAATTAATTGGTTTTACAGCTAATAAAACAAATTATTAGCTGTAATAAACTCATTTAAAAATTGAAATAAAATAATATAAACTACGCAGGTATGTGCTCTGTTATTGAATTCCGGTATAGCGAAGTTGCCGTGATAAACACATCGTTTCATTTTTCTTAATTGAAATCCTCGTTGATTTTTATTTATTTTTATCTTAAATTTATTTAAGAGATTTATCTGTTTGGCAGCACGGACAAACAAAGCTACGATTCAGAGAAAGATGTTTTGTTGCTCTGCTTTGAAGGCAGACAGCAGGTTTTTAAGGTTTGTACAGGCGAAAAAGGAAATATGCATTACGAGATACAACACAGTTTATTTTTGTTGATCGTAAAGCTGTAGACAACACGCTTTCCAACTAAATCATCCACCTCGATAGCCGTAGCGATAGATTCAATTTTTCAGGGATTCCTGATACTATCGTTAATCATGTCAAGGGTATATTTCATACAAAGTGATATCAAACAGTCCATTAAAGCAAAACACTTTTCCTAGCATAGTCTTACAGAACGTACAGAACAATCTGAAATATTTTCAGATTAATAAAGTACATTTCTTTACACTTTCTTTACCGCCTGCCTCGCTGTTTTTTCCTCTGCCCCGACCAGTCGCCATCCCCACAGTGACTATTCTACACAACCCCAAAAGTCTCTCACATACCATCCAGCAACACAAACCATACACCTGGATATCACACTCACTGGAGCACTTGCATCAGTAAACAACACATAAGCTGTTATTCAAGTCACTCAGGCAGCCTGAAGACCTGAGACAGAGAAAAATTACTCATTATTACCACAAAGTAGCCTTCCTCCACTTTATAATTCACAGCCGCGGCTGTGCTGTGAAGTTTATTTTGCTCAATTCTGACCTTTCCGTCAGCGATCAGTGGCTCCTTCAAGGCTTCGGTTATCAATTGTCACGAAGAACTGCCTCAATTTAGCCCTGGCTTTCTTAATAATTTAATTTGTGGGTTTTTTTTTAGATTTTTGCCCCACTTTAAACGGCCTGCCTGACATTTTAAATGTCAAAGCTGTGTGGAAAAAGCTGCAGTGTAACGAGCCAGCAGTTTGCATAGAGCATCAAAATAACAACAGTGGTCGTGTAAATGTAGAAAAAAACAGTGTATTGAAATGAATAACTGTGTTGTTGATACTCATCTAGGATGAAAATCAGCTTCTGTGTGAATCCTGTACAGGAGTGCTCAAATAAATGACGTGTTATGGTAAATTCAGCGCTTTCGGTTTCTGCAGCTGATTCTTTTCGATGGCTTGCTCAGCATACATTCACCAAATTATAAAAAAAAAATTGAGAACGTTAAATATCATTTGACATTATATTTTATTACATTACATATAGTAAAAAAAATGATTCTGTCTGTAAATTCTCCATCTGTCTCTGAACTTAACGTTCGCTAAAGTTAAGATTTAGCGAACCCTTTCACAGAAATATTTTAAAAATCGAGGTTTTCAGTGATGAAAATCAGATCAAACCTGAAAATGTGTGTATCATTTCAACCCCTAATCAATACTTATCTATAGTACTAATATTTTTTAATTGTGAAATTGTTGAATATTTTTCTTAATTTCTTCCTTCTTTAATAATGCTACTGTCATGGCTTGTGTTAGTAGTCCTGAGCTGTAGCTCTCTTGGGTTAACATGGCACTGTCAGTTGGTATACACACACACACACACACACACACACACACACACACAGAGATAGAGAGAGGTCCCCTGTCACTTATCTGTCCCAGTCGTCAGTGTTGGCAGCAGGTCCCAGCCTCCCCACGCTGTCTGAAACTCAGAGTGAAGAGGAGGAGTGTCCGGCTCCACGGGGGCCATTTTGGCTCACACAGTTACTCAGCCACAGCGGGGCTCGAGTGTTGAGTAAATGACAAACCGCTTGAGGAAAGGGGGGTGGTGGTCACCGCGGCACGTTCGGGGGCCGTGTTTGCCCTGAGAACACTGCAGAAACGTATGCTGCAAATATCAGACGTGGTTTTTTTCTTTCCCAACATTAACTATGCAATCTCACCACAGAGCGGGAGAAAATATTACTGCTAATTTTCCATCCATTCTTATTGGTAATGCGCATCACGTGTGTGTCAATCCCGACCAATTGTTCAATTTTGTAAAATGAGATTTTGGCTGGTTTGCTTAATGTCAGGGATTGGCATTTTATTAGCATGGCTGCCTCATTGCCAATGCACACGGCTTGAATAATTTAGGAATTTTACACATTTTCTCTTATGAGAGAGGCTCTTTTTTTTTTTTATTGAATTCCCTCCATATTTCAGAAGGGCTGAGATGTTTTACGCTGGCGGAGCTGGAAGCGAGAAAAGCACTTTCATCAAAATTACAGACGCCGGTTGGAATTGATTCGGGGCTAAAGCGGAGGGGATGGGCCGCGTAGAGATGGGAGGTAATGGCGCTTCTGAGGATGCGTACTTACAGAACTAGACAAAAAGGCTGCAGAGCAAGGTAATTACAGAGTAAGACTATACTGCCTGAGAGAGGAGAGGGATAACATACTGCAGCATGTCGATGGCTGCGAGTGTGTGAGTGGCTAAGCTGGCTTATTTTCCCGACTGCAGTGAGTAAGATGGTTATTCGCTTACCGAGAGGATAGTACTGGATTAGTATTGTGTATCAGCTGATACTTCGAGCTTTGATAGTATGATTTTCTCACAATTAAACCGCAGCATATTCTCACTTGTTGATAAACGGCTGTTCACGCAATGTCAAAAGATAACGGACATCTGTGATTGGCTAGTGTCACTGATTGACATCTTTCCCACCCAACTCTGTCGGGATCAAAACTCTCACTTTTCAGAGACATCATATTGTATCGCCTCGTATCATGGACGATATAGTGGTACTGTCATATATTAAATAGTTGCCATTAGAGTTGAAATCATATGGTATTTTATTACAGCAGATTCAGTAGTATCGTCAAATATCGAATCGTTGCCATAAGAATCAAACTCGTATCGTATTTGATTTAGTACTGTCAAATACTGAATCAAAATAATATCATATCGTGATGATGTATTAGATTCAGTGGTATCGTCAAATATGGAATCGGTGCCTTATGAATCATATCGTATTGTAGACGATATAGTGGTACTGTCAAATATTAAGTAGTTGCCATAAGAGCTAAAATCGTATCATATTGTATCATAGCAGATTCAGTGATTATCCTCAAATATTGAACCACTGCCATAAGAATCAAATTCGTTTAGTATTAGATTTAGTACTGTCAAATACTGAATCAAAATAATATCATATCGTGACTATATATTAGATTCAGTGGTATCGTCAAATATGCAATTGCTGCCTTATGAATCAGAATTGTATCTTATCAGACTCAGTGGTATCATCAAATATGGAATCGCTGCCTTATGAATTGTATCATATTGTATGGTATCGTGTGGAAGCCTGAAGTTTACACCCCCGGTATCTTATAGACTGCATGTTATTGTGTTCACAAATACTGTCCCAGAATCTTACACCAACTATACAGTAACCTTGTACAGATTATTTTCCTATAACAGCAGTTCCTGTTGTGTTTTATTCCTTACTTATAATGAATTCTGTAGTCTACAAATGCTAAGTATGAGTCATACACATGTGTGTGTGAGAGTGTGTATGTGTGTGTGTGTGTGTGTCTTTGTCTCCAACCAGCCTGCCAGCCTGTGCTTGTGTGCATCTGCTGCTTGTCTGACTTCACGTGTATGTGTGGTATGTATGCATGTGTGTGACTGCCTGTCGGCTAGTATATGTGTGTGTGTGTTCAGTAATGAGAGCTCTTCTGACATTATACACGCGCACACACACACACACACACACACATGCACACACACACACAGGGTGTATTTGACAGGCCGGTTTGACGAGTCTATCTGAAAGCTAAAAATAGGAAATAAAGAAATAAATAAGGTGGTGGTGGGAATGGCAGAGCGAGCTGCGAGCTGCCTACAGAGGGAATGTATTAACATTTGAAATGTCCCTCAGACACACACACACACACACACACACACACTCTCTCTTTTACATGTCTTGGTTGGCTGTTACAGCTGGTGAAGAGCTGAAGTGAAAGACTCGTGGTGAAAATCTGATGCCCTCGTGTTTCAGTCAGCGTAATGTCTAAGTTTTCAGAGACGCAACGATTTTCTCCTTCCCTCGTTACCAGGTCAAACCTCGGTCACGTCACTCAAATAAACACGACTGCACTTTCACTGAATTTCGTACAGTATTAACTTTGCCAACTAAGTAATAAAATATATAGTTTTGTCATATTTTTGTCAGAGTTTCAAGTTTTAGCCTTTGTGTAATTAGTGACAACAGTTATGATTCAACTAAACATTATTTCTCAAAACTACTGTAATACTGTAGATTATTATGAACACCTGTACAACTCAGGCAATGATCAAATCAGCCAATCACGTGGCAGCAGCACAATACATAAAATCACTCAGATACAGTTCAAGAGCTTCAGTTAATGTTCACATCAAACACCAGAACGAGGAATAAAAAGTGCTCTCAGTGACTTTGACAGTGGCATTTTCTCGTGGGATTTTCACCCACAGTTAATAGTCTCTAGAGTTTGGTGCAAAAAAGGAAAAAAAAACATCCAGTGAGTGTCAGTTCTATGGGCTTTGTTGATGAAAGAGATCAGAGGAAGTTTATAGGATGGCTACAGTAACTCACATAACCACTCTTTACAACCGCGGTGAGCAGAAAAGCATTTCAGAATCCATAAACCTTGAGGTAGATCAGCTACAACAGCAGAAAACCACATCAGGTTCCACTCCTGTCAGCCAAGAACAGCTAATATATATATACATGTATATATGTATATATGTATATATATATAAACACACATGTAAGAGTGTGAAAATGTAAAAATCTGAACAACAAATTCAGATTAAGTAGAATTTGGACCCCAACAAACTGACCATTTAATGTACTCAAGATCCTGATAAGAGCAAAACACACACACACACACACACACACACATGCAGATTAAATCTGCTCTGAGGTTACAGCATCCAAACTCCATGCATATTCAGTACCTATGTTTAGAATTAATATGTCTGACTTAATATGCTTTGTCTTATCAGCACAAACACTGTTATTATTGTACCTGTACATATTGCCAATGTCACAAAAAAAAAGGTAAAAAAAAATAGTAAAGTATGTTTCTATATAAAGAGAAAACCATCTGGACTCTCTGTGGTTTGTCCTAATTATTACAGAACATTAATACATTTAGACCTTTTTTTACATTAGCAAAGGACACGTATACAAATCGATTTTTTTTTTTTTTTTTTACAACAGCCAGTGAGTAAAAAGTATGCAAGAAATACTAAATATTTAAGAATCACTTTACGCGTTCAATTACACATGCGTCAACTGGTCCAGCAGGTATTGTAACAGCTTAGTGGCTTCCTGTGGCTTAGACGCAAAGCCTCTGTGGCCCTCTCTCTCTCTTTCTGTCTCTGTCTCATTAGATGCAGCCGGAGTGCAGGGGAAAGGCGTGTGGTGATTTTGTGACCCGGCTGTCTGTCTATCCTGCCTGGGCTCAGGAGGGAAGAGTTCCCGGCTCTGGATCAACCCCAACCAGTCTGACTACCATTAATGCTTCATCTGAGGCTAAACAGCCATGCGGGAGAGAGGGGGAGAGAGAGAGAAAGAAAGAGAGAGATAGAGAGAGAGAGATAGAGAGAGAGAGAGATTTTCTTTGCTACATTGCTAGACAGAACAGAAGAGTGACCTTACATATTGCAAAAGCGTTTCTAACGGAGTACCAGTGTGTGATAATCATGTAAGGAATAAAACACTTGGGGGCACGCTGTTACAGGAAAATAATCAATGATGAGATGGTGTGATGCGACATAAAAGTTATTTTACTACGACAGCACGTCCTGATCTGTTTTATTCCTCTTCTACGACAGCAATTTACCAATGATTACATTTTTTACTAGTGATCATTTTTATCAATTTAGAGTTACATTTAATGTTGTGGACCGTACACAAGACAAGTTCATTCCTGTTATCATTTTTGTTGTAGTGGCAAAAACAGTCGCTCCCTCACCAGCCCTTCTTTAGTCTCTGTCCTGAAGACTTACCCATGGCGGAAAACTTACTGACACTGGAGACTCCTTCCATATATATTAACTAAACATCTCCTTACAGAAAACTTCACAATAATAACAATTATACGTTTATCTTACGTAAACATCATGTTTTTTGTTTGTTTATTATTAGTCTTAATGTTAACATTTAGTCCCGGTGTGTAGTTGTTACTACGGAAATGACAACATATTGGAAGGAGTGCAGAAATAGAAATAGAAATAAATAACATGCATTTACCTAACCCTAACCCTAGTTCTATTACAATATCATGAATTTGTATTATAAATTCATTTATTTTCAGGGACTTACGAGACCCCAGTGTTAAGCCAAGTGACAAAATGATAAGTGCATCTTCTCCTGTTGGGTCAGTCTTTAGCCTTTCAGATCTTAGAGAATGTCATTAATATGCACAGGAGAAGCTGATCCATCATCTGAGTGTTAAATATAGATGCAGGTCTAACCTTTCTAAACTATCTACACCTGGAATTCCCTCCTCCCTCTCTGTCTGTCTCTGTAATGATGGTGTTGGTGTCAGCGGGTGGCAGATTGCAGGGATAGTTGGGGTCTTGTGCTCCTGTGTTCCTCTCAGCTGCGGTTGAATCTGTCCCAGCACACAGGCCACACCAATCACACCGCCATCGCGAATGCCATCAATACTGATGAGCCTCTTTGTCACTGAGACACCGAGAAGGACAGGGAAAAGCAGAGTGGAGGAGTTGAACACAACCTGCACTCGCTGCCACGTCTGACATCTCACACATCACACTGGGAATTACAGGTGAGTAAGTGAAACCTGCAACCATACAGCTACTGGTGTTGCTCATGACTCCTCCCACCTACCCCCAGTACTCTTTAACCTCATGCCATCTGGGCAGAAGGTACTGGAGCATGTGGGCTATTACTGCCAGACTAGACTGGGGAACTGCTCTCCCTGAGGCAGCCAGGTTCATCAAGAGCCACCTACCCACATAAACATCCACCACCACCATTCACTCCACCACCTGATAGCACAATATCATTGTATTGGCTAGCAGTCATCAACTGGCAGATCACCATCTGGATGTAGACCCAACATATTTCAGCGGATTGAACCGGGTGCTTGAAAAAAATTCTGTAGCAGAGCCAATACATGCATGAAAAAAATGGCTGTAATTCAGCAACTCCTGTTCTTTAACACACAAACCATCACAGGTTCCCAAGGGGCACAACATAAAAGCATTGTGCTGCATTTTCTATTGGCGGGAGATTGCGAGTTCGAAATCGCAACAATAACACAGCCATCTGTAGCCAGGAGCCAAGGGAGCAAAACGTGCCATGCTGTCTGGGTGGCATACTGTCAGGGATGGCATACTCTCTCTTCCTGGCCAGTTAGATTGCAACTAGCCAATCACAGGCATCTGTAAGCTCATGTATTCAGAAGAGGGCAGATAGCACCTTCCTCTGACAGTGTTACACTGCTCTGTGGCTTCATGTGTCTCGAACAAGGCACTGTTATCCTGGTAGCTGTCGTCATGATGAGGGAAAGCTGGATAGTGGGTGGGAACTGGCAGGTGACCAAATTGTGGAGAAAATGGGGAAAATAAACCCATGACTCATTACAGTTTCTGTAGTAAATCTTCTGTGCAGCTATTAATATGAATTTATGTACACTATTTCGCTTATTTTTTTTTATATATATATAACTTCTCTGGTATAATTGGTGAAATGACAACATGGCTTGTTAAAAAAATTGATGAGTGTACAGAGAAGTATGCGTATCAAGTTCAAAACAGGTCTCATCAAAATAGGAGTCCATGGCGCTAATTAAAAGAGAACCATAGCATGCCACAGTACCAAGGGCATTTTCATGTATGAGGCAAGGATAATGAAACTCTACATGCCATCATCCCCAACTCTGGTTTCTGTTTAGCTTTCTTTAACAGTCATCTAACAAGGTCTATTACTCTCTTATTCTGTTCCTTTAACACAGACAGCAACCTACAGTTCTGTAAGAACAACAGTCATTGAGTTTTGAAGAGCAAATCAAGATCAGCCAATGGGCATTGGAAGGAGAATTCATCTGCACAAGGCCAGCGAATGAGCACAGAGAAGAATAGTGGCAATAAGTCAATGAAAAGGTTAGGGTCAAGAAGTGGCCAGTGGAGCCTACAGGGCAGACTAATTCAGCTAAGCTGGTGTCTTGTATTGGTCTTTACTATATCTGCTGACAACGCCAGGGGCAAATGTGAAAAAAACCCAGAACATGTCGTCCTGAGCTACAGTACTATATCTTTATTAGTGTAAAACTGAGCATGGGCGAGAAGAAGCAGTAGCTTCTCCAATGACACTCTGAATGAAAGACCCTTGTCTCTGAAATGGGTTTGCTCAGCACACTGAGAATAGCATCGGAGTGGACTGTGGTGCACTCATTTCCCCAAGGACCGCAGAGCCAGGGTCCGTAGAGAAACAGAGAGATCTCTCTCCAGAACAACTGCGTACCAATGTATAATACTGACTCGTAAACTCAAGGGCCTGGAGGCAAGTGGGGGAAAACATTTGCTGATGCAGTCAGAGAGTTCTACGTAAGAGAACTTGACGTGCCTGTTGAAGCTTGGGATTTGAGACGCTTGATGAATTATGGCACTAAATTATAGTTACTAGGTTATAACTAGTTACAAGGACATAAATGGGTACTAAACCAAACAAACCAACAAACACAGTCGCAGAAAGATTATCTACTAGTCACCATCACCAACCATTGTGATGAAAGAACCTCAGCTGATAACAAGCATGTCAACAAGGCACCGATCACAAAAATAAGCCACTAAGTCAATTAAAGCTTGCCATAATTTTATGACAGTTTATGACAAAAAGCACAGCTTGTGGTGGCCTAATAATTTACTAAGATGTTACTTTGTGTTTTTCCTTTAATTTCTCACCTGTCAGTATGTATTCTGCAGCAGAATAAAGGCCATATCAACCACCTGAACTCACAGGAACTTTCTGCAAACTAACTACAAACTTGTCTTTCGAGCACAATCTGTGTCTTCCTGAATGTGAGTCAATTACAGCACCTGGTCGCTGTTGGTATGTATATCTTTTATTTTTCATTGCTCTTTGTGCTCCATTGATCTCATTGAGTTTGGAAGCATTCACTCTGGTGCCTCACCTCTAGGTTCCCTCAAGGCCACCCTGTAGTGTACTTGTGCTTGCTAGAGGTGATGGTCTACCTGGCCCTGCAGCTCCACAGGAAGATGTTCATGCCACTGGTGAATGGCGGCACTGCTAGCATGTGGATTATATGTAGTATATATATATATATATATATATATATATATATATATATGAGTATGAATACAGTTGGGCGATACGACAGTGTACGCCTTACTCAGTCAATTACTTCGTCAATTGGTGAACTCTGGTGCAGATTCAGACCTGGCAAAAATGCGGACCATACAGAAAAATAGTGTAGCAAAACACGCAGTGTATGTCTGTAGTTTGTAGTTTAGCAACTCCAGATTTCTAAACATGACCCAGCATGGCTTCTGTTCATCAATCCAGAGACTAGCTACAGGGATATAGACATTCGGTTTTTTTTTTACAGATTTATAGTTTTTTTTTTATTTGATTCATCTCCCCAGTCTTGTGAAAAAAGACAGAAAAATCGATGACAAAAACACTAGACAGAAGTAGGCATTTATGAATCCATGGCGCTAACAGTTCTGCCAATGTAGTAACGTGAAACAAAACATATTGTCTTAAATATAGCTATGAATGAAAAATTAATGGTTAAGCATTAAAAGGTAACTACTGACATCATTAAGTCATGTTACTTGAATTTCTAGACCTTTTGTAAGAAAAGAATTTTTTGAAACAGGACCTTCACGAACTTTAGTTGAAAACCCTTAGCCTAGAGATTTGGCGCTACCGTTTGTACCGTGGTAGCCAGGCAGATCTCAGTACTATACTCTGAGCTGCCACAAAACAGTGCTCCTTATTCTACCAGGCAGAAGTGCTTTATATAATCTCCATGTGAGAGCTATGAGGAAGTGTGGCAGACAAGAACAAGATTTCATACCTCTTACCAACCAAGCAGAAAAATATTCTGCTATATATTATAAGCTTTCTGTTTGACGTTCATAGCTGGAGGTGAAGGCACAAACAACTTTTTTTTTCTTTACCACCTTCAAATGAAACACTCTAGGCAGTATTATGCAAAAAAGCAAAGACAATATGTGAAAAATCCCATGATCCAGCAGTGACAAGGTGAAATAATCATCTCAGATATAAAAGACTTTGTCTGAGTCTTTTGCCAGAGGCACTTCCTGTGACAAATAAATTATAGAGATGAAAGGATATAATATATGCAATTATATTATATATTTGTGAAGACATGTTGAAAAGTAGGGGTTTAGGGAATTAGTCAAAAACTCTCAATCCAATTATGTTATGCCAAACTGCAAGCACTTTAGTGAAGCTGAAATGTCCATGGTTATAGGCAGAATGCTGATGCACAGTTCTTTCTGTTGGATTCCACGCAACAATTACAGATCTGTTGATGAGGCAAACTGTGCAAGCTTATATGAGCTCGAGTTCACTCCAAGTTCATTCTCCCATGGTTATCCTGCTGTATAAATCAGTTTAATACTGAATTAAAATCATGATATACTTTTACCTTCAGGTCAGCCAACCCTACAGCTACAGTTTTTGGACAACTTATAACAATTTCTGTGTTTTGTCTGTGTTTGCTTTTTTTCTTGGGTTTTGTTGCTTTGTCTTTGAATTGCAAAAGCGGAGTTACTGCTACCACTAAGTTAATTATTTTCCTATAACAGTGCATCCTAAAGTGTTAGGACTGCCAGGGATTGCCAACAACTGCAATTTATACATTATTAATGAACGAAACTTGATGACTTTAATCATTTCTAGATACAGTGTAGTGGAACATCTGCAAAACAAGTTAGTTCCTATTCTCACTTATGTTATAGCAGCTGTAAACATTCATCCCCTCCTTTTTTTCTCCATGTTTGAAGTAAAAAAAACAAAAAAAATGCAGTTATGTCATGTTACTCTGTCCTGAAGACTCCCATGGTGGAAAACTTACTGATTTTACAAAGCACTGACACTGGAGACTCCTTCCTTAAATGTTAAATAAACATCTCCTTACAGAAAACTTCATCATAACTATTATTTGTTTTGCTTTGTTAAATAACAACAATCTGTTTATGATTTACAGGTTTAGATTACATGAAGTGTCCACATTACAAGTCCCTGTGAACGAGCTCTTTCTATATAAACGATAATGTATTAGAATGAACGTGTTAATATAAACCTATCACTAAAATTACATCTAGAACTACTGCTAGAGCTGCTGTTATGGAAAAGTAATCAACATCTTCAGATTTGAGAATTAAACGGTGATGTCATATAAAGAAAGTTATAAAGACTGTATGCTAGATAACTACTTTTCATTAAAATGTTTACAGTTATAATGCCTTCATATGGCTAACTACACTATCAGATATAAGACTGGCATATAAGACTGGCATAACCTCCCCTAGCTAATTAGACAAAAACCCGACAGCGATGCTACACTGATGTTCACAGGAAAACCTTGATTCTTATACCACTTCTGTAATAGTGAAGAGACTATGATAAAGGTAGCAGATACTGCCTCAGAGTTGGGACTACTTGAATTGCAGAAGTGACCCTGAAATCATATTTGATGCTTCAGAGTTGTTTACACCTGTCCTTTAGCGTTAAGACCACCATCTGGGAAAAAAAATACAAAAAATAGTTTTGCAGATATTCCCATTTTAATTTTATAGTTCAACACTTTCGGGAAAACGATTACATTTTTTTTCCTCCAAATCAAATAATTACGCAAACAGCAGCTGAAAAAAGCTCTCATTAAACACTTCATTGTTCTTCCCTTTATTTGGCTCGTTCGCTAAGCTACCCGAGTGTGTTTAAATCGGGTGGGGGTGTGGCACATCTCATAGCGTTATTGTGTAAAAGGAAATACTGTATGTTGAAATACAGAATCAAATCAATGTTCTCAAGCTGTTTCATGTGTATTTCCTTGCCACTCATAACCAGCAGATTAATCCACACGGAGGAATGAGCAGAAATGCTTGCAATAACATGTTCCTACCACAGAGGGCTCCAAATCCCCAAATCCTTAAAAGTTACATCCTGCTGCTTTAACCACTGAACCACTGAAGCTGAAATACACTCACCAGCCTGCGCGGTGCTGATAGTGATGTTGGCCATCTGTCTCTCTGCTCGTCCCATTCCCGACACGCCGTTAACCGCCTCTATCTGGAACGTGTAGTTAGCGTTGGCCACAAAGTCCTGCACGGCCACTGAGGTGCGCGTCAGGCCCATGGCCGGCGGCACGAAGCGCACGTCGCTGTCGCACGGTTGGCAGGCCTGGCCCTCGACACTACAGCGCTGGCACAGGACGTTGTAGGTTACGTCCTTCCGGCCGCCCGTGTCGCTGGGTGGAGCCCACTGCAGGAACAGGGCCGTCTCATTCATGATGTACACCACGTTACGCGGAGGTGAGGGCGGTCCTGAGCAATAAAAAGGGGCTGGTAAGTATTTAAGTTAAAAATTCATATTGTGAAAATTTTAAGGCCTAGCACTAATAAATGATAACGAACGGCATTTTGCTTAGATTTAATAACGACTGTCTCTTTCACTGTCTCCAGAAGTATTTACATGCAAAAATGGTAAAAATTAATATATACTGTATATAAAGTAAATAACTTTCAGCAAATACTGTGTTTTGTAGTTATAAAAAGTGCAATATTTTGTGCAAAATACTAGTTTCAAAATTATTAGCACCCATAATCTCAAACATATATTTTTCTATATAAGTCTCAATAATCAGTTGAAAAAAAAAAAGACAACACAAAGGGAGAAAGCAGGGTGAAGCAAGGACAAGAGACAGAACGATTATAACATAAAAGAACAGAAGTATAATTCTGAGTAGCATGAGCCTATGCACTGAAAAGTGCAATAACAGAGTCTAGACAGATGATTAGATAAATAGAGGTGGACTGACGTGTGCAGGCGGTGCTCGGCGGGTCTTTGCCCGCTCTGTAGTAGCCTTTCTCGCAGTGGCACAGCGCCGACGCCTCCGAGTGGCTGAAACTGTGAGGAGGGCACTTAGAGCACTTGATGTTCCCTGCGAAGGCCTTGTAGAATCCAGCTTTACAGGCTGCGAACACAAACAGTGGGGAGAAAAAAAACCCAGATGAGAGGATGTGCTTCATTAAATGCTAAATGCTTGTATATGACTTATGTTACAGTATTCGCTGTGCTGCTGCTGTGACGCCAAACCTCAACGGTGTTTTGATAAATAGCTGTTCGGAGACGTGCAGATCAGGAACTGCATTCTTAAAATAAAGGGCTCTGAGTAAACAGAATCAATACCTTTTGCTGACGTACAGAATTTAAACAGAGATGACCGTATACCTCTAATGCGTCACTTCTGGAAAAGTGAGTTATTTGTATTAGACTGGAAATGACCTGCGTGCAGTTCACGCCTCCGAGGTTGCCAGGTTTCAGGTTCAGACCATCGCTTTTAAAACAAGTGCTTGCCTTTAGGTCTGATGTAGCACTAAAAACAGAGATAATAATAATTCAGTTTGTAATAACACACTGATGTAAAAATCTGACCCTGGAGAGAAGTTCTGTTTGAGCTGGTTTTGTGGTTTCTTCAGGGCTTTGTAAAAGTGTGGATGATTCCATTCATACTAGATGACGTTACACTGCCACGGTATCCAATGATGTTTACTCTGATTATAATCCAAACCCGGCCAACCGTTAAAACACCAATACGCCCAAAGAGCAGAACTTTTCTCCCAAACAAAAAATAAGCAGATGAGTCAATAAACAAATGAATCTACAATGATTGGCTGATGTTAACCGACAATGCCTGCAAGCTCCACCCCCTTTCCCCTCTTGCTTTCTGTCAAGGTAAATGGAGAAAATTTTGAGTCCTTTAATGTGAAATAAATAAATAAAATCTATCAACGTGTTCAACTTAGCTAACATCAGACAAGTATAAGGTTAACATCAGTTAATTATATTTATTAGGGATGCCAGTGATCAGAAAATTTGGCAATAAAAAGGGATGAAAACTTCAACATAAAAGGTTTAATAAGACTATAATGAAGTGCAATGATCATTACAAAGTTAATATTAAAAGCGATGATCATTACAAAGTGATTTTTATCTTTTTTTTTTTTTTTTTTACAAGCACTCTCTGGCGCTGTTCTGTGACGGTCAGCTCTCAGACGCACTCAAACACTTTCAGCAGCAGCAGAACAGTAAATATTGGTGGCCACTTGGCCATAATATAGCCCTTTATCAACTATTATTGCTTTGAAAGCAATATTTGTTTTCTTTTTGCAGTTTTGCTCTGTGTTCATCATTGATTTTTAAGTATTAGGTTTAAAGAAAAAGGGGAAAAAAAAAATTCTGAATAGCTTCAAAACATCAAACTGCAAGTATGATCTTGAGCAGAAGCTGACCAATTAAAATAGCAACAACAGCATCCAAATCACTCCCAGCAAAATGTTCAAGAAAAAAGTCACTCAATCAAATGCGTACACACTAAAGCAAGTTCGCTTAAAAATGCTTTGAACTGACGCCTAAATGCTTCCTCTGAGCCTTATTATCTCTGTGTAATCCTGGCCTGAAGCTTTTGACATGATGAGAAGGGCTGTATATTTAGTATCTCTAAGTGCTTACTGTGTTTTTTTTAAACCTTATTAGAAGATCAAAGCTGCAGGATAGTACTGACTTTCCTCCATCAAAACACACACAGCGCTCAAATACATTTCCAGCTCATGGCAGTTTTTCCTGTAATAACTGACTTGCTCATGAGAATCCTGTCAAAGCCAACAACAACAACAACCACAACTACAACCATAACAACAGCAACTACAACAACCACAACTACTACTACTATCAGCTACAACAATAACAACAGCAACTACAACAACCACAACTACTACTACTATCAGCTACAAATATAACAACAGCAACTACAACAACCACAACTACTACTACTATCAGCTACAAATATAACAACAGCAACTACAACAACCACAACTACTACTACTATCAGCTACAACAATAACAACAGCAACTACAACAACCACAACTACTACTACTATCAGCTACAAATATAACAACAGCAACTACAACAACCACAACTACTACTACTATCAGCTACAACAATAACAACAGCAACTACAACAACCACAACTACTACTACTATCACCTACAACTATAACAACAGCAACTACAACTACAGCAAAAACAACAACTACTACTCCTATATCAGCTACGACACCACGTACTTATACTACTACAACCACAAGAACCACAACTACTACTACTACTACTATCAGCTACAACAACAACAGCAACTACATCAACTACACCTACAGCAAAAACAACAACAACAGCAACTACTACTACATCAGCTACAACACCAGGTACTACTACTGCAACCACAAGCAACCAACAACATTTCCAGGTCATAGTATTTTCTTTTTCCTGTAAAAATTGATTTAATGAGAATCCTGCCAAAGACAACAACCAAAACTACAACTACTACAGCAATCACAACAACTATTACAACAATAACAACTACTAACAACTACTACATTTACTACTACAACTACGTCAACTACTACAAAAAAACAACCACAGCTGCAACAACTAAAACAAGTACTACTACAACCACAACAACAAGAAGTACTACTACAACTACAACTACACCTACAACAACAACTACAACAAGTACTACTACAACCACAACAACAAGAAGTACTACTACAACTACAACTACACCTACAACAACAACTACAACAAGTACTACTACAACCACAACAACAACGAGTACTACTACAACCACAATGACTACACCTACAACAACAACTACAACAAGTACTACTACAACCACAACGACTACACTTACAACAACAACTACAACAAGTACTACTACAACCACAATGATTACACTTACAACAACAACTACAACAAGTACTACTACAACCACATCAACTACACCTACAACAACAACTACAACAAGTACTACTACAACCACAACAACAACACCAACAACAAGTACTACTACAACCACAACAACCACACCTACTACAACAACTACAACCACAAAACATATGCCAACAGAAGCATATTTGCTGTTTCAGTGCTGATAATTGCATAAGGAACATTTTCTAATTTAAACAGGCACTGGCGCTGGAGACTTGGAGAGCTACTTCAACTTTTATTTCTTTTTCTTTTTCCATCATCACAGTATGTTCCACAAGCAGCACCAGATGTATATCATTAAGCCTCATTAATTTATCTTCGCATTTCAGCAGGCTTTCTGACAAATTGTGCTTCGGTTTTGACACGGCTGCATTATGAGCGCGGGGTGGCAGGTGGTAGTCACGTCTCAGTCTGTTTGAAACAAACAACTTGGAAGTGACATTTTGCATACTCTGTCTCAAAACACGTACGCAAAGAAAACGTATATGCAGACCTCTGTGCCAAACACGCTAACCGTCTTCAGTGGACTTTTTCAACTGTGTCAACATTAAAGTCATCGATTTCCTAACTTTTTCTCTCTCTGACTCTGAACTTATCGAGTTGTGCCAAACCAAAAATAAAATGAAACAAATATACAATTGCAAGATCACCAAGAAATACATCCTGACAACGTAAAAACGATGTTGCAAATACAAATCATAACATAAAAGAAATCAGTTTGCTACAATTACTGCTTTTTCTTTTTTGATTTATTGAGCAATAGGCCAGTGAATGTTTTCATGGAATTCTGACTTTGGCCATGTTTCCCTTCAGTGGATGGATTTTATTGGTTGATTGCAACATGGATTATTAAATGTCCGTTAGCCACGCCCACTCACAAAGCATCCACCAATCTGAACCTTGGGCTGGAGGAGCTTCTGATACCTTGTGTAAGGTTGAAATCTGATTGGTTCTCTGCACTTCCTTGCACCAATTTCCAACAAATAAACAAACATTTGAACACTGGAAACAATAAAAAATTGTTGTAGAAAAAAAACTGTCTTTAAAAGATACCAGAGTAAATCAGATAATCTCACGTTTGCTAGCAGACTCAAATTTCAGCTAGTTACATTACACAAGTACTTATAAATATACAATACGATTGGTTTATAATCTTGTGCAATCGAGTGCAGGTAAACGTTTATTTACAGTGACAAAAGGTGTAACACAAAGATGAGGAAACATGAACGAGGAACAACTAGGCTAGACAACAAAATGAACATAACAATCATACAGGTTACAATGACTAAAGATTGAAAAGGAGTGCTATACAAGGCATGACTTAAATACTCATGCTAATTAGACAACAATGTGTCATGTGACACGGTGCTCGTGGTCAATCTGACACGGTGCTCGTGGTCATGTGACACGGTGCTCATGGTCATGTGACACGGTGCGTGCAGTGAGCATGTGACGTGAAATGGCCTGTGGTTGCCGTAGTCTGGCATCGTATCAGCGCTAACATGACTGTGTCTCTGTTCCCATCCAGTTGTGTAAACTTTTACACAGCAATGTGGAGTTGTATTCATTTTAATCTGAATCTGATGAAGCCACCAAAACGTGAATTGAAGCTCTGGGTGTTTATTAAAAAATAATTTTGCATGATGAATAAACTCTGCATACAATTTGAAAATAAAGTCGAAAAAAAAAATTAATCCCAATCGTAAAACCACACAACTGTCACGTCTTTAGTCATTAAATGGCTAGATCTTTTGTGTGATTTAATTCTTCTCGTTCATATTCACAGCATCTATTTTTACTTTGTATTCTTCATATTTTTCTCGTGAATCTTAAAACTTTTGACACAAAACGTACTCCATATAAACTCTCCCTGTATCAGCTCCATCTGCATTGTGGGAGACATGTTAGCATTCTGTCCTATCTATTTGCAGATTTATTGCTCCGCTCTGTGCTTCTCCGGCATCTGTTTTTATCGGCCTGGGCGTTTGGCTGCGCTCCTGAATCCGCGTTTCTCCGCCCACCTGACCAAAGCTGATGCTCTGTTTATTCCTCTCTTGTAAACAAAGTAAACTTTAGTTTATAGAGACGGACGATGCGGAAAGGGAGGGAAGTTAAGTGCAGCCGTAAAGAGGCCACTAAAGCGGCTGCACCGTGATGAAGTGTGGCTTTACTGTTAGGCGACAGTTTTACGTTTAACGTCACGTTTATTATTAGGCGGAGTACAATTACCTTTAGCGGCTAGTGGAATATTTACTGGGCAATTATTTCCATCAGTACTAGTAGTATTAACAGGAAGAGTCACATCAACGCTAAGAGGTACATATCATATTTATGAGACGTAGAGATGATCAGGTGGGGTGTCAGAGGTGTTATGTGTCACTAGATGAAGAGCGGTGATTGCGAGAGCGGTACGATTCTGCAGCATTTGCCCAGCAGTCCTACAGGCAAACACACTGCAGAATGGCCCCGCTCTCGACACCAAAGCAGCCGGTGGAAAGCACGGGAAGAGTCCGCTGACGCAGTGCAGAAGTGATTCGCACCTGGGGAATTAGCTCATCTTTCATTCGCTGCAGTTCTGATATGTATTTAAAAAAAAAAAAAAAAAGAATACCAAACACTTTCAAGCTATAACCTTCAGTTACCCTGTGCTAATTTCAGCATTAATTTGAGTAGCTTCTTTCCACTTATGCTAACTTAATAGTCTCACTTCACACTCTGGAATCTAATGTCTAATGGAAATAAGCCGACTGAGCGGGAAGTTTAATTCCACCACAACGCCACTTGATCAAAGTTGTTCTGTCCAACTTCGCGAGTGCTGAGTGCTCAGCGCTCTTAAAAGCCAATCAAAGAATCCGGTTTAATGGACTTTGTAAAAAAAAAAAAAAAAAAAAAAAGAGCTAACCCAATATAACTACAAAGTTTCTCCTTCTTAACACACACACACACACACACACACACACACAAAAGACTTCCCTAGATATAAGACGTAAGGTAATGTCTACTAACATATAATGAAGGAGGTGTGTATCTGCTTTCCTTTTCTTGACTGTGCATTAAGTACATTTATAAAAAAAAAAAAATAAAAAGACACATAGACTGACTAGGAAAAATGATGTATGTGGTGAGATAGCTCACTTATAACACAACGCCTTTAATGTAGCTATGAGACGGCTCTCCTGGGCCGGACATGAAGCTATGGATTTCAAACCTGATTATTGTTGCTGTTTGTGTGATGTAATCCAGCAAGTTCTTCAAAGTTGGAGCAACTTACAAAGTATAAAGTTTACACAGACGTACGATTTCTGATCAGAGACGTCTTGTGAAGTTCGGTGGAAACTTCGGGCTAAATATCTGATACAAAAGCAACCGTCACACCATTTGAGTGGTGAAAGTCATTTCTGGTGACAGGCTGCAGATTTAAAGCGTCGCTCTTTCTCTCTCGCTCTGTATGCAATCATCATCCTGTTTTCGACTTAGCCTCTGACAGGAGGACAAGGGAGGAACGTCTCCGCCTCCTTTTTCTCACACATTCTGTCTTTATTTCTCTCATCTTCCGTCTGGGCGTTTGACAGTTCTGGGGCGGGTGGACACAGCCAGGCAGGATGAGTGGGAGAGGAGAGCATAAAGCCTATAGGAGATGCGCTAACATTAACATAGCGCATCATGGGACCGCCTCCTGAACATGCTCTGCTTGACGTGAAATGGTGGAAGCTATTGGCTAACCAAAGGAATGCAAGTTCAGCAACAAAGAGATAAACGTGTTAATAAAGACATGATGTGGAGAGCGTTAATACGCCTGATGGGCTGTTAGATTCCCACCTGGTTTCAGTCTAATGCAAAGAATGAGCAGTTTCCTACAAAAAATGAGTAATTGAAGGATATCATTTTTCTTATGGCTGACTGCAACATTCAGAAAATTATAAATTGTCACATAACTGAATTCCTTTGTTAAATGCAGGAGACTGGCAGAGCAGGGTTGCCAGATCTGTATAAAAAACACAATCTAATATTAAAAAATGTACAGTATTTTCTCCGCATAGCTCTTGGTCTTAAAACAGCTCCATATACTCTGATAAATAGATAGATAAATGAATAAACAAACAAACAAACAAATAAATAAATAAAAAGTATCTATACAAATTATAGATTTCCATACACACAAATACATTCACACACTAATGTACAGAGCTAGAGGATGTTTTAATATAGATTTATTCCACAGTGCTGGTGAATTCTCAAATCTGATTGGTCAGAAGGTGTTGATTCATTTTCTCCAACAGCAGCTCTGACAGTAAGTATATTAATACACTTGTTCAAATACGTTACCGTTACTATGGTAACAGCTAACAGGGACTGGTATGGAGGACCCTCCATGTAGTCTAATGACAGTAATATACATGATTAAAGAGTGTGTTGTGTTTAATGAAGAAAAAGATGTAGTTTTCTGTAAGAGGACGTTTATATAACATTTATGGAAGGAGTCTCCAGTGTCAGTGCTTTCTACCAGAACGTTTTCCACCACAGGAAAGTCTTCAGGACAGAGGAGTTTACATATTTCCTGTTTCTTGCTAATATGACAAGCTGCGTTTTTTTTTTTTCTTTTTTCTTATCAACTTCAAGTCAAAGATGTTAATGAACTTTAATGTGGTTCCCATGGCAACAAAGCATCATGTGCCTATGTTTAGTTTTAGTTTCTATTTTTGTCCTGCCTCTAACCTTGTGATTGGTTTCTACCTTACTGTGTGCACCTTTTCCTTGTTTCCCCTTAATTTGTTTGTGTATATAAAAGCAGTCATCCTTTGCTCACCATGAACCCTTGTTTTTGTATTGATCCCTTTTTGTTTCTGTGTGTTTGTAATTTTTGGCAAATTGCTGTGGTGTAAGTGGAATAAAACACTTCAGGATGTGCTGTTAATGGAAACTAATCAACGACAGGAAGGTTTGATGAAGCGGCGTTACTGTTACCACTCCAAAGTTGATTATTTTCCAAAAGCAGCTCATCCAGTATTGTTTTATTTTTCTTATACAACAGCAATTTATTTATCGCTAACAATTTTTATTTCTTAAACAATGACGTCATATTTTTTATCCATTTATGGTTACCTATTCGCAGCTATAAATGTTTGCTTTTCAGGAATGTTACAGTTTAACCTTTGCATAACCTGTTAAACATTTACTAAGTGTTCTAACAAAGTTCTGTGTCAAAAACAGGTGAAAATCTTAAACCATGACTCAAGATCTAGAAAGGAGAAAGGACGAGAGACACTGACAGAAAGTGAGAGAGAGAGAGACTGAGTGAGTGCACGAAGGCAAGGAGACATGTGCGATCTTCGAGGTAAACAATTTTATCATTAACACACTGGACTGCTGGTTTAAAAAATGTAATTATGATCGGGGATGCAGTTTAAATTCTCATCCACATTTAATGGAGCGTCTCTGAGCCACTGACCCGACAGAGCTAATGCAGCCCGGGCCTCATCATCATCATCATCATCATCATCATCATCATCTTTTCATCTGTCTCACTCCCTGTCCCTCATCACGCCTCTATTTCACTCACTCACTCACTCACTTCTCCTTCTCTCTCGCTCTATACTTCTAGCTCTCACCTGTTTTCCTCTCTCTCTCTCTCTCTCTCTCTCTCTTTCTCAATCTGTCGACAGTCCATCTGAATATGGAAATATGCGTTCCAGATTGCCTCCTGCAGGATGCCGTACGCCAGCAGGGGAAATAGACCTTATGATAGTGCAATATATTAATGTGCTAAAAAGCTGGAAATAAACTCTTTAGCATTTAGGGGGGAAAACAAGGGCAAAAAAAAAAAAAAAAACACTTTTACAGAGAAAAAATAGGAACAGACAATTCAATTAAACTTTTTCAATCAGTCAATCTATCTATCTATTACGTGTTAGTGTATTTTTTTATATTTTATATTTTTATACTTATTTAATTTCTTTTTATTTATTCGTTTTTATTCAGTCGAGGGTCCTGCTGATTCGATTCCACTAATTTGCCGTTATTTTTCTATCCTCCATTTCACATACTGAATCTCTGAGCAGTTGCCCTGAATGTTAATCACAGCTGTCAGTTAGCATTTAACTGGAAGACACACTGAACGAAGACAGTGACATATTGCAGGGGAATTGCACATCCTGCCGCTGTGTGTATTTTCTAAAATAAATAGGCTCCTTTTTTTTTAATACCTCCAGTGGCAATTTCACTAGCAATTGGCTTCTCCATGAAAAAAACAAAACAAAAAACATTTAAATCCAGAGCCAGGCTTTGAAATGTGTTAGCTGGCATTATTCAATTTGAAGGCAAGCCTATACTTAAATGTATAATGGAGAAAGTAGTATATGGAAGTGCAGAGCCTCGAGAGGAACAGCAGTAAAACGTGCACTACGCTTCGCACTCGGAGGCGTGTATCTGAGGAAGCTCTACGTGATGCGGAATTGTGGGCTGCTGATGTGTCTTTTATATCAAGTTGCATAAAAATTTAACTTCATATAAAACACAAATTTAATAAAAATAGTGTTTTTTCCAACAACCGCTGCTGGCAACAAGAGTCATGAAGCTGAAGGTTCATTTCTTTATGATAAACGCCTTGATTCATTTGAATTATCATTATATTCTCACTTCATTACTGTAACTCCATTACTTTAGGGCCGTTATGACATTTTCACAGCATGATAACCTTTTTCGAAAAATATCACACATTCCCTTTAGTAAAATGAACGTTAATGTGGTTCCCATGGCAACAAAGTATCAAGTGATTATGTTTAGTTTTAGTTTCTATTTTTGTCCCGCCTCTAACCTTGTCTTGTGATTGGTTTCTACCTTACTGTGTGCACCTTTTCCTTGTTTGTGTATAGAAAAGCAGTGTCATGCTTTGTTCGTCATGAACCCTTGTTGTTGTATTGATCCTTCCGTGTGTTTGTGCTTCCTGGTATAACCATGATTCTTGGATTCGCTCTAACAAACTTAACTCCAAACTCACCCACTTGCCTCTCTCACTACTTTATCTTAGCTGATCCACCTACTAGCATGTTTCTGGGCTGTTGGAGGAAACCAGGAAACCATGGACATTCAGGAAGGCATGGAGAGAACATGAAACTCCACACAGATCGTAACCTGAGCTCAGGATCGAACGGGGAAAGCTGGAGCTGTGGAGCTACCTGCTGTCCCACTGTGCTACCCCATGCAGGTTCAATGAATTTTTAATATGAAACATGCATTTCACATTTTAGCCTTTTTATTGTGTGGGTGAAGGTCTGAAAATACAAGATTGCAAAGCAAAACAAAATCCAAATGATTTGCTCACGTTTAAATTGTTAGTTTTTCTTGCATTTACAAGGTTGGCGTGCAGAATTGTGAGAATGTTCATACTTTCTGTGTTTAATCTGTGCAAAGATGGTAAAAGCGGTCAAGAAATAGAGGTTTCAGCACCCGCAAAATTTGATCAGTTTTGAAAGAGGGTTCTCTGCCTTGAGGCGGTTAAAAGCCCTGGAGATGTTTTTCCAGTCTTCAGCTGTCCAGATTCAGTGAGTCTATGCAACTCTAGCCTCAGATTCCTGTTCTTGGCTAACAGAACTGGAGCCTGATGTGGTCTTCGGCTGTTGCTGCCTATCCAAATAATGTTCGACGTATTGTGCATTCTGAGATGCTTTTCTGCTCACCAAGGTTGTAAAGAGTTGTTATTTGAGTTACCGTATACTTCCTGTCAGCTTGAACCAGTCTCCTGATCTCTCTCATCAACACGGTGTTTCAGCCTGAAGATCTGCCGCTCACTGGATGTTCTGCGTAAACTCTAGAGACTGTTGTGTGTGTGTGTGTGTGATGATCTCAGGAGATCAGCAGTTTCTAAAATACTCAAACTAACCAATCTGGCACCAACAAGAAGGTAGAATTTTCTGGGAGGAGAAACCTAAGGAAACCCATGTAGACATGGGGAGAACGTGTGAAACTGAAAAAAAAAGAGCGCCCAAATAAACACTTTCTTAGTAACCTCTTATATCTCATATTTACGAGCCCCTAAAATTGTTGTTGTTTAAGAAATCAACTTGCTTCTATACTTTTCATTACATAGCTACACTCGAATTAGCGCAACTCCAACAGATCCGGGCATCTCTTCTTTTTTCTGTTATTTACTTGAATGCAAAGCATTTTCTTTTAAAGACGTCCACACAGTGTGGTTCTTTAACTGGTCTCAAAATGCAAACGTTGCATCGGTAGTGTTTATCCTCCAACGGCCATTGAACATTCATCAGTTCTCTCTCTCTCTCTCTACAATTTTGTCTCTTTCTCTTTCCTTTCATCCCTCCACCCAGCCATTAAAATTAAAGCCGTCGCTGTCAGCGCTCCCCTGGACGCACGCTGTTCCTCCTCGCTCGGCAGAATTATAGAAAGGCAAAACAAAGTTAATGAATTCTTAATGAGCAAGAGCGAGAGAGAGAGAGAAAGAGAGAGAGAGAGGAGCAAAACTGCCTTCCACTTGATTGATGATCGTCAGAGTGTTTTCAATAATCCAGGCCTGTGGGCTTTATTCACTACAATTTAAACCCTGGTCTCAGGTAGCGTCTTAGACAGAATAGATACCACTCAGGTGGGGGAGGGGCATGATATGATAATATCACAATACTTAAAAACATTTTTTGTTCAAAAACTATTACAACAACATTTATTTATTTCTGTTACAAAGCGCTGACACTGGAGACTCCTTCCAAAAAAATTTTAAATAAACGTCTCCTTACAAAGAACTTCATCAAATCAACAATTACAAACATTTTTGTTCATGTTTATGTGCGTCGGCTGTCCACATCCTTGTGAAAGATGTTACTATAGAATGGATAACATATTAGATCGAACGCTTTAATATAAACCTGTGAGTTTAATTACAGCCGGAACTACTGTCAGAGCCGCTGTTATAGAAAATTAATCGACACCTTCTGACCAATATAACTAGCTCCTAAGTAGCTACTTTATCAAGAGAATTTTATAATACAACACAGAAAAGGAAACCTACAAATCTATGAAAGGTTTTTGGTTTCTACCAAATATTATTTAATCCACTTACAGTCTAAAAACTAGGTGTTTTCTGGTAGTTTATTCAAAATATGTATATTGAGTGTCAATTTTGAGGGACATTTAGTTGAGCTGGAGAAACTGACACACATCGTAGCATGCTAACAGATTTGACTTTGAACTGTGAGGTGCTAAAGTGTTAAATTCCTAACCTCAAGCTTTCTGCAGTCCTCTACACGCTGCCTTGCTCTGCTGAACACACCAGGTTGTGCCAAGAAGCCAAACTCAGCCTGGACCTTAACAATCACCTCCAATTAGCCTGTTTCTGGCAGATGCTAACCCCTGGCCTGGTGCTAACAGCGCTAGACCGCAGAGACGCTGCACTAAGGTGCAGAGCTGACCGCTCCGATGCCCTTAATGAACATCTATGGGCCTTAATGAACCCCTCCACACACAAATATACACACGCACACACACACACACACACACAGGCTTTCAGTCATTTAGATTTAATTAGTATTTGGGGTGCAGTTGAATCAAGGTTCACTTATAGAGTGGAACAGATAATTGTGAATGATGGTGCTGTGCTCTGGGCCGCCCCTTGAAGTTTGTGTGCTGCTCACCACTTTAAATGGGCCATTAGGACAGCACCTATTAGCATAACGTTATACAAGATAAACAGCACTTGGTGTGCTAATGTGTGGTAAAATGTGCTAACGTTATGCATACACGTATGTATATATATATATATATATATATATATATATATATATATATATATATATATATATATATATATATGTATATATGTATACAGCATATATACATACTGTATATAACAACAATATTATAATAAATCATATTATATAGTTTTCTGCAACATAGCAGGTGTCCTGAGTACCATACAAATCAACTATTCAGATCATTAAAAAGTCTGTGATTGGATGGTAAAATCCATTTTTGCACCAAATATTAATTTTTCCTCTTCTTAAGTATAATCGAAGTATAATTGATATAGAATAGATTTATTGTTTCTCCTCTACTAATAGCAGAATGAAACATATTATATGTAAATCAATAATATTTTTTTTTTACTATATTTACCGTTATCATTTTGAGCCAATAATTAAACGCCTGTTTTAAAAACGCAATGATTGGATTTACTATTATGTGAATATATATAAAAGCACACTTAAACTTTATTGGATTTCTGTATTAATTACGCAACTGCGAAGCATGGTGGTGGAAGCATCATGATTTGTAGCTGTATCAGCTGTATAAGCTGTATAAGTTGCATTTGTTTCCCCCAGACTGGATTATGAATGATTAATGTGTTCAGTAAAGACATCAAAAGTACTGTTGTTTACATTTTATTATTTTTGGCAGAATGTGTCTAATGCGTTTAAAAATTTATATGCATTGCATAACAGTTTGCTAGATATGAACATAAAAACCAAACACCAGAGACAGACGTTTTCAGTGGTTTTCCACATACTCATAACTGTGAAAGTCTTTTCATTCGGAGTGGTAGACTCTGAGAAAATGTTTCGTGATCAGCTTCACTGAGAATAGTGTGTGTACTGTTGGTGTGTGTTGAAGACTTGCCAACTGCGGGCTCCATAAAAAGAGCTTTTAAACCAGACATACACGACGCCAAAGCAATCTATAGCCAGACGCTCAGTGACACCGCATGACGAAAAGAGAGAAAGGAGTGAAAAGACACGCTGGCTTCGCTATACGTGTCTCAGAGAAAAACGCATAGCTTTATCTTCCCACATTGACTGGTGCATATGATTAAGAAATTAGCAGGTAAGAAGAATTAACCGTGACACTTGGGAGGCCACTGGGTAGTACATAAATAATTACAAAAAAAGTTACACTGACAAAACTGTACAGTAAAAAGAAGCTGAATATGTTATTATCTTGTTGTATTTTTTTTGCATAATTGCTAATTTTCCTGCTTATGTTCACTGTAAAATAGTTTATTCAAAATAATTAATTTGTAACTACAACAAATGCTAGATAAATTAAAAAGTTGATGGGCTTCTGAGTGGCTTAATGGTCTAAATATTTGGTCTCAATGGTCTCAATCTTTGGCAAGTTTGATTCACATCCGTCCGTCTTCCTGGAGCGACTGCTTCAGAGACAGCACCACATATTAACATACGCCCAGGAACTGGCAAAAAAAAACAAACGTAACAAACAGGCGGTGTGCGGCAGGTGGAAGGAGATTACCTGCAAATGTGGATGTGTGAAAAGAAGCATGGCAGGCATCTGAAGTCCTAGCTGGAAATCAAAAGTGCCCTCCTCTTGCTCTCTCCTAACCTCCATTCAATAGCCCTTTTCAGTCCCTGGGTTTTTTTTAATGCACATTTACAGAGCCTGCACTCTTCAGATTAAAAAGTAGAGAGTGAAAGATTGGAGACAGAAAGAACGAAAGGGAGGAAAGAGAAAGTGGTTAAAACAATCCCTGACACATACCTCTGCCAGATGGATCTGTGAGTAGGTTTCGCTTGGCAAAGCAAAGCGAATGAAAAGAACACTGATCACCTGTCCATGGTATAAGCCTGGGAATTGCACAGAACAAAATCTTGGACTACATTTAGGCCCTGATTTACCGAGATCCCAAATAACACACGCTAATTTGTGTGCTGTGGGTTATTTACAAAGAATAAGTGCATGAATTACATCAGGTGCAAATCTAGGTGTAGAGAACAATAAATATAAATTAGACTTTGTGTATTAGTTGTTCTTGATAGATAAGGCCAGTTGAGATATCTAATAGAAATAAGACTGTAGGGTCTCTGTTGAAATCCTGTTGGCAACGAATAACTAATATCTAAAATCTAATATAAAAACAGCCTTGCCACGGTAATATATCATTATAAAAAGTTAGGACGAGACAGATATTTTACAAATATTTTTCTTATGAATACAAGTTGCAAAATATCCAATGAGGATATGGGTTGTTATTTAGGTTTCTAATTAAATTATTACGTTTTATACTATGTAGATTTGTAGGTTTTTGAATTTGAGAGACTAAAATTCTGTGAAACTTGTTTAACTAAAACATTTATGCATTTATAACCATTATTTTTGGTTATCTGAGATTTTAGCCGCTAAAAATTGGTACTGATGGTCAGAAGAAATCATAGGTTTAGATGAACTCTTACTCTTTCTAATACAATACACCTTCTGCAATAAGACCGTACACAAGGAGTCGTATGTCGGATGCTCCATATTGACCCAGGCCTAATGATAAAGAAATTAAAAAGTGTTATGTATAACCGTTGCCTGTCAATCATTTTCTGTGCGGAGACGTTTCTTTAACATTTATGGAAGGAGTCTCCAGTAACAGTCAGTTATCAGTCTTCACCACAGACGGGTTTGCACTTTCCATTATCGGGGGGGGATATCATCCAATTCTCCTATATTATCACTCACATGCCTCTTTTCATCTTTCAAGAAGACAAAAAGAAGCATGCGTGTGATAATATAGGGGAATTGGATAATATAAAATTTATTAAACAAGAATAGAAAGACTCCTAGCTGGCTACAAGAAGCATTTGCAAGCTGTGATATCTGCTAAAGTGGGTGTTACAAATGATTAACTATTAATTACTATTATTATTAAGTGTTATTGATATTTACAAAAAAGTTATGTATTAAAATAGTTTGCTGCAGAGATTGTGTTTACTTTAAAAATGAACAAAATATGGGATTGGCCAGAGGTGCCAAAACTTTTGGTTACACCTGTAACTTGTTTCGTGGATGTTCCACAACATTAAACCTAACTATAAATGGACAAAACATATGAGTAGAATGAAGGCAATATGAATGAATAATTAAAGGAAGAAAGAAAGAAACAAAGAGAGAAAGAAAGAGAGAAATAAAGAAAGAAGGAATGTAATTGTTGGCAAGTTGCCATGGTATAAGAAGAACAAAGCACTATGAAGCATGCTGTTATTGGAAAATAATCAACTCTATGGTGGTAACAGTAATTTCTCGTCACCCTGTGGTTGATTATTTTCCTATAACAGCACACCGCAAGTGTTTCATTCCTTTCAATTTGTCTATGAAAACACAGTTAGTGATCATGAATAAAAGAGGCTAAACAACCAGGAAAGCAGTAACTTCAATTGCTTTGGTTGTGTGTAAAATGGCAAGTTTTTTTCTGACCTCATCTACTCCCTGTGCAGCTCCGCCCCAACTCAGACGAGCCAGCCTGCAAAACAACATTTTCTTCCCTTCTGCAGTTGACGATACATTTACGACTCAATCTGTAGCTAATAGTGAGAGGCTAATCAGGAAAAGAAGTGGACTGGAGCTTTAAAGCTGGAGGATGTTTTCTGATTCAGGAGAAGAGAGGAACGAGAGAAAATAGGGTGATGTAAAACAGGGGCAGAGGAAATGCTGGCGTACACACGAGAGATTTACAATGTGGCTCCCCCGGGGGATATCACCTGGTCTGTGAGAGAGAGAGAGAGAGAGAGAGAGCGAGAGAGAGCAAGAGACAGAGAGAGAGAGATGGATAAGAGGCGCAGAGGGGGGAAAAAAGAAAGAGAAGGTGAGAATGACATATAAATAAGGAGAATGAGAGACGGATATGGACCGAGGCAGAGAGTGAAAGAGAGCAGCGTGAATAGGGCGCAGATATAGAAAGCTGAAGGAAGAGAAGAATGCAAGTGTTTATGAGGACAGACACTGAGGGACATCGCCGAGCAACGCACACACTGAACTGGTGTCTCGACGCTGTCTTTTTCTTGTCTTTCTACTCATGAGAAAGTTTTGTGATTGCTCTTCAATAGGCTGTGTCTCACCCAGCCTCAGTTATATTTTCCTTTCTAAAAGTGCACACAAACCCAGAAATACTGTCTCTAACACACACACACACACACGCACACACACACACACACACACACACACACAAAAGCAAATCTAAAGTCGTCCTTTCAATCTTCCATCCTGGGAATTACTGTCCTACCTTTCCCAGGGAAAAAAAAAGAAATAAAAGTTCCATCACGGCAAATATTACCCATGAGACCACCAGGTCTAAGACATAGAGAGAAACAGAGCATGAGAGACAGAGACAGAGACAGATATTGTGTGTACACGTGTGTGTGTGTGTGTGTGTGTGTGTGTGGAAGAGAGAGAGAGAGATTTATCCTGTTTTCCTCAGGGGAGGTTTTGAAATTTAAAGACATCACAGCCGCAAAGAAGCGTAATTGAAAACAGAATCACTCCAAATTTAAAATCTCATACGTGAAACCGTATACGTCAGTGACCACCCACGTGAGAAAATGCTTAGAAATAACCACCGATTTCAGATTCGTCCAAAAATTATTAGCTACATTTACACGCAGTCTAATAATCTGTTAATAATCTGAGTGATAGCTCACTCTCAAAGCAGTACGAGCCAATTTAGATTTCTGTCTGAGGTCTGCTTTAGAGTAACCTTGAACTCATAAAGAAGTGTTTTTAAAAGCTTATCCTCCTCTTAAATTGCTTATTCTGATCATAAGGTTTCTGGGTTCAAAATTGTTAACACATCTCAAAAGTCACAATTTTCTATTTAAAAATGGATTCAAGCAGGGTAATATACAAGCGCAGTTAGTGATGTCACTAAAAAAGGTCAAAGGACTTAGGACGCAGTAGAGTGTGACGATGCGATACACTGTGTGAGGATGCGGTACTGTGTGAGGATGCGGTACTGTGTGAGGATGCGGTACTGTGTGACGATGCGGTACGGTGTGAGGATGCGGTACTGTGTGAGGATGCGGTACAGTGTGACGATGCGGTACAGTGTGACGATGCGGTACAGTGTGAGGATGCGGTACTGTGTGAGGATGCGGTACTGTGTGAGGATGCGGTACAGTGTGACGATGCGGTACTGTGTGAGGATGCGGTACGGTGTGAGGATGCGGTACAGTGTGAGGATGCGGTACTGTGTGACGATGCGGTACGGTGTGAGGATGCGGTACTGTGTGAGGATGCGGTACAGTGTGAGGATGCGATACTGTGTGAGGATGCGGTACAGTGTGAGGATGCGGTACTGTGTGACGATGCGGTACGGTGTGAGGATGCGGTACTGTGTGAGGATGCGGTACACTGTGAGGATGCGGTACTGTGTGAGGATGCGGTACAGTGTGAGGATGCGGTACAGTGTGAGGATGCGGTACTGTGTGACGATGCGGTACTGTGTGAGGATGCGGTACTGTGTGATGATGCGGTACGGTGTGAGGATGCGGTACGGTGTGAGGATGCGGTACGGTGTGAGGATGCGGTACTGTGTGACGATGCGGTACAGTGTGAGGATGCGGTACAGTGTGAGGATGCGGTACTGTGTGAGGATGCGGTACTGTGTGAGGATGCGGTACAGTGTGACGATGCGGTACTGTGTGAGGATGCGATACTGTGTGAGGATGCGGTACAGTGTGAGGATGCGGTACGGTGTGAGGATGCGGTACTGTGTGACGATGCGGTACTGTGTGACGATGCGGTACGGTGTGAGGATGCGGTACAGTGTGAGGATGCGGTACAGTGTGAGGATGCGGTACTGTGTGACGATGCGGTACTGTGTGAGGATGCGGTACTGTGTGACGATGCGGTACAGTGTGAGGATGCGGTACAGTGTGAGGATGCGGTACTGTGTGAGGATGTGGTACTGTGTGACGATGCGGTACTGTGTGACGATGCGGTACAGTGTGAGGATGCGGTACTGTGTGACGATGCGGTACAGTGTGAGGATGCGGTACTGTGTGACCATGCGGTACTGTGTGACGATGCGGTACAGTGTGAGGATGCGGTACAGTGTGACGATGCGGTACTGTGTGAGGATGCGGTACTGTGTGACGATGCGGTACAGTGTGACGATTTTCTGCACTTCTGCACTTTTGTATGTTTATATAAAGACACACAAAACAATCGATGTGAGGAAACGAAGCTTATGCTGTACATTTTAAGCAATTTAAAAATTACTGTGCTATATGGGCAGTATAGTGCGCAACATGCATCCGACTAATACTGAATGATAACAACAGAATGATGCCAGGGTGCCAATACTTTTTCTGTCCTTCTGGCCAATAAGGGGATTTGGAAGAGTTTTGCTGAGACTAAAATATTTTAAATACTTGGCAAACGTGCCGACGTAACCGTAGCTACTTGTTACACACTGACATGTTGACATGCATGAGCATAAATTTGCTTCAGATTACATGTAGCTGGCGATTTACATGTTCATGTAAATGGAGATATTAACTGATTGACTTTAGGCTACATACAAAAATGCAAATCAGCGTAATAAAAATCTCCGGTATGTAAACATCGTCAGTCACGCTGTGCGGTAATTTCCTTCATCTTGGCAGACAGATAACTGAATCTGAAAAAAAAATTTTTTAAATCACAATGGTATAAAGCTTTTTCCACAAAATCCTCTTTTTGGGCATCCATTATTTAGGTGTTATTATAGTGATACAATGACTCAGTGATATTTATGCACCAAGTGTGAAAAACAGAGTGTGTCTACATGTTAAAAAAACAAAAACAAAAAAAAAAGAATATGTGGCGGATGCACAAATATAAGGTGGCATTATGGAAAGCTCGCTCTGTGGAAAGCCTGTTTGAAAAGGGTATGAGTGAAAAGATGAAGAGCAGAAAGAAGAGGATGGAGTGTGGTGTGTAGAGAGCTGGATAAAGACTCCTCTAGGTGTAATCATACGAAATGATGAAATGCCACTTAAACGAGAGATAGAGAGATTCAGAGAGAAGAGAGAGAGAAGTGGGATTTCATTTGCAAGCAATTAAGTCAATATAAATGTGTGGTTTCGAATAGATACAGATTTTCTCATTAATTTCTGTCTCTACGTGTGCAGATGTTACCCATTAAATCAGCTGTGTAGTCTAGCCGGGTGTGTGTGTGTGTGTGTGTGTGTGTGTGTGTGTGCACCATGCATATGTGCGCCCCTGTGTTTCATGTTCACTAAAGTGCAGTAGAAGAGCCCTCAGCCATGCTACAGTTCAGTGAGCAAAATAATAACGTATTCCCTCTCACACTCTCCACAGTGCCGGACTTGGCTAACCAGCCAAGCTCACAGACTTACTCGAGCAGCTTTAATCATAACTGGCGCTCTCTTCAGGATAAGCAGCAGCAGCACACTATTAATTAAAGACTGTGGTGGGAACTGAGGGTCTCTGCATAGCACGTAGCCGCCCAGTGTATAACACCAGAATGAAACAGCAGTTAAAATAGATGAAAAAGTGCTTTATGTAACTGAATAGGTGCTAGGTGGAAATATGGATGGATTTATGAACTGAATCTGGATGGATGGATGGATGAATTAAAGTCAATCTTCAGATATATTAATGAAGACAGATGAAAGAGTAGTTAATGGAACTGAATCTAGACAAATGGATGGATGGATGAATGGATGGATGGATGGATGGATTGATGGGTAGATGGATGGACTGAAGGATGGATGGATGGGTGGATGAATTACTGGATAGATTAATTAAGATCAATCTTCGGATAGATTGAGAGATGAAAGAGTGGTTGATAGAACTTAATCTAGACAGTTGGATGGATGGACTTAATGACAGTTGGATTGATGGATGATTTACTGGACATATCAAGATCAATCCTCAATCAATTAAGACAGGTGAAAGAGTGCTTGATGGAACTTAATCTGAATGAATGGATGGATGGATCGATGGATGGATAGATGAATTAAAGTCAATCTTCAGATATATTAATGAAGACAGATGAAAGAGTGGTTGATGGAACTGAATCTAGACAGATGGTTGGATGGATGGATGGATGGACTGAAGGATGGATGGATGTGTAGCTATCTTCAGATAGATTAAGACAGATGAAAGAGTGGTTGATGGAACTGTATCTGGATGATGGATGGAAGGACGGATGGATTGATGGGTAGATTATCAATAAACTACTTGATAAATGGATCAATGAAGTGACTGACTGAACTGAATCTGGATGGATGGATGTATGGGTAGATGGAAGGATGAATGGATGGATGAATGGATGGATGAATGGAGGTAATAGCCAAAGCAGCCCAGTCTCACAAAGAGCAAATTTTGTTGAAAAGAAGTTATAACAAAAAATTATAACAAATTGTGCTTTATAAATGGATGGACAGTTAAATGGATGGATTGGAGGGTGAATGGATAGATAGTGTGAGGATGGACAGATAGATGGGTGGGTGCATGGATGGATGGATGGATGGATGGATGGAAGGAAGTCATTTGGTACACATTTGGTACTTGTATCAGTAATACAAACCCCACCAGCTGAGGTATTCTTAGGCTTGGTGACTTTCATGGCTTATGTTTCATGGACTGTGCCATGTTAAAAAGCAGGGACAGATAAGAATAAAAGCATACCTCCTACACTTCATGCTAAACTAACGCAACACTGCAACTGTGCATCACGCACAGGACTAGCTTTACCACAGCAGGTGTTCATTTTCACACCGCTGATTTTTATGGGTGTCGGGATCTTTTTGGCTGCTGTCCCCTGTCTCTCTAAGTCCATATGCAAGAGCATTCATCACTCTTCTCAACCACAACTAGTTCTGCCATTTGCATATTGAAGTCTGTCCGTGTTAAAAAATCCCAGGTCCTATTTACACCTTACGTTAAAATGTGATCTGTAGGTGTGTATCTTGTATGAATATGGATATTAATCTGAGGTGTAAAGGTACATTTGTTGCGATATGCAGATTTGCTCTGTGATAGTCAGCGAGGTGAAAATGCAGTCTGGATAGTGTGATCGAGTTAGGAAGAAGGGGACCAAATTATGGGACCAAATTATTTCAGAAAACTGGTGCCTAAAATGGGTGACTCGCATCCCCAGAGCCAGCAAGACAGGACATTTCTAATAGCTTTATGAGCTGTTTTTGCTGTCCAGGTCAAAGTGGACCATTTGTTGTGTATAACCAGGTGTAAGATGACTGTATCTAAACCCACAGTGCACATGGCTTAAACCAGAAGGGGGATTTTTATTATTATTATTGTTGTTGTTCCTCTTTTGGCTGCTCCTGTTAGGGGTCACCACAGTGGATCATTGGTCCGCATATTTGATTTGGCACAGTTTTTATGCCAGATGCCCTTCCTGACGCAACCCTCCCCAATTTTATCCGGGCTTGGGACCAGCACTGAGAGCACACTGTCACGTGCAACCCCAGCGGTTGGAGTTAGTTCCCGGGCCAGGAATCGAACCTGGGCCACAGCGGTGCGAGCGTCGTGGCCTAACCACTAGTCCTCCAGGGACCCTGGTTCTGACAGTTCCTCAACCTCAGCTACATCACCACAGAAACAGCTGACTTGATTTGTTTAAACTTCTTTCATCGACATGTTGGTCTAACGGCTTCCCACAATGCCGTGTGACTACTCGCTGATAGCTACACCAGTTGATTTAGCCCTTGCTTCATCTCTATCTAAAGACGGCGATCCAGCAGCACTTTAGTACTTTAGCCTGTCCAGAGCTCTCATCTCCTCATCTGTACACTCCGCTTAAACAGATCAGCTTCCAAAGCTTCAACATTCATGCTAATACCGTCGTCAACGCCAATGCTCCTCACCTTGTAGATTGCTAACTAGCCGAGCCAAGTCTTCGCCATAACTCAGCGCAACTGCAATTGCATTCTGGGACTTTGAGTCCAATTTGAGTCACTACTTGTATTTTTCATTTAATCAGAGGTATATGAAGCACAGCAGACAACCATTAACTTCATTAACAGTTGTCATAAACACATCACTAATATTTTAATGTAAACATATGAAATATGTTTTAGGGTGGACTTTTCTTTTAACTCACAGGTTTTTATATTCCTTTCCTTTTCCTTTCCAGGAAATAAGGCCAGATTGTCATTTAAACAATGTGTGTCCATACACATATCAGGTGTAAACACAAGGCAGGATCAGATTGTTCATTATTCAGATAAGGCATCCGGATACAGATTACATTTTAACGCAAGATGTAAATTGGGCCCTAGAGGGGAAGATAAATCACAGATTTTACATTACGTATTCATATGGGAAATCTTGTTTACCTTCTAGTAATTTCACACTGAGTGGATGACAATCACAGTTTCAAACTAAAAATTCCAAACTAAAATTCAAACTAAATTCCCACTCCTTACCATTTTTTCCCCCTTTTACGAATCTTTAAAATACACCTGTTTTTGGGAGTGCATGGTGTAAAGACAGTAGGTAATGACAGCTCCTGGTCTCATTTTAAAGGTATTAAAAAGCAATTAAAGTTTTGATTTTCATGCCAGCAACTTCGCAATCGTCTTTGCAGACTCTGTGCCAGACGGTGAAGGTTGAAGTGACGCCAAAACTTCCACTCCGAAAACAAAGGGAGCATATGGGACGGCAGAGGAGAGTGAGTAATTTATCAAGAAATCCAGATGTATTTTGTTGACTATCTATCAACTGCTCGAGGCTGGAGCTTGATCTCGCCGAAAAAGGGCGGCCATTTCATGTCAAATGCGCAAGAGCATAAACGCAGATTTCAACTAAAAGTCATGAAATTGATTTGTACACAGATAAATGGAGAGCAAACAGGATTTGAAGTGAACTTTTTCTCCATCTGGCTTGTACTTTTTTTTTTTTTTTTTTTTTTTTTTTTTTACATGGAAAACTGAAAAACAACTGGTCTAAGACGCATCAGCTTCTAGGTGTTACATTTTTATTTTACATTTTTTCTTTCTTTTTTTTTTTTTAATGTGCCAACAATCTAGCTAATCAGCTTCCTGAGCTACGCAGAGATTCTCAGCCAACCATTCTGACATATCATGTATTACCTGATAACCAGGTTCACCACCATGGTCCAGTGGTCACTTTAGAGACAAGGCTTAACACTCTGAACTTGTGAAAAGCCACAGAGAGCCAGTGGACTGAGACTGAAGAGCAGATGCAGACTTTTGGATCGCTTGCAGTGGTGGAAAGTGTAAGCTGGTAGGTCTATCAGCAGAAACTTGAGTCATGAGATGACAGTATCATGCCAAGAAATGTAATACTGTCATTATATTCGGCCAAAATAAGGTACTTTAGAAGACAGTTTGTCGTATGCCGCCTTTAAAATGGGACATCCTTCATCTCAGGAGTGTGCAAATGCTGTCTGTCTAGACAGCTGCCTCCTGAATGGAATACTGGGGGTAGTGACAGCGCTGTGAAGTGGAGTCAGTGTACTGAAAATTGCAGAAAGCTGTATAACTGCTGATTCATTTATATCATTAAAAGAAACAGAAACAGCTACAGTATGTACACTATCTAAAGTAATAGCAATATAAAGGTTGATCTGGTATACTTCTTGAAATTCTTCTTAATGTAAGGATTTTGTCTGTTATATCAGTATGGAATACTTTTACATAAGAAAACATTTAAAAAAAAAAAAAACGTGGGATAAAAATCTCTTGCAGTATCCACACTGCTTGTGTGCGACAGCGAACACAGCACAATGGTGCTCTCTCTCTCTCTTTTAGTGACTTTTCACTCATCTAAACTCACTTCCTCCAGACAATAATTATGTAAGTGTGTTAGAAGATGTTAGCGCCTAATGTGATATTTGGTTTTATGTGTAAAAATAATGCTGCTATTTATTTTTTTCTAACCACTCATCATGAAGCAGTGTTCATTCAGTGTTGACGTGGGTTTCTGAGCGGTAAACTTCATTCAATTTGTCTTTTTATGCTTTTTCACAACCAGGAAAACACATCAGGGTACCATTTAAACAGACTAAACACTGCACATCTGAAAGCACCATTACAATTCACTCAGTTCTTCACTGAGGAAAAACATAATAATTACGCTCAGATCTGTAGCTCTGTACTCGTATTTGTGTACGGAAATGACAGGAGCTGTTTAAAGGGATGGAGGAAAGACAAGACAACGTTTTATCTCTGTGAGGACCGAAGCACGTGTGAGTGCAATTTTTTACATCTCTATTGTCCCTGTGATTTAATATCCTCACATCCTTCACTTGCATGAACAGACATGACCCCCTCTGCAGCACTGAGGTATGATAATATGGGTGAAACCTTCTATTTATCATGCAGCCATTAAGTTTTGCAGTGTTGAGTGGAACGGTGCAGGTAAATTACAGAATCCCATCTCTGTAGGACAAGTACAATCCATGCATAACAGCATTACGGTGCTTATGTCAAGCCTCTGTGCCGGATTCAGAAAGCAACATGACTTTGCCATGGGGCAGATATACTGTAAGCATCGACTCAATAAAGCACGCTAGCACAGTCTCGGCGTTCTCCCTTGGTTCTGTGCTTTATTGCAGAGTTGAGAGAGAGCTGCCAGCTATTCAAGGCTGCTTGTTTCCCACATTCTGAGTTGCTAAGAGCACTTTGGTCTGCATCGCTACATGGAAGGGGGCCAAGCATCTCCTGACGAGAGCATCTCTCTGTATCAGAGTCTAAAAGTAGGCCAACATTTTTAGGCCCTGTATGTTACTTAGGCAAGAGGCATACGGCACTGGGACTTCTGTGGATCAGTGCATATCTTTACAATATCTTTTGTATGTAATTCATTATGTAATTTATACTTAACCTGTATATTTAATTTCTATTCCCTGGTTCCCTGATGGACAAGTGGATGGCATGCGGCTCTCACCACCGCGGCCCGGGTTGATTCCCGGTCAGGGAACCAATCCCAGCATCTGGAGGGTTGCACGAGCCAGTGCACTCTCAGTGCCAGTCCCAAGTCCGGAAAATGGGGAGGGTTGCGTCAGGAAGGGCATCTGGTGTAGAAACTTGTGCCAGAATCAAAATATGCAGATGGGTGATCCGCTGTGGCAACCCCAAAAAGGAACAGCCGAAAGACGAAAAAACAAAAAAGATTTCTATTCCTTACCTGTATCTTAAATTCCCTATAAGAGCCATGATTTGATTCTTTCTTTGAAATTGATGTATTTGCTTTTTGAAACAGGAAGTCAGAGTGAGAAGGCATGATGAAGTGCTTGACCGAATTACACATCAACCAATAGTATTTGAGATACGCCATGCCACACCCCCGTGAAATCTAAACAAACCTGACTAGCTAAATATGGAGAACAGTGAAGCAAAAAACCTTTTTTTCAATGCTGGAGGGTTTCTTTCCATGGCCTCCCACGCCTGTCTACTTTAACAAGAACAATATCCAACATGGCGAGATGTTGCGTGTTTTTGTTTTACATGTTTGAGCCGTGGTCGACTGCCAGCAGCACCGATGAGCACAGAGACATATGACGCATCTAAGTGGTGGATAAAAAGAAGCCCAGATGGTGTACAAGACAGAACTGCATTCGTGATAATTCTGGCATTGAACAGCCCCAAGTTGGTAAAACACTCCTCCAAAAAGTGTCACATAACCGCCAACTTTCAGAAATTCCACTTTCTGCGAAATTAATAAACTCCAACAGAAAAGGGAGCAGTGTGTAGGAAAACTCACTGACGAACCATGTTTGCTGCAAATGAGCTGATACTGCAGAGCAAGACACGGCCAGGGTGGAACACACCCCCAGCCACTGGGGCGCTCAGACTAGTGCACTCTCAGTGCCAGTCCCGAGCCTGGATAAATGGGGAGGGTTGCATCAGGAAGGTCATCCAGTATAAACACCTGTGCCTAATCAATATGGAGACAATGGAAGGTGATCCACTGTGGAGACCCCTAACGGGAGCAGCTGAAAGAAGAACAACTGCTACTGTACTGCTGTCCATAACACTAAGGTACAAACATTAAAAAAAAAAAAACAACAACAACAACTCTGATTTCAGGGGAACGTTAACATTTATGCTCTATGGAATATTAATTACTATTAAGAAACAACATATATTCAGAAACTTCCCCCTGCCATTCCTAAATGGTCTAATATCACTAAGTTAGTGAAACTAAATTTAAATATGGTAGCTAGTTGCTAGTTGCCTAGCTAACTGCTCGCAAACAAGCGTGTGTATGCCACAATAATTTTTATAAATGCTGTTATGTTTACTATCGTAAACATGAATAAAATGGACTGTATTTTTATATGTAAAGAATAAAACATTTCAGGGTGTTCCATTATATGAATATAATCAACAACAGGGTGGTGTGATATGGCCCGACGTATCGCCTGAATCGAGCACTGAACAGTGCAGTGGTGAAAATATGTATTTTACGGCATTCCCGTAAGCTACACGCACTCCTGTGGTCAGGTTCGCATGTTCCAACCCATAGAACAGCGAGACTGAAATGCAGAGAGTAACTGTAGACATGATGGAGAGAGAGATAGGTGAGCTCTCAGTCCCTCACTGCCTGCCATCCAGCCGCAATGCATTATGGGTAATCTTACGGCTCCATGCGCAAGCACGCAGCCAATTGTTTTTCTTTCCCCCTTTTTCGTCTGTCTCAGCTGTTTTAATGCCACAATCACTCAAAAGCTCATTCGACTAAATCTACTGCAAGGGGAAGAAAATACAATTCACAAATATCAATTACGGGTTAGTGTATTATTGTGTGTGTGTGTGTGTGTGTGTGTGTGTGTGCGCACGTGACAGAGAGAGAAAGAAACGAGATGGCATGGGAAATGCATTAAAGGACTCTTCCCATACCATAATAAAGATAAACATTCATTCAAGACTAAGCTTCTGAAAGGAGGTCTAAGCCGAATAAATTCAACATAAATGGTACAAAATCAATAGTTGCTTTCAGGCTGGACAAACTAAAACATAACTTTAGCCTGGAAAAGAAGTAGATGCTGTGACTGTGTCGGCTGCAGGGTTCGTACAGCTTTTTTTTTTAAGTAAAAATCAGATCAACATTTAAAATCAATACAGCACAGCTTTGATATAGATGGAAGCGTTTAAAGAAAATACAGTAGCCTAATTTTCTAGCTGAAAGAATTTGAATATCGATTCTGATTCTGCAAAATCACTGTGAAACAATGCTAACTAGAGAGTTAATAATTTTAATAAATAGTTAATAATAATTTTATGCATCTATTATTCAAACCTATAGCTTGTATGCTAGCTGTGAATCCTTATCTTGAATATGGCAACAAAATAGACTAATACAGTAATTTACTAGTGTTTATGAATACAAAGCTATTTAAACTAAATGTGTGGTGGCCCTTCATATGGTGAAACTATGACATTTTCTACTATCATATACAGACTTTCCTGAACAGAAAAGTGTAGCTCAAACACTCTCACCCAAGTTCTAGCATTTTAAAATCTCTTTTACCAAGTGAAAAGGGCAAAAACTGTATTTGACTGCAGCGCACTAGTATTGCAGACATTTTGACAGCCGGTATCTGATTAGGTTTTTGTCCATTTCACTGTCTCATGTAGCTATCCAATAACTTGATCGAAGCATAATAAGGGAGATCACACTTAGCTAGTGAGGTTTCAGACATCTTTAGGCAGACTGACTGTGTTTAATACTGTGTTTGAAAGTAAATAGAGACATTTCCATGTTGTTTTGGTGAAATACAGTAAATTCATGTCTTCTTAAAACAGACGTGTCAAAGTAGAAAGCAGAAATCAATTTTTGTTAGTCATGTGGGCTGTTTGCCAGAATTCAGCCACAGCAACATACAAAGGGTTTTCTCAGACCACCACACAAAAAAGTAGCTAAATAATTCAAATATTTATATCAAATAATATATCATTTAATGTTCTGTATAGCTATAACCGCGTATTTTTGCATATTTTACATCTATCTGACTTGAACACCAATATTTTACCCTTCAAAATTAGGCTAGGTAAAAAAAAATAGCTATGTAAAATTTAATTGATTAAATTACAACGAAAAAAGGCAAAATAAGGCTTAAACGATGTCAAATGAGTATTGAATTCAACTAAATTTTATTTACACAGCGTGTTTAACAATGGAAATTGTCACAAAGCAGCTTTACAGATATCTGCGTCTAGATATAGATATAGATTTATCCCTAATGAGCAAGCCAGAGGTGACTGTGGCAAGGAAAAACTCCCTGAGAAGACATGAGGAAGAAACCTCAGAGGACTCAGACTCAAAAGGGATGGTATGAAACATTATGGATTCAAACTATTTACCACGTTGTAACATTGATAAGGTACTGAACTTTCAATACTTCATGCAACTCTAATTCTGAAAGCTAAAATGTGAAGAAATGTGATGCATTCACAGACCTAGCTGTGTATGATTAGGTGATTAGCAAGAGAACTGTGGTCTGTGGTTAACAGAAAGACATTTACAGCTGCACTAGGTGTTCAAATATTTCTCTCCTTTGTCCGTGTTAATCTATTTTCTTTGTCCAATAGCTGAAGCCACAGCAAACAAAAGCTATTGTTAATATTGATGGCCCTCAAAATGGTCCTGCCTACACTGGGTGATATTTTGTAAAACTCCCACACAACAGAAAGGCTCAGTCCATCAGTAAGACTATTCTGTATTAGGCTTTTTTTTTTCCTAGGCCAGGAACAGAGGAGGCTTTAAACTGGAGGTTGAAAAAAATCCGTGTCTCCACTGAGATCTGAACTTCAGACATTTTAAACAATTGCAGACATTATACATACTGTATATACGATGGGGTCTGATGGTAAATTATGCTAATCTATCAAGATCCAATCCATCAAGGGTGACAAGTCATGAACCTGCAGCTCAAATCTATTTTTATAAGTCCCTATATAAGGTATCTTGGTGGACTCTCTCTTAGCCATATTGTATGTCTCACTACCCTTTATATGACTCTATGCATCTTCGACATCCATGCAAAAAATATAGCAAGAAGAGCTATAAACTGAGAGCAAGAAACTGCCTCCCCCTGTCCCACTTTCCCACTCTTTTGCACTCCTGCAAATTGTCCACGATAACAGCTCTCATTATAAAAATCTCAGGGTTATGGGATTCTCTTGTGCACTTTGCTGCACAGAGACAAGAAGCATAATCAGAGAGATGGTTCGAGATAGACACAGAAATGAAACAGGATATATACACTGAGCTGAGAGTTTATTAGGTACTACCTACACCTACCTACAACCATTTTCCTTTTTTTTTTTTTTTAATCAAAGAAGCCTGCCATTTCGGTCACTTTGTAGGTGTGCAATTCAAGGATGTAGCACATATGCTCCTCTGGGCAGTTTGTCAGTTCATTATTGGAAAGGATACCACTAATGTTCGAAGCCTAAGCTAAAGCAGTACATCTGGAAGGTGGACCAACATAGTAGTTGTGTTATATAGCGTGTAGACAGTGTACATTGTCAGCAGTGGGTTTATGATGAGTCCCTTTTCATTAATAATCAATACAGTCAGTAATTGTAATCTACAAAGTGACCAAAATGGTAGTCTGATAAAACGGCCAATGAACATAGTGTAGCTACACACTACAGTGAAAATGCGAGAGACAAAGACAGAGTGACAAAGAAATACTCTCTGATATACTGAATGAAAAAGAGAGATATAGAGACAGTGAGATGGAGAGTGTTAGAGACTCTTGCTGCACTATACCAGAAGATCAATATTATAACAGATGTGTTTGGTGTTGGGGATCCATGTCCATGACAAGGCAATCAGGAGAGGCAGAGTGGCCAAATCTGAGTCAGTGACCTGTGTGTGCTGTATTATTTCATAGCACACTGTGAGAAAGTTAATCAGAGAACCCATAACTACACCACAGAACACAATGAGATACGAAAACACAATATTTTGCTGATGCTTTTATCTAAAGCAAGTTACAATTGAGGGCTAGGGGTCTTGCTTCAAGGACCCAACAGGGGATACTTGGTAATCTGGGGATCCGAACTCATAACCTTCTGAGGAGTAGTCCAATGCCTTTGCCACAAGACCATGCTCTATGCAGACTGAAGGACTCAATAAAGCTCTTTACATCTTTACATCTTTACACTTTCAGCCGTACACAGCCCCTAGGTAACTAACATCATGTAGTCAACTTCTGTTATCTCTTCCTCGTTCAGGGAGATCGTTCAAGGGAGATCAAGCTTTTTCTGCTGCTGTCCTAAGCTCTGGAACAGTCTACCATTTAACATCCGGGCCTCTACAACACTGAGTGTTTTTAAAGTTAGTCTTAAGACTTATTTTTATTCTTTAGCTTTTGATAAATGTAAATGTACTGTGGATATTGTTGTCTTTGATGGCATTGTCTCTGGACACTACTATTTCTTATTGTAAAGCACTTTGTGTCCACTTAAGTTGTGTTAAATGTGCTTTATAAATAAAGTTTGGCTTGACTCTTTACATCTACATTTCCAACATTTGGTAGATGCTTACTGGTATAAAAATATAATAACGCTTTGTAGTTTATATCGCAAAACTGTTTGTATGCTAGTACAAATACCTTAGGTAGGCAAATCAGTAGCTGAGCCACGTGGGACAAGCAGATTTCATGTCGGGGATATTAGTATTTTGTTCGTAGTTGCTCGACGAACAAGTAGGCTCAACAACCAAATAAAGTAAAAAAAAAAAATGATTGCATTTAGCTAGGTAAAGCTGATTCAGGGTGGTGTGATGCATTTCTTTGCAATACCAATAGCACAAGCTAATGTAATAGTTAATTACATTATACTAGCGACCACTAGTCAGGTTTCATGGTTTCAACCAAACCATGGGACTGGGCAGTACGCTAGAGCTGCCTGGTGGGCTACCCCTCGGAGGCATTTGACTTAGTGCACTGTAGTTTCTATAAAAAAAACTCCAACATGGGTAGGAAAAAGAGGAGTATGTCAAGGCTTAATGAAGACTTTGCTTGATGCTCATCTTCTATGCGTAAGGGACCAGTAGTTCATTTTTGGCTTTGCTGGCAAGCATCAGTGTTTTAAACCTGATCCAGGAAGCCAATAGAGGAAACACAGCGACATGGTGATGTGAGAGAGCCTTGGAAGACTGAAGACAAGTCTTTCAGATGCTTTCTGGATCAGTTGATGGGGTTTGATGGCACTCAGGGGAAGACCTGCCAGGACGTCCAGGAAATCTCGAGATTTCAAGGGACCGAACAGGCACCAGAGTGACGTCCAAGGAGAGGAATGTCTGAATCCTCCCGAGCTGTAGTACGTATATCTGATGGAAACAGGTCTAGCTCGTCTACACCAGCCATGACTTTGTGTTCCTGTAAAGCCAGAGTTTCCCCACCAGTGCTATGGGCTCTTCCTACTCTGATTCTCTCCCTGAGTGTCATTTTTTTCTGTGTTTGAGTTATTTAGATAACCTGAACATAACTTCAAACTGAATCAAGACTGGAAGTGGAGGATTATAAGTAAAGTCACTTTTACCCAAGGTTTCAGTCAACTTTACAATGATTGGCCTCGCTGAAAAAAAAAAAGAGTAAAAATGGATACATAAATAACACAAGTGATATTTAAAGTGTAGAGAATGGTGTGTGGTTTTAGTTTTAGAAAATACATTTACATTTTGTTTTGAGAGCAAAAAGTGTAGGTACCTCAAAAACTACTACCTGGGTGGAAAATACATGGGTAATTGTAATTCTTTAGTGTACTTAAATACTAGCTTGTACAAGTATTTTTGAAAATACTTGAGAAAAAACATACTTTTTACTCCTTACCTTCTCATTTTGACCTTCAAAGTGCTTGTTAAAAATGAAAAATGCCAGGACTTTTTTTTAAACTATTCTCCTGCTATGCCAATCAGTTGCCTTTTCACTTTTTTTTTACTTTTTATTTTTTTAAAGACATCCAATTCAATTCACCTCAATGTCAAATGAAACCGAGCACCACAGTGATAATCAACCCTTTTCACAAACCGAAAAAAAACAACAAAATTATTTGTAAGCCTAGTTTACCACATCGGCATTATTATCACTTTAAGCTCCCAATTTAAAAGATTTTTCTAGATTAATTAGTTTAATTAGAATAAATTAGTTATTTAATAACTAATTAACTAAACAAACAAACAAATAAATACAATTCTGGATTGTTAAATTTTGATCAGTTAAACTTTTACTTTAATGTAGACTTTCAAGTATATTTTTGGTTCCAGATGTCTACTTTCAATTAAGATTTTGACAAAGTAACCATAGTTTTACTTAAGTATATTTTCTGTATAAGCTTTCCACCCCTATTTCCCTGGAGAGAAAAACACCTCTAATGATGCGTTCGACTTTCACACATCTCAGAACTGTCATCAGTAATTAAAATACTACTTCGCTGTTTTAAGAGTTGATAGTTGTATTTACTCTACATCAGTCAGCATAGACACATGAGGTAAATCTATAACACTGACCATATGGTTTGTAGTTAAAAGTTAAAGTTTGAAGTCAATACATCGTAAACTCATGATCACTAATGTTAGTTTGCTAGCTTGTCGGGAACAAAGTACATGCATTCGCAGAGGCGTCCATATTTTTCCCCATTTTGTAGCTTGAAAATGACATAAAATTCCAAGTTAAGTCGAATGCAGCAAAAGCCGCTTGCTCTACCCTTCTTCCTTTCTTCCTCGGACTCCCCCCCTCCATGAAGCCCATGTTCTGCCCTCTTTATTTTTTTTCTCCAATTGTTTGAGTGTGTAATATTTATTTTACACTCATCTCTTGAAGAGTGCCAATAATTCTGGAGTCGGATGTAAAGGGTTGAATCATATAGTCATATCCACACAGCTGGCATTCACAAGCGGGTCAAATAATAGTGTTATAATGAGGAAAGTGTTTCACATAAATGCAGGCATCAGTATATACTTCACAACAGAGTTGATTATACAGACGTTTCTGCCATGTATAGATGGCTCTTCACATTCCGTGCTGCCAAAGCACATAAAATGTCCTGCTTGTCTTGCGGCGTGTCGGTAAATAAAAATAGACGGCGATCCTGTGACTCATAAAGGAGCATTTGATAAAAAGCAAGCATGCGGTTTCCACTCGAAGCTGCAATTTTCTCTTGATTGCAGACCTTAAAGAGAACGCAGCTGCAGAAGAGTGAAGGAACGTTGTTAATTTAGCACGCTGCCGTCTCGTCACGGATCACGCCTGTGCAATGCTCACACATTAGTGCTTGCAGTTGGCGGCATTTTTGCTCGTTTGCACTCAACCAGGATGAAAACCTGAGATGCCGTGACTGCTCACCACATGGCTGCACGTTCACGGGGCTGAAAATAACTTCGTGGCATTGTGCAGAAGTGCATGATGGAGGGAAAACTCGAATGTTCCACACTCTAGCTATGGAGTGTTAGAAACACAGATTTATATCACAGATGCTCGAGGAATTGACGGTTGGTCAGGAGATGGTGATTAATTGTCTACGACAGCAGCTTTGAAAGTAGCTCCGGCTGCAAGGTTTATATTAACGCGCTCACTCTAATTTGTTGTCGTTACTATAGTAACAGCACACACAGGTATACGAAAACATGTGTAACTGTTCACATGGTGAAGTTTTCTGTTTATTTAGGAGACATATGTGTACCATAAATGTTTTTGGAAGGAGTCTCCAGGTCCGGCACTTCAGTTCAGTTTTCTGAGACGGGTTTGCGCTTTCTCGGTAACATGACAAGCTGTTTTTTTTTTTTCTGGGCTTATCAATATCGAGAGACAGAAATAAAGAGAGACCGGTAAGGGGATGAATGTTTATTGCTGCTAGAACATAAGCAATAACAGGAAATAACTTGTAACTATAAATGGATAAAAAGTGTGACGCATCATTCTTTAATTAACTGCAGGTAAACTGCTGTTGCATAAGAGTTGCATAAGAGTTATAAAACAGGGATATTCTGGTTTCGGAAAACAGTCAGCTTCAGGATGGAGACAGTAACCCTGCCTTGTGATGATTATTTTCCTATAACAGCACGCTCTGTTATGTTTTATTCCTTACCTAAGACTCTATCGGCAAACGGCATCCCCTTCATTCAGCAGATTCATAAATCTGTAACATGATCCACCATTCTGTTTGACGGCTTCAGGCCTTTCATCCATCCAGCTCTTTCGGCTGATCTCAGACACACAAAAAAAATAAAACCCTCCTCCAATCTCGAACCAGCTGCCATGATGTCTTATCATATTCATGACATCTTATTTAGGCCACGACAGAACCGTTTTCTTATGCAGCTGCACTCGGGAGCTAAAAACCCGACCGAGAAACAAAAAAGACCCTCAATTGAGATGTTGAAACTGTCTGACACAAATTTAGCTGCTTTTTACTGCTAAAGTGAGATGGATGGATAGACACAAAGAAAAAGGAAGAGAGAAAAAAGAGAGGGAAAGAAGGGGTGATTGAATCTTGTTTTTGTTTAGGCAGGCGGTGTAGGTGCTGTTTGCAGATTTTTCTATTCATAGGGGAGTTTTCCTCAGTTTCCCTCTCTCTCCCTCTCTCTGTCGCTCTTTCTCTCCCTCTCCCCCTCTCTCTCTCTCTCTCTCTCTCTCTCTCTCAGACGGCTTTGATCACCCCGGTCTTTGAAGCACTGCTCGGGAAAAAAAAAAAAAAAAAAACAGAAAAAGGAGGAAGCAGAAGTCATCGCAAGTTCACGCCTCAACTTGGCGCGACGCAACTGCTGGCAAACTGTGAATCTGCATAAGAGGAATATTTTTGCATAGTTTATGTGGAGAGGAAAAAAAAACACACCACACATCTGTTCCTGGGCCGCAAATAAACACGTTATACAACCTTTTGTCATTTGAAAGTGGGCATCCTACCTACAGCTCACATCAGATAACAATGACGCTCGCATTTCCCTTTAAACGATGCTTATTACAATCAAAAAGAAAACTTTCGCGGCCTGAAATATCCCCTGAAAAATAAAGTTGACTTTGCTTTCTTTTCTTAACAATAAGCTAAAAAAACTACAGGTACTCAACAATAACGCAAAGTGTTACAAACCAGCCACAATCCTGCCTCGCGGTTTCACAGGCTAGCAAACGCCTGAGGTAAAACTTCCCTTTTATGTTTATGCTGATGTGGCACCAGTTCCCCAAACACAAAACCCTAATATGTACCTAAAGAAGAGAAACATCAGCGAGAAAACACAACAAACAACAGACTGTCAGAATGTAGCGCACTACATAAGCTCCATACCGTTATGTTATATCCTATGTAGTGAGCACGTATAGGAAATAGATGATTCCTGTGTTAGAAGAAATCAATATAAATGTCAACTACAGAAACAAAAATACACAATGCTGTAGGTCATTTATTACAAACTCATTTAAAGCATTGGCGCTTGTAATTTCCTTGCTTAAGAAAATGACACAATTTTCACCTTCTGTGGTTTATAAGATAAGAATGCAGCACTACTGCTAATTTCAATATTACTAATTCATATTCTAATTCATTTAAATAATGAACTTTTTAAGTAAATAAAAATGTATTATTAATAGAGATAACATCATACGAACGTTTTTTTTTAAACTTAAGCAGTTAAACACTTTCAAAACAAAATGACTTATTACAAAATTACATACATTGCAATTCTTTGTGATTTGTTACAGGATCCGATATCCGATTTGTGTTTTCTCCGATATCCGGTCCATCATGTTTTGCTTTTATTGGTCGGATAGCAATATGCCATCTCTAATTATTAATACATTTATTTGTTTATTTGTGGGTGTGGATAGGAGCAAGAGAGGTTAAAGGAGGTTAGAGATTAGATATGTTAAATGATTTATATTTAACTTCAATAAATAAATGTATTAATAATAGTAAAAGTTGCACAGAAATGTGGCAAAAGTGACTTTTAACTTGCCACTTAAGTCTATTAAGTATATTTACTTTAATTCCTTCTTACTTTACTCTGTTTTAGTTGTTCTAAACAGTGCAGTCATGTGATTTCACCAGTTTATGATTAACGTTACAGAAATGCATAATATCCATAGCTCTGGATTTTTTTAGTAATATATATCAAAACAGCAAGGATTTTCATTTAAGACGCGTTTCGTGTTCATTGAAGTCTTCATTATTATCATATACATGACGCTTCGTACGCTGTAGTATGGTAATACTAATAAACTGGTTTGTAATATGTACATTAATATCTTACTTTTACTTTTGTCTTCCCCTCAGTCTGCTCCTCAGCTTTGAGAAGCGAGATTATCACGGTCGAGGGTCCTCAGGCCCACGCTCGCTCTCCAGCTTGCCCTGCTCCCGCGCGCTCTCTCGAGCTTAGCGAAAGCGTTTAGCGAGCGAGCGAGCACCGGAAGGAAGCAGGTGTGTGGTAAACGGAGAGATTACTGAACGGCGTGCGGGGGCCGGAGGGAGCAGAACCGGGGCGAGTGAGTGTGCAGCGCAGCACTGCCATTGATGGATCGCTCTACACCGAAGAGTCCAGCACAGGCCCTGAAGGAGCTCAGGCTGATCCTGCAGTCTATACTGGTGTGTGTTTGTGTGAGAAAGAGGAGAGAGTTAAGCCTCTGCTTTAGAGCCAGACTAAACAAAGCTCCAGTAGGACCTTTTGAATCCCAGCTGTTATATTCCATAAGAAGAGGCAACTCTGGAGCAGTAGTTCAGCAGTTTATGAACCTGACGGGGTGAAGCGAGTACGTTTGGCAAAATGAAATCTCAGAGCTTTGATACAACAAACGTAACAGTAGCATCTCTTTTGTCATTATGGTCACCAAATGATGACAAAAGGCAGCAACTTTTAGACCAAGGGTACCTGTGAAGGTCCAGCTAGATAAAATTCCATGCTTATGACAGTCTGTATAAGCAACTAATGCTTAACCATTAACGAGTCATTTACGGCTGTAAGAAAGACAATTTGCAGTGCTCATATTTTGTTTTGTAGTGGCTCTTCATAAGAACACTTCTGAGTAGAGCTATCGACTGTCAACAGATGAGATTCATCTATTTGTGAATTTGATGAAGGGAGAATAAATGCATACTTCTATGACAAATCCTCTTTAAACATTCTACTCTCATCAACTTTTCTTTAAAGAAGCCATGTTGTCAGTCTGCTAATCAGACCACAGAAGTTAAGTAATATGAAAGTCAGTGAAAATGTCTCTAGCCCTGTAGCTAGTCTCTGGTCTGATGAGCTGCCTTCAGCTAAACATTTACATAAATGCATGTGATTGGATAAACCACAACAGGGAATCTGATACAAAAACCAAGCTAGCTCATATTTAGAAAACTAGACACACTGAACTACGGACATTTTTTTATTTTTTTTTTAAATCATTTGCAGGTACGGTGTTTTTTCAAGTACTCAGTTTGGACTACTGAAATAATCTGCACTTTGCTGGGTCCAAATCTGGACTGTGATTCATCAGCCCGTTTTATAATACTTAAAGTGGTGGGCCAAACACTTTTTGTAATAAACATTCATTTCATTGAATGCAAAACTCAACTTAAACCATAACCTTAAACTCTGTATCGTTCCACGTGTCTTCAATCAAGCAATTTGTTACAAATTTTTTGGCCTCCAAATAGTCTCCAAATTGTACCTTCACTCATGGATGCAATGGAGACTCAAAAGACTCTTTCTTCAAGTGTCGTACTTCTTTCCTGCCACTGCGTACTGTTACAAAAGCCAGTACATCAGCATCATTTCATGGTCGAGTTATTAGATTTTTCCATGTGGGTTCCTGAAAGACAAGTAGGCTCAACAACCAGAAAAAAAGACTTGTCCTTATCCTTATGAAAGCAAGCTTAATGTGCTTCACAGTGATGTGACACACCACAATGCTGGAACTATAGCGCAAAAATCCCACCTCCTCCTGCAATACACACATCGGCTGAGGAGCAAGCTGACTAGGCGGATTGCGTAGCAAGAATGGACAGACAACCATTTCAGGTCCCTCAAAACGCTAATGAAACTGAACGACACGAAGTTTGACACAAAGTCATACAGACAAAGTCTCACACACAGTTGTTAAACATATTAAGAGAGAAAAAAGTCACCTAGCCAGACTTGAGTAATATTTTTTTATACAGGCAATTTGAGGACATAACATCATGTCTTATAATTTTTTTTTTTGTCTATGTGTAAACGCAAATGTGTTACATAATGAGGCCAACCCTATGAGGATCCTGAGGCATCCAGAGATGGACCTGCTCCAGCCGGTTTCTGCCTCGTGAGGATTTGGGTGTTCAAAGCAACGCTGCCACCCCTATGTGGACTTTGAGGACTTTGAGGAAGACAACAACCTACATGACTATAAATAAATACAGAAAGGACATTGTTCATATCGCACTCTCCAGTGTCACCCAAATGAGGATGGGTTCCCTTTTGAGTCTGGTTCCTCTCAAGGTTTCTTCCTCATATCATCTAAGGGAGTTTTTCCTTGCCACAGTCGCCTCAGTCGCCTCAGGCTTGCTCACTAGGGATAATTCTGTCTAACATCTAGGACTGTTTGCATGTTTTTGTTTCTGTTTGCATGCTTTTTGTTTCTTATGTTCTGTAAAAGCTGCTTTGAGACAATGTTCATTGTTAAAAGCGCTATACAAATAAAATTGAATTGAATTGAATTGAATAACCATATACACATTTTTTTCCTGAGTCTGTGTTAAAGCACTAGCTAACTAGCTCCATATGTTATTATATTACATTAGCTGCTATTTTTTATCCGTGTCAGGTAACTTTCCAGGCAACCAAATCACGGGACTGGGCATCATTTACTTGGCCGATGGGCTAGCTAATACGTTTGCGATTTGTCCAACCTTGTAGTATATAAAACAGTGCTACTTCATGACTTCCTCTCTCTTTCTGTCTCCATCAGCTGTTGCATTAACTTATCAGCTGAGTGTGATCGGTGTTAGCATGTGTGACAGGGTGATAATGAATGGGAGAGATACAGGCGACGTGTAGCCGGTCATCTGTCACTCTCTGACTGCGTATTATGGATATCAGGTGAGCGGCTCTGTAATGGAGCTGATATGCTCTACAAGTGATGGATTAATACGAGATGACTGCACCATCACCCGGTTTTTACACCAGCGCTGAGGAAAGATGACTGAGGGTTAATGGAGTGGGTGTGCAGCGTGTGTGTGTGTGTGTGTGTTTAGCATATACACTGCAAAGCTATTCTAGCTTATACAACTTGCTGGTCTGCAAATAAGAAATTCCACGAGGAGCCAGAACACCTTACCAGGAACTCGCAGTCTCACACAATCATTAAGACACGCTAAACTCAATCTGATAGCGTTTTATTTTCTTGGGTTGTTTGTTTTTTTTTTTAAACCTGGTGTACTTTCTGCATTCCTCGTCTTACGTTACACATCTAACTCGAGCTGCAGTCTCAGCGGTGTACACAATATCCTACTCAAGCAGGAAGTTCTCTCTGCTCGTGGCTATAGAAAATCGATTCCTTACATTAGCTTCCTGTCTTTTATCCACGAACGTGAAAGGTCTGCTCTGCTTTTCGGCCCCCCAACAGCCGCGCGATCAGGTTCTCACGCTATCAACGGACATGGCGAGAGGAGAGCCGCGATCAGGTGCTAATGAAATCACGCCACTTATTTTCAGTTCAAACACTTTTCTGAGCTACTCACTCTGTTTCCTCTCTCTTCTCTCTCTCTGCAAAAAAAAGAAAAAGCATCAGCACCTTCAAACTGTGTGGAAAGTTTGAAGCCTTAAGCAAGTGATGACTCAGCGAGAAAAAAAAAAACTGAAAAAGGAAGGGGGAAGAAAGGAAAAAAAAGTGTCACATCTACATCTCCTGCTGAGCTGGACTCAACAAGGAATCCAAACACAGCCAAGTTTTGAGATAGAGGGCAAAAGAAAGGAGAGAAAATAAGCCGCTTGTGATAAGTAAAAGCTGGAAAGAGAGGAGAGAGGGCAAGAGAAACAAAGACAGACATGTAGGCGAAGGACAAAAATATGGAGTTATAAAGTAACAACAACAAAACAAGAACTTTACAACAGAACATGTCTCAAGTTCTTCTTGCTTTTTTTATTCAAATAGCCTCCATTCTAAAATCTCTAATCACAAGCATGGAAGTAAACAGTATTACTGTTCTGATTGGTCAGAAGGTGATGATTCATTTTCTCCAACTCAAATCACAGGTTTATATGAATGAGTTCATTCTAATACATTAATGTTTCTATAGTAACAACATACACAGGGACTTGTATGATGGATGCGCCACATGAGGCTAATACTAAAGGGAATTTTAAAAATGTGTTGTTATTTAATGAAGAAAAATGTGTAATCGTTGATGTGTTGACGTCTTCTCTAAGGAGACGTTTATTTACGTAAGGAGTCTCCAGTGTCAGCGCAGAGGCGTGTAAGCTTCCTGGTTTCTCTGTAACATGACAGGCTGCATTTTTTTGCTCAAGAGAGAGAAGAAGAGAGGCAGCTTTATTGTAAGTGATAACAGGAACTGACTTGTTTCATGGACATATTACTGCAATACTAAATGTAGCTATAAATGGCTAAAAAGTATGATGTGTCATTCTTTAATAAATAAAATTGCTGTGATATAAGAGGAAATTTATTCATTTCAGAGGAAATTAATTCATTTCAGAGTGGTAACAGTAACTCCGCTTCACATCAGACCTCATCACACCACGCCGGCGTTGATTATATTTCTATAATAGCATGCCCCTAAGTTTTATTCCTTATTGATTGATTGATTGATGAAATTGATTTATTTATTTATTGATGAAATTGAAAGTTGGCACATATGCACATGCATAATTATATATGAAGTATAACTATGATTCAGAATACAACATGAACGCAAACTAACTATGAAAATAATGAACTAATATCTAACATAAAAAAGAACATATTGACCACAACAATGTCATCATGTCCAAAACTTTCTCATACTTTCTCTATACTAAGACATAAGTTTTAATAATCTTAAGTAAAAATAAGTTTTACTTTGTCTCGCAATACTGGGTTTCTGCAAATTTAATACCTGACCTTTAGTAGTGTTAATTTGCACACATAATAACTGCTTCTGAAGCGACTTTCAGGCTTTACTAAAGCAAACCGTGTGTGCTAAATTATGAGTTTTGCATAAACACTGCCCTGTTAGTGTTGACTAGGCCTAAGACTTTTTAACAAATTTAATACTTGACTTTTAGAAGTATTACTTTAGACACAAATTAAGTTTCTTAAGTGAGTTTCAGGCTTCAGTAAATCACACTGTGCATGCTAAATTATTCTATTTACATAAACACCACCCTGTATTTTGGTCAAAGATATGAACATGTAGCTAACATCTAATCTAAAAAGACAACAACTTTACCTCAAAAATAAGTCAACATTTCTAGAAACTTTCTCATCATGTTGAGATTCCAAGATATAAGTTCGAAAAACCTACATAGGTTACTTACTTTATCTGGAGGAAATGGGGTTCTGCACAGTTAATACTTGACCTTTGGTAGTACATATTAAGTTTCATCCTGTATTTTCCACTTTTAGTAAGAAATGCCCCAAATTGCATATTCACTGAAGGAAAACATAATTTGAACATTCATTTGAAAGATATAGAAGAATCCTCTCAGTACAGTACATGCTCTGTTGTTAGCATAAACATGCAGGTAATGCATTTAATTAAAATACAACTTTATTACAATAATAAGTCATTATATGCCAAAATGTTCTCATTATGTTGTGACACTAAGACACACCTTTAGTACCTGATAAATGACCTTTAGTAGTATTCAACTCTGCACATTAAGTTTCTGAAGAGACTTTCAGGCTTCAGTAAATCACACAGTGGGTGCTAAGTTGCTCTATTTGCATAAACTACACCCTGTAGTTAGCCTGGACTAGGCCTAAGGGCCTATGGTGTGAGCATCAAAGGTAGGAATGTGTATCTAATATTTAATCTACTTTACCAAAATAATAAGTCATAATTTCTAGAATCTTTTTTCATTATGTTGAGATGCTAATACATCATTTCAAGAAGTTTAAATAAAAAGAAAGGATTTACTTTCTGCAGCCTTCTGCAAATTTAGTACCTGACCATTGGTTATATTAATTTGCAAAGGCAAACACTGTATCTAAAGTGAGTTTCAGGCTTTAGCAAATCATGAGTGTTAATTAGGAACTGTGAGAATTATTCTATTTACATAAACACTATCCTGTATTTTGCAATTTTAGGTAGAAACGCCCTAAACTGCAGATTCACTGAAGCAAACACGCACATTTGAAGGTCAGAATCCTCCTGTTAGTTAATCACCCTGGACGTTTTTGAGCATGTTATCCAGTTTGCACGTGTTTTTACACATCCAGCCCTTTAGTGAATGATGGTATACAGCTGCCCCGAGTCAGAGCCACAGCCGTGATTTTACGCAGGCTTAAAGTCAGGAGTTTCTGATAAAGATGGCTTCATTTAGCATACTGTTTAATTAAAAAGCCCGATGACTGTGTGTGTGTATATGCATTAGAGGAAACGAGAGCAGGGGGTACAAGCGAGAGTTGGGGAAACAATCCGAAGTAAATTAGCTGTGAATCTAACAAATGACAGTAATTAGAGAGGTAGCCTGTGTTGGGAGCTGCAGAAACAAGGCCAAATACAGCTGCAAGTTTAACTGGAGCACAACACAACACACATTTAAGCATCCAGATGGAACAAAATTAAACCGACAACAAACTTTCTCACTCGTCAAGGAGAGTTCTTCATCACGTATGTATAAGAGGTACAACTCGCCTCGAAGGACTGAACTATGACCCCTGCGGATGCCAAATGGCTGCTGGGACAACTACACAGAGGTCAGTGATGTTACTGTAGTTTGAATAATCGCTCTGCTCCAGATGGGTAATTTACATTTCCTGTTGTACTCTCAGATCAGGGGTTCTTCACTCAGCATGCAGGCTTTTACACATGTTTACCAGTTAAAAATACACACAAGCCTGTTTTTTTTTAAACTACTACTTTAAATTTGAAATAATGAATGAACTGTTCAAGTCTGGCTGGTCACAGTAGAAAAAAAAAACTAACAAAATCCCAGAAACAGCAAAGAGAGGATACTGTATGCACAGCACGCCTTCAACTTGTTTGTGCTTAAGCTCCAGCCACGCTGTAAAAATACAATACAGTTAAAACAATATTTGCTTTACCCTGTCTGAGCTCATAGCAGATTAAGCTGCAGGTAGAGGCAAGAAAACAATGAAAATAAAAAGCGCCAGACTGCAGTAAATAAGCGACTTTGAGCTCTGTAATGCCAGACGCGCTCCGCACATGCTGTGCAAATAGTGTGATTTTCTGTCATACATATTAATATATCGAGAGTTTTTCAACACCTCGTATTAACGTTAAACGTTCAACTTACTCTAGAATTAGAAAATGGAAGTAGGAAATAGGTATAAGAGAACTGAGAAATGTTTGTGAATTTAGATTGAACTGGAAAAGGCTGATCTGGATCAATCTAATGAGATATTTACAGAACAGGATGTATATATGTATTACAGTAGGACAAATCTCTGTGTACAGTAACATGCAGGGTTACATTAACTTAATGCTGTAGTCCTTAAATACAAAAATTCAGGTGTTTCATGGAACACTGGTTAATTTAATTGCTATTATACTTCAGCTCTACTGAATTCTTGATTCTGACTGGTCAGAAGGTTTTGATTCATTTTCTATAATAGCAGCTCTGGTTTACTGTACATTAAACGCGCTTGTTCTAATAGGTCATCATTTCTGTAGTAACAGCTCATTCACAGGGACATGTATGGCTGAAACTTCACGTAATCAAAACAGATTTAACAACATATTGTTATTTAGCAAACAAAAACATAATAGTTGATATGGTGAAGTTTTCTGTTTATGTAAAATCTATGGAAGGAGTCTCCAGTGTCAGTACAACATTAAAATGTAACTATAAATGGATAAAAAGTACGTTGTTATTGGAAAATAATCAACTTCAGCTTTGTACTTCAGTGACACCGCTTCATCACACCACCCTGTGGTTGATTATTTTCCTGTAACAGCATGCCAGCAGGTGTTTTTATTCATTACCTATTTGGTAAGAAAATACATAATGTGTAAGGAAATGAAAAATCTTGGCTGGCAATATACAGCCTGACAATCTATGATTAGGATTTGTGGACGTATACATGATGAATTGTTTGTAACTTTGCAAAGGACGACTTGTCCCTGGATCACTAGTACCTCGACAGGTGGAGATCTGCACATAATTTAGAGTCAACTCCAAAATTATTGGCACCCTTCAAGAAAATTCACACCCAGTTTTTCAAATGTTGCACTCAAACAACTGGAGAAACTATTCGTCTTTCTTCAAACTAAACACTTCTCTTCAAGAAAAAAAAAAAAAATTCTATAGTGTTTTCTCTCTAGTGAAAATATTGGCGTGCTCTGGATCTTTGACTAGAATTGGACAGCTGTAAAACTCTCCGTAAAAGCTAGCATTAGTGACAGACACAGAAAGATGACCAGCCAGGCTTGTAAGACGATGCGCCTATAAAGAATTGTGACAGCTTCATCTATCGTGTCTTTTCAGATGAACGACTTGAAAACAGATTCCGAACCAAAACAAAACAGAAAAGCTCTTTAAAATGTTAGTGAAAAAAAAGCCTGTGCCCTTAAGGACCAAAGTGGCAGGAGGAGGCATCACTCGGGAGTATGGCAGAGAGAGAGAGAGAGAGAGAGAGAGAGAATGGGTGACCGATTTAAAGCTTTTAATTATTATATGTACAACCAGGTGACAAATTAAGTGCTTCTGACTGATCATATTTATCCTATGATGAAACCGTACTGTCCTGATGGGCGTGGTCTCTTCCAGGATGACTCCACCCCCCTCCACGGGGAACAAGGGCTCACTGAATGGTTTGATGAAGATGAAAATGATGTAATCATAAGCTGTGACCTTCACACTCACCAATTCTCAACGCAAATGAACACCTACGGGAGTTTTTGGAGCGACGTGTTAGATCATCAAAACACCAAGTGAGGGAATATCTTTTGGAAGAACAGTGCTCCATTTATTTAGTACACTTCCAGAGACTGCACCAGTCTGTGTATATGTATTAACTGTAAATGTAAATACAGACAAAGATATACAAATATCGACATATACAAAAACCCTCATTTACATCACTTTTACTGGCTTTACATTTGTAAATCACCAAAAACTCCTTTATCAACAATTATCAACAAATAATTATAAATTAACAAATTCTGACTGAATAAATTGACAAATTCTGATTTAAATACAAAATGGCAAATCCAAGACATGTTATGTAGTAATTTGTTACGTTTGTAAAGTACAGATACTAAAAGGCTTGACGTGTGTTTATGCTACACATTTTCTTTTAAATCTTGTTTCATGGCTGTTTTATTTGAGAATTTTTTTCTAAATGTTACAGATACAAACTCTTTTGCAGATAGTTGTGCCTGTATATATTTGTATCTTTAACGGTAACACTTTATTTTGCTTAATTAAGGTTTTGATATTTGTTTAATAAAGCTCACACTGGACATTTTGTAAAATGTTTATTCACATAATCACCTCTACCGCTAGATAACCAGCAATCTGTAAGATTATGTAAGAAGGTTAGGATAATTTCTAAATAAACACTTAATTAATACCTTGTTATACAAACATGGACTAATAACCTACATTCACATCTTATTAGACTTAATTCTTCATGTTAGACCTTTAGGCTTTAGGCTGTGTCATGTGACTGCAGTTTATTAGGAATGTATTACATTCTAGTGAATGTCAGTTCATAATATATGGTACTCATATTAAAGTATTTTAGACTTATTCAGCTTTTACTAGCTCTTAACTAGAGCTAGTAAATTCTCACAACTTATAATGCAATAATTACTCATTTTCACCTAACAGATGTCTTGTTACGCAGCATTACAGGTCATAATAAACAAAGACTAATACATAGTGAATAGACATTTTACAAGTGACTAATTTGGGCTTTAATCAGCAAGTAACAGGACCTTAGTTATCATCTTATATGTGCTCCTTAATATGAAGCGTCACACTTCATAAGTAATGAAACACTTGGGGGTGCTCTGTTATAGGAAAATAAACAACGATGAAGTGGTGTCATGTGGTCAGACACTGAGTTGAGTTTCTGATTATTTTCCAATAACACAACGTCCTATAACACAAGTGTTTTAGTTCTCAGCTATTTGTCAACCAATTTTTATTCAATCAATACTTCTTATCTGTTTCTAGCTACATTTAATGTTGTGGAACCTACTTATGTTATAGCAGCTATTGAACAGTAGCTCCTTTACCAGTCTCCCTCAATTTTGTTTCTCTCTCTTAGTAAAGTCAATAAGACAAAAACAAACAAACAAACAAACAAAAATGCAGCTTGTCATGTTACAGAGAAGCTATAAAATCCTCTGATATGAAGACTTTCCTGTGGTGGAAAACTTACTGTTGTTTACAAATCACTGATACTGGAGACTCCTTCCAAAAAAGCTAAATAAACATGTACTTAAAGAAAACATATCAACAATTACACAGTTTTTCTCTGTTTATATGAAGTGTCCTCTGCCGTACAAGTATAGAAATGATAGAAGCATACTGTATAAAAGCGAATGCATTAATACAAACCTGAGGTTCGACTTGTGTCCGAGTTGCCGTTATAGAAAATGAATCAACAATTAATAAATTATGTGTTTACAAAGGCAACACTGTAACAATTTAATGATGCATTCTTACAGATTGGCAGCAGGTCAGTAACATAATCCACACACACACACACACACACACGACTGATTAGTATTTTGAAATGGTAGATTAGCTTTTCAGGAGGAGTGCTGTAGAAAATTACTTCTGATTACTCCTCTGTTTGGTTTGTATGCCACTGAAGCAAAAATGCCAAGAAACAAATTATTAATGAACAAAGCGTTAAGTGTACAGTTTACTTTTTTAGCCAAGCTGCACACTTTTGCTATTTCTAAAATGCTGCAACAAACAAGATAACAAAACAGCATTTGTCAGGTAGAAACTGTTGTTTCAGCATTTCTATATAACAATTCTGTTGCTGTGTCATTTCGTGTTTTTGATTGTAGTTTTGGGCAATGAAAAGAAAATGAAAGGAGACTCAGCAAATTGTAAATGTAATATCCAAAAAAAGAGAAAGCAAACAGTACCATTATACATTGGAAAGAAATGCAAAGGTGAGGGTGAGGACACCACAGTGCCACTTATAATGAGATCAGGATGTGTGTCCGAGGGCCGTCTGCCAAAATGTCTGCTAAATATTTCTGCAATATCTTTAGTATTGACGGGCAGAGAGCCTTCCGGCACTTTCTGGTACAGGATGACAGTGTCACAGAGACAATGGAAGATCAAGACATTTGTGTTCCAGTGGATTTTGTCAGCCGAAGAAAACCGACACCACTGTAGGTGAAGAACCTGGATCATGTCTTCTCTGATTTGAGCCTCAGAGAATACAAGTCACTGCTTCCTTGAGTGCCTCTGTACTCAAGCAAACTGAAAAAATCTGCATTCTTCTCTTAGAGGAAGACAGAATGCTGACTAACATTACATTGCATATTTAACTTTGCTAACAAGAAAATCCTAGCTGGTAGAGAGAAAAAAAAAATACAATTTTACCACAGACCAAAGTCAGTGGACAAGACGGCTATTTATTTTCCCTCTTGGATTAATTGGTGAAAATGTAGAGCCCCTATAAACTACTCCAATGGACTAGGGACACCTCTACAGCTTTACCTCATTACAAAATCCAGGATCTAAGCTCCAGAGTAGTGAAAAAGAAAAAAAAAGATCCTGATTTCGAATCCTGATGATGACTCAGCCATCCATGGCCAGGAGTCGAAGAGATTAAAATTGGCAGTGCTTCTGGGTGGGAGGAGCTGTCTGAACTCTCTCCTCTGTCAATCAGAGTGACACTAGCCAATCATGAGCATCTGTGAGCTCATGTATGCGGAAGAGGGCAGATTGCGGTTTCCTCTGAGTGTGTTAAGCTGCCCTGTGACGCAGCATGAGCAGCAGTTGCAGCTGATGCGGCTTGATGGCTTCACGTGTGTTGTCAGAAGCACTGGTTAGCAGTTCACACTCCCCATTTGGTAGCTGATAGGGGACAATTAGCTAGTGGGTGGGAAGGGAAGAAAACTGGGGAGAATTGATAGATATCACTAACTAAGCCTAACTAAATTACATTTTCCTTTCCTTTGTTTGGCCCAAGCACCAGATATCCAAGGGGAGTTAAGCATTTAAACACCACGTTTGAGTTCAGGGGTGTAAGAAAGAGACGGAAACAGAGAAGCAGTGCATCAGGGAAAGGCTGAGTGTGAGGCTGGCCTCGGAAGGGCAGGAGAGAGAGCTACTTAAAGATTCACTTTGCAGCAGGAGCCTCCCCGATGCCAGCCCTCTTTGACGAGGGCTTTGACAGGTGCGGGCACGACTGCAGTCCTAATCGGAGGCGTGATCTGCTCCCACAGATCGCAGTGCAGTGCAGGCAGAGATGGTGGAGAATAGAAGGAAAAAGACAGGGAGGACGGTCCTGCCTCTTGCCACCAGTTTTACATTATGCATACACTCCCAGTCTGCAAGTGTGAATCATATCTGAGTCAATCTACCATCATAGGCCGTCTTAGGCTGCATCACAAAAGTGTTTGTGAGAGAGAAAGGGTAATGGAGAAAAGAGGTCGATATCAGCACATGGCTGAAAAGAGAAGACAAAGAGAATAAGAGAGAGAGAGAGAGAGAGAAAGAGAGAGAGTGGAAAGACACGACACAGACGAGACAGAAAGCAGCTCTCATGCCGCAGAACCTCTGAAGTACTTTCCTAATCACAGAATTGCTCTGTTATGATGATGAGGAAGCTGTAATGATGGCGGATATTCCCACTTCCATTTCATATTCTGTCACATGTACGGAAAAGCCTCCCCACGGGCTGAAGCGGCACAAAAACCAGGCCACAGCCACTGATGTCTTAATCACTGCTGTCCTAATCCGTACAGAGGAACTTGGCTGTAGTGTTCGATTGCAGCACAGGTCTCCAGTCTTGTCTGCTGTCGAGTTGCCCAAAACTGGGACTTCTCTACGCTTCTCTGCACTAATGAAGCTTCTCCACGGTTATGCAGAATGTGGTGGCAAACAGATGTTAGGATGTGCTCAGTCAGACACAGAGAGTGAGAGGAAGAGGAAGAGCGAAGGGGTATAATTACAGGAAACATTGCAACATGCTCACCCACGCAGAGGAAGTGGAACTGAATATATTAGTTATGTTGTTTGTGTTTATTACATACTAGCTTGAAATATATTATTATTTTTGTGGGCTGTTCTGTCACCTTTAGGTTGCCCTGGTAATACTGTGAAAAAAGCAATTGCACCAATAAAAAAAACTTTAAACAAAATGAACTGAATTAATTTGCCACAATTAACAGTTTTGTGATGCAAATTTCACAAACCAAACTTTACATCGACTTCAGTGAACACTGATAGGGGAATTTACATCGTTGACCAATAGCACACCTGATTTGGCTGCAATAACCTCTGATGGGGCAGCAGTAAAAATTTTACAGCCCTGCCCTACACAATTTTGGTTCTTCAGGGACCCTAGGTGCAGTCTGCATGTAAGAGATTTTATATAAAACTTCCCGACCTGATTAGAAACAATTCCATAAAAAAGGGTCAATCAGGAGGCTGGAATACATGCCTCTCTTAATTAAAAGTACTTTTCTCTGTGTTTGCTCATTCTAAACACAATGTAACCAGCTAAAACTAAAATAATACCTAACTGCACCAAAATAGAGGTTTCTTTAGCAAATTTCTCGTAGTAGAAAAGAAAGTGAAAGAGAAAGAGAGAGACTCACCCAGACAGAGGCCGTCACTCTCTTCATAGCCAACGCTGCACACACACCTGCCCAGTGGGACGAGCCAGTCCCCGTCAGCGCTGCAGTATAGTCGTGGCGTGTCTCGCTCTTCGGCGTTCAACACACAGGCTCCCCTCACCTCCACCAGAGCAGACGAGTGGACACGTGGCACCGTGTCAGGGAAAGCAGCCAGGTTCCTCAGTGTGGATGGACACTTCTTGTAGTAGACGCGCACTGAGAGCAGGGCGATGCACGCGCCCACATCCTGGAAGGCAAGGTAGAAGCCTTTGGTGTGCACAGGCCCTAGCTCGCGCACCTCTGTGTTCAGCCGGAGAACTCGCTCACCCACGTCTGTCTGCGTAAAGCTTTCATCGGCTGCAATTGTGTCTATCTTGGCGTAGTCAGAGGGACGGAAGTGGCTGTGAGGCTCGTCCGTCTCCAGGTAGTGCAGGTTGAAGGTCTCTTTGCATGTACCTGATACCCATGGGATGCTGTTGCAGTCACGCAGCGTGAACCGCAGCTCAACATAGATCCTCTGTGCCTCCTGTCGTGCGATCCAGCTCGAGCGCAGCCAGTTGTTTTGGTTTGGCTCCATGACATGGCACACCTGGAAGGTGTGGATGGGCCGGTTCTGCTCATCCATCTCTGTGATGGCGTCCCACTGCAGGAAAAGGCAGAAAAGGGGAGAGGAAAGAGGAATGGATTAGACGTAAAAGCAAAGATAAGCAATATCTGGAGAAAAATGCAGACGATGATTAAGGTTGAGATGAAAGAAGGATGTAGTTCAACTTGATAAAGAGTGGAACTATGCTTCAATCAAGTGAAGGAATCACTTGTATATTGGTAAAGCCATATGGCTTTGTTCTCCGCAATAACACTCGAGGAACATCAATCACTCACAGTAAATTAGATGATTTCTTGGCTAATCATGCCAGCTGCAGCATTAGCAGCTAGTGTACTGTATATACAGACTCTATCCATATGGCTCATACGTCCACTTATCATGCTCTTGAAAAACACCTAGACTTCCATTAATAACATCATATCTGATTCTTTGGGGATGCTTACTATCATTTTCACAGGCCTTACATCATACGCTCGTGGTATCTCTAAATTCTGAAGTGCCTCACCAATGTCGGTTAAACGCGAGTCTGTGAAAAGTAATAGCTTTACACAAGTCACTGACTGGAAGGATTGGTCATTATACCATCACAGGGGCTTCAGTACTTCTTGCTCCATCACTCTTTTAATCATATAGAACCTTTTGTCTTGCTAGCACAATAAAATCCACTCTAATCTTCTGTACCCAATCTTGACATAGAAGGCTTCAAATGTAGCATTATGTCCTGAAAATGAAATATTTTGTTGTTGATATTGCAGTAAAATTATTACATTTTTTTGCATGGGTGTCAGCAGTTGGACAAGGTAATAAAAAAAAAAAATGTCAGTCAGTATATGAATATATCACAAGAACAAAGCTTTGTTCCTGCTCGAAATACTGTTATGGATATTTTGAACAATATCAAGTGGGGAATATGATCATTCTTCAAGAGGAACGGCCAGCTGTCACATCTGGGCTACTGGGAAAAGGCAGTGTTGGACTGCAGGCTTATTTCGCACCTTAAAAGAAAATCCATAAATGGATGTCGAGAGAAAGAGCAAAGGACATCTTGCAAAACAAGTCCGAATCAAGTTAGTCCCTGTTATCATTATTGCTAATGTTAGAAGCTACAAACAGTAGTTTCGTTACTAGACTCTCTTTTTTAGCAAAAATAGCACGTCATGTTACAGAGAAACAAGAATGCCTTCTGTCCTGATGACTTTCAAGTAGAGGAAAACTGCACTGACACTGGAGACCCCTTCAAAATATGTGAAACAAACGTCTCCTCAGAGAAAACCTCACCATGTCAACAACTGCACACATTACACGTTCCACATTACTAGTGAAAAAGTTCAGCAAGAGCTAGATAATATACATTTAAACTGACTTTCTAGGTTGTGCAATTTTTTTAAAGAGTAAACATCTTGTTTTTGCCTCTCTCTTTCAGTGGGCTTTAAATTCCAGCCACTCTGTTTGTCTCCTCTTTCCTAAAGCAGCTTTCTCTCATCTGAAATATGCTGTCGTAATTTCGAACATAATTCTCTCGACAAATTAAACCAACGTCTGCTTCTCAAGCTGCCGCAAATATGAGATTTAGTCACCTAAAAATATAGCCCATGCCATATTTCAATTATTTAGCCTATTCTCTACATCTGTCCCTCTCACTCTGTATGTCTGTCTCTCTCTTTCTCTCTCTCTTCTTGTAATTAATTACCAGGGATGCACTTCATTAGCACAAGGCCTTCTCCTCATTCGCTTCCATTATTGAGATAATAAGCTAAGGTCTGCTAATAGCCACTCAATCAAAACAAAAGAAAAAAAAAATCTGTACTCTTCATGCTCCTCGACAGCTGTTAAAACGAAGACTTTGTTTAACCTCATGTTAATGAATGAGTAAATGCAGGTCAGTAAATATGTTAATGTGTTTGCATGCCTGCTATTAGCATTACTGCGTTTTTGTTGACTAACGATGAATGTACCTGATATTTTTTTTTTTTTTTTTTTACTAGTCAACAAATGAAATAAAGTGTACATACATTTCCAAACTGATAATGTATTTAACACACTGAATCCAATTTAACTCCCAGCCAAAATGCAAAATCTGGTCAGATAGACACTTTTAAGTACAATTCAGACGGGATAAGTTTCTTAGACATACGTCTGTTCGGTCATGTTTTCGGAAAACCTCTGTAGTAAGTACGGGTGTTTTGTGTGGTATGGGCAATCTCTGAATAAACCACTGAGACAGGACTGTCATCATGATCGTCATGGTCAACTAAAGTTCCATGTGTACTATGCACAAGGGGTGCTTCGAGACATTTTCTGTATTGACTTGGACTTACTGACATTTGTACTTGGACTTGTCTCAGCCTTGGGCATTGGTCTCTCTAAATATGCTCTTGGTCAAGAATTTCTAAAATAAATTAATAATGTTCCTGTTGTCTTTTCACATGCACAAAGTTTGACAAGAAGCTATTCCTCCTCTAGTAAACTGCCCAGTCATTGGCACAATGTATGAATGAAGCCAACAGAGGAAATGGCCTCAAAAACAATTTGATGGGTTTTGCTCTCCATCTTGACTCTGTCTCACAATTTCAACTGAGCTTGATCTTGACTTGGCCTCGACCCCCTCAATACTCAGTCTTGACTCGATTTCGGCTAGTCCTGGTCTTGGACTTGACAGTAGTAGACTTTACCACACCCCTATTATGTATGTCTCATTTTACAGCAACCTGATTGTGCTTGATCATTAGTAGGTCACATGACCGTAATATGTATGTAATCTGTAACTGCACTAGGAATTCAATAACCAACGTGTCGACAATCCCTTTTCAAATGCCATCGATAGTTTATGCTTCTGCATTTAAAACTCAGCCAGTACTTGGTTCCTCTTTGATTTCAGTATGGTTTTGGCAGTAGACACCAGAAAAGAGCTTTCTGAAGTGTCTCTGTATTGAATAAAAAGCATGAAACCTCTTTCCCCACAGGATATAATGGAATCTTCACCGACATGTCAATTCGCACAGGAATTGTATATTATCTGGGGTTATTTCTACTGGTCATTTTAAAATAGGTGAAAGATGGGGGGACTGCACAGTTTGTAATAATTACAGCAGTAATAATTACAAATAATTACCCCATCTTCTCATGTAAAACTAATCCAGTCTGAATAGGAACTTTATTCTTTATTCTTTTGGGATTTCGAAAACCTGTCTACAATTTATTGTTCTGTGCTTTAAACTCGGCCAAAATTTGGTTTCGATGGTAGACAGTAGAAAAGAAGGAGCGCTTCCTGGAGAGTCTCAATATTGAATAAAAAGCACAAAACGTCTTTTTGCACAGGATATAATGGAATCTTTACCAACACGTCAGTTCAGACGGGATATATATTTTTTGGAGTTATTTCTACAGGTCCCTTTATACTAGTAAAAAAGTCAGCTCAATCTTTCCAGCCACGAGATCTTACATCTAAAATCCCAGAGATACACCAGTAATAATTACATTACCCCACCTCCCTGTGTAAAACTAATCCAGTCCAAATAGGGCTTTATTCTAAGCTTATTTACATCTATGCCTGAGCCTCTTTCAAAGGAATAGGCTAGATTCCATCTTCACCTCCCATCTCTCCTTTTTTCCCTCACCGTCTCATGTCTTGACATTACTCAAGAAGAACAGAGAGCACAGAGAGAGAGAGCGTGTAGCGGCAGCGCACTTTAAATCTCATCCTGGAGGGCTTGAGGATGTATCACCGGGCTTTGCGGCAGGGATAAGATATCAGAGAACAGCTTAAGACAGGACACCCACTGATAAAAATGGCTGTGATGGATGAACCCGAAATCACTTGCTACACATCACATTATGCTGGCTGGAGTTCAGAGATTGGGATACAGATGCAACCAAGATCTACCACAAAAGAGACGTGGAAGAAATGCAGCCCACGCCGCTTTTAGGACTTTTCGATATAGATTTCGCCGAGAGGATGATAGATGTTACTTATACTTTGCGTACAAATGTCTGTCACGTTTTGTGTCGAGGACCCACATGTATGCGTGCACAAAAACACTCACATTCTCACTATGGTGGAATGGACACATGGTGTACACACTTTAGATGAGGCTGATACAGTTTAGAAGTTCAGTGAACCCTCTTATTGGCTCAGTGTAACAGTAGGTCATAATATTTCTGCCTTTATGCAATATTGAACTAAGGAAAAATGTATAATCCTTGATATGGTGAAGTTTATTATTATTATTATTATTATTATTATTACTACTTAACATATATGGAAGGAGTCTCCAGTGTCAATGCTTTGTCAGGCAGCGAATTTTCCACCACAGGAAAGCCTTCAAGACAGAAAATGTTGAGCTTTCTGGTTTCTCTGTAACATTGCAAACTGTGTTTTTTGTTTGTTTCTTTGTTTGTTCGATTTGTTTTTTTGTCTCAGTAACCTCAAGACAGAGGAAAAAAGATGACACGCATAATGTTATGATTATTATAATTAGAATGTTTTGATTACAATCAGAAGCTGTGAATTTTACAAAGCGAAAGTGTTCTGGTTGGATTTTGTTTGATTTCAAATGAATATGAATGTCATAAAAAATACAAATATAAACATGATCTCCACCCCAACCCCAACCTCACATCCCATCCATTTTCTGGGGTCACACAGGGTCACGGGGGAGCCTGAAACCTATCCCAGCGGACTCGGGGCACAAGGCGGGGGCACCCTGGATGGGGTGCCAGTCCATCACAGGGCACAAATTACAAATTTGCAACTTTGAGACTAAAGGTGAAATTCAGATACATGCAAACTTTACCTTTATTACCGGGAACAGGATTTCGGTCATAGATATGTATTATTATAAGGAATTATTCAATAAGGAACAAACAACTGGCCAAAAATGGACGATACTCTGAGAAAAATGCTGTGATGCAATTTTTCACAATATTACCATACCACCATGTGTTGTCTTCGAGAGTGAGAGAGATAATCATGTATCTCAGCAATTCATATGCAGCAGTAAGGTTGTGAAATCATAAAAGTTTGATCACACCCTCATACTCCGAACACCTCCCATATGTATAGAGGTTTAATATGGATGAAAGCCTGAGCGAACATAAAATATAAATGACCGTTTATCAAACGATCTCGTCACCGATTTCCACTCACTCTTTACAACCCTGTGAATAGACTAGCCATCTATTTGAACTTGTGTTTCAACCCCTCTGGGTACCAATGAGACTGAATGGGCAATTCTGTCTCCGAACACTGTGTCAACACAATCGCTCAATACACTTACAGCATCTATTATTTCACTATAGATTTGTGTTTGCCAGGCCTGGCCAAGGGCGTGAATCTTCAAAGCTATGATTTTTCATTCCTCTCCAAGAGTATACATGTCTCTGAGGAACGGTTTAACAGAAGCGAATCAGTCAAAAGACAAGGTTCGCTATCGGGACGTCGCATCAATAGCACATCAAGGGAAAATAAAATACAATTAAGGTTGGGTGAAACTAATTATTGTATAATTATTAAACACACATTAACCTTGGGTAATGAGAGAGCTTTACAAAAGAGATACTGACACTGTCCTTTTGACTCAATAATTGATTAATTGACTTCTCTCTTCTTCAGGGTGACATCTGTGAAATAATTAGTCTGCTCTGAATAGACTAGACAATGACAGTTAAAGCTGTCTGGACCACTGTTTATCAAGAATGACAGAGTAACAATGTTTATCCACACAACATGCACACTCTTTATAGTGATGGTAGTGATGGCCATTTTAACCATTTTCACTATTCAAATATATCTGCATTTTACAGTACTTGAATACACCAACACAACTCAAAAATATATATTTAAAATGAATCTGGGTGTTCTGTCTCTATCTTAAACTTTCCAACAAAAACAAAAGGCGCTAAAAAACACATAAATGAACCTGGTATAAAGTCATGCATATTTTGTCTATAATGTAGGAGCCAGACAAAACAGACATCAAAAAAACAGCAACAAGCGTATCTCCTTTCACACTTGCTGTTTTTTTTCTCTGGCAGCAGCCAGCACACATTTTACTTCTAATCCTATAGTGGGTGGAATGTGACCACACTATTATGCAAAAAAAAAAAAAATTGTTCAGTCAAACTGCTTTTTTAAAACTTCCAAGTTCCCAAACTTCTCACAAAAGCCTCATGTCCAATCAGATGTCCAATCAAGATGTTTCGCAAAGGAGAAAAGCAAACATGCAAAACAAAGTGCTAGTTAAAAATATGCCTTATCAATTGTAATGGATTCCTCCTTTGTGTCGCACCATGTGCTTATGTTTTTGTTTTTGTTATATCTCCGCCCCTGTCCTGTCATTGGTTTCTTCCTTGATTGTGTTCACCTGTTCTGTGTTAGCTCATTTTTAGTTTATTTACATATACCTTGGTGTCACGAAGTCTTATCATGCAAATAGTTTTGTTAAGTCCATGCCTTGTTTTTCTAGTTCAGGTGCCTGTACCGTGTTTTCTGTTTCCTGCTTTGATTTTGCCTGATCGCCACGTTTATTATTATAGGTTTATCTGTGAAAACCCATTCGTCCTGTGTCTTGACCCTTGCGCTATATTCTGATGATGATTTCTGGTCTGCTCACAATAAATATTATGCACCTGCACTTGTGTTGTGCCTCTACTTATGGAACATTATATTAATAAGCAAATATGAAGATATTTGTGATATACTGTTATAAAAAATAGTTAACTGCCAATATTCCAACACTGCAATATAACTTAGCAGTTTTCCCCCAAACTACTTGAGATACTATATAAAATAAAAATCCTTTGGTGACCGGTTTATAAGATTCAGAGCTAAAAAAAAACAAAACAAAGCAAAAAACTAGAGATGATATAAGTTCTAGTTTAGGACAACTGTGGGATGATAAAACAAAAATGTAATCAGTAACAATAATTTTTAGCAGCAACCGTCCAACAGCTGTCTCACCAGGGTCCAAAACTGCTGTAGTTTACGACTGATAGTGGTCATAATGGACTTAATATGAAGTTTGTGGCCAGTTATGGCTGCTGCTGGCACAACACAGTGGTTCAAGTGAGTTATGACCGTGTTGTTTTTTTTTTTTTCTTTGGGAAAACTTTTAAAGATCCGCCTCTGTATAGCATCCAAGTCGCAGACAACAAATGGCAATCTTGAAATACCGCCCACTGAGCTTTGATGTGGTTTGCTGTGTAGGTGGTAACCTGTGAATCCTGAGGCAAATGCGGTAGAAGGTTCATAAAAAAAAAAAAAAAAGTCAGCTATTTCATCTGATATCTTTTGGAGCAAACCACGCTCATTTTAATTCCAGTGGAAAGATGTAATTACTGTGAGCAGATGTAAAATAGACATAGACGTATAGAGCCCTCAAGTAACAGTACCAAGGGGGAAACCTAATCCCATCCGAATATACAGTTCTGCTGAATAATAGTAAGCATTTACAGTTGGTGTGACTTATTCTTTTACAGAATCAGTAGGGATTTGGGACAATAAAGGTTCATTTGAGACCTTTTCATTCGAGAGTTGTTCTTATGACTCATTTCAGGGTCGTGGGATAAAGACACTTTAAAGCTCTCGTAGTTTGTAGTGTAAAACCTGACGGCATGATACATTAGAGTAGGATGCGGTTTGTAATCTGAATCTAGAACTATCTATACTCTGGCTGAGTACACATTATGTGGCCATTTCCCATCACAAAATACCTGTAAATGTCTTTGGAGGTTCTGAAGTAGGGACAAACGGCATTAGTACTGGATTAATCCTTACATAATTTGAAATTCATAAATTGATGTTTAACACAGAAAAATATACAGTTTATTTTATGTCAAAATGTGTGTAGCATCACACATTACACCAGAAACAGTGTATTTGTCTTAATAATGATGAGCAACCTGACGACTTGAATGATGAAGCTTAAAAACATATATATATATGTACACACGCACACACGTTTTATATATATATATACATAACCTGTATGTGTGTGTGTGTATATATATATATATATATATATATATATATATACACACATATATATATATATATATATATATATATATATATATATATATAATATATCTATATAGACAGACACACACACATATTTAAATGCAAGCAGCAGAACTACACACACACAGCACAGTCAAAACTGGAAACAGCATTTCCAGACAAACACTATGTTTCAGACAAAACACCTTCACCACTGTGGAAGCGAAATGCTTCTGAAGCCGTAGGAGATGAAGGTTTTGCGTAGGTTTTACCTCCTACAGCTTCAGAAGCACTTTGCTTCCACAGTTGGTGAAGGAGATATTTTTGAAAAGAAAAAGGTTCATTTTTTCTGGAAATGTTATGTACCATATTACATGTCATAGACAATAGCTAGACATCAAGAAAGTAGCTGTTTGTTAAAAACGGTTTCACTTATATCATAGTCAATTTCTTCAATTCAGGTACTTATATCTTATAACTTGTATCTACTTATAACTGTCGATGTAAAGTACAATATTTAGGAATTCCGAAAATGGGCTAGGGATTATCTAGAGATCCTGAAAATTCCATAGCCATCCAGGTGAACTGTACAAAAACAGAGAAAAAGCAGGATCTTATCAACACCCCGGAGCACCCTACTGTATATTTGTTGGTTGTTTAAAATACCATTACATTCATCAGTCGAGTTTCAACATAAAGCTGATCCACCAAGGTCACCTGTCCACTTCCAGAGCTTACTTGCCCATCTCTGCATCTCTTACATTTTTAAAACACCACTATGGTTTTATCACTCCATATTATTTATTTGTGACCTCCTTAGGGATTCCTGAAAATTTTCCAGGCACACAGATTTCAGGACAGAGGACGTTGATGTAATAGTGTGACAAGTAACACTGTTCAGCTGAAAAATATCACACATTCTTCTATCCATTCTTATATTATCTTCTGCAAAGTCATAAGGCACCATAATCTTTAGGTATATAATGTTCTCGGATTGTCTCAGAGTGAAAAAATTGCAATCTAATTTTAATCAGAGTAGTGAGATTAGCCCAGTGAACATGAAAAATATCTAAATTAGCTCTTGGTAGATTCAGACATATCCCTTTGGGTCATCTCTTACTTAATCGCCTTTTTTTTTTTATCCCATTCTATTTTCATTATCTCACAACTGTTTTACATCCCAAACTCAAATACTGGTGTTTGTTCTACAAGGACTTAAAGTTCACATGAAAAGCGAAAAAAGAAAATGTAGAAGTAGTAAAAATTTGCCACCACAAATCAGACATTTGTTTGGGTAGTGGATGATATGGTAGTGTATGTGGTGCTGGTATGAATGTTTCAGGTACAGTTGTGTTACTGGGGTTTTTAAAAACCCCAGTCTACCCTTACCCACATTTCGCATTAATCATCCACTAGCCTTTATCAATTTCAGTTTTTGCCCATAGCGCCGCTGTTGTGCAGATATTTTTGGTTGGTGGAATGTTGCTTAAAACCCCAATAACGGCGCTACACCAGGTCCAGACATACCACCACCACCACACAGAGTACACACAGTGTCGGTCTCACAGCTGTGCTGAGAATGATGCACCGTCTGAATAATATCTGCTCAGTGGTGGTCCTCTGTTGGCTATGTTGGTTGTTACTTTTTCCATTAATGGAGAAAGAGATGGTCTACAGTCAGTAACTGTACACCTACAAAGTAGCCTGACAAATATGTTTATTTGAGTTTAATTAAGTGGCCAGTCAGTGTTATGTTCCAGGAACCCTCCTGGCTTCCTGTAGCTGCCTGCATCAGATTTAAAACACTGATGCTTGGCTACAAAGCCAAAAACAGACCAGCACCCTCCTCCCTTAAAGCACTAATCACACTCCTCACTGCACCATGCTCCCTCCAATCCTCTAGCACTGCTTAGTTGGACCCACCTTCTCTCTTGAAGACATGCATCACGACTCTTCTCCGCTCCGGTGCCTAGGTGGTGGAATGAACTTCCTCTAGACGTCACTGGCTGTCTTCAAACGACAACTAAAGACCTACCTCTTCCTGAAGCACTTATTGAAAAACTTTTTCTTTTGCTTTTTTCATGCTCTACTAACCTCTCCAACAGTGTTTTTAGACTGATAATACCCTTAGTCCTTCACGTAGTGAAGAAGTATAAGGATGTATTTATTGATAATCGCTCTGCATAAGGGTGTCTGCCAAGTGCCATAAATGTAAATGCAAATCTGTGACTTCATTACATAAATAATTAATCTGACCTGAATCTGTTTTTTTTTTTTTTTAATATTCACCTTCATTTCTGCCCTCTATCCCTGCTGAACCATAGAAAGAATAGGAGGAACTAGCTGAATGAATGAAAGCCAGCAGGGTCATCGTCAGCACTTATACATCACTTGTACTCTTCAGTGACCCTCTTCAAATGCTGGTCCTTATTCTCGTACCGTATCTCTGAGCTCTTTTGTCATGAGACAAAGGCACAGACTGAAAGATCTACCCCCTGAAAAGAGGTGATCACTCAGGAAAAGAATGAGAGAAGCTCATAGCACGTCCTATCAGGGTGTTTTTAACCAGTGAAAAGTCACTGTTGATTCTTTTCCCATCTGAAAGTGTAAAGACAGGTAGGTAAATGTTTCTGTGTTAGGCTTGATATCTAGACAGTCATGATCATTGTGACATTAAGAGGGACAGCTAATATCTAAGATCTTTCAATAGTTCATCATAGTTCAACTGCATTTGAGTTTTTTAAGTCCGTAATGCCCTACTGGGTTCATGCCGTGTTTCCTACCAATAACAAATATGGGAAACAAAAAAGCTGTAACCCTTTCAAATTTATGGTCCCGTCTTCTCTCCTTTTGCCTGCTTAGTGTATTTACTTTTACTTTCTCCTCCATAGATGTTTTAGATGGGGAAAAAGGATGATTAAGAGTAAATAATCCACCTCGGTCATGTTCATGGCACTGATGATGATGTGTTAAGGATGTGTCTGTAAAAATATCAGCCCAAATGGACATCAAATCTAGAGGATGTTTCACTCTGTCTAATCACCTGAGATCTACTTCTCAAAAAAAAAGGCACAGAAAGACCTGAAACTTGCCCAGAATCTTGGGAAAAGGACATGCATTCTTCTACTTGTTTTTCTTTGCATGGAAAATGTTTCTCCATAGTGCATAAACATTTCTCATTTGCAGTATTGGCTATACGCCTTTTTATCACAGCCTGTATGGACTTTATCCACTTCATGAGCCATCTTTTCCCTCTACCAAACTTTGCAATATATCTTACAACAGAAATGATTCTGTACATTGTAGATACATTGTTTGCACTTACACTTTTCCTTTATTTGCCATAGCCTATGTTTGTGGATATTGAATAGATTTACTTCTGATTATTGGCATTAAAATTAGTTGTAGGCAGCTGCAGATTATTTTGAAAAAAGCCCCTCTACCAACACTGGCAACCCACAAAAAGAGGGGGAGTTTAGCCCTGCTAGCTCATTTATACCAAATATCTAGATAGACAAGATATTTAATGTACTTGTGTTGAACAAAAGTAAACTAGTGAATCTCTTTATTCAGCATGTTGGACTAGACAAAAAAAACTGATCTGGATTTCATGATAAGGGGGAATAAAGAAAAGCAGATACAAAAAGATTCAAGGGCGATTGGGCATGCAAATGAGAAGCAGCACCGATTTGTCACTTGCTGTGCTGCACGAGCTGATGGTGATGTATTGAGCACAGACTAGGTGCTTAGCTCCAGTATGAGAAGTTTAGAAAACAATATTGGTCTGTTCCCACTGAAAACGGATGCAAGACATGGCATTAGGGTGAAGACAGAGTGTGATGAAAGACCTAAAAGAGGGATAAATATTTAGTGTGTGTGTGTCTAAGCTATAGGGTAGGTGGTAGTAATTTGATGTTATTTAGTGCTTCCCCTCAGCACGGTAAAACAAAGACCAGCTTAAAAGGGTAGAAAATTGTTTTTCGGCTCTTTTAGAAGCTCTGGTGCATTCGCTCACAATGTCAATATCACTCTGTCTACGGATTACATCTCTGCCGACCCTCAAGTGTCTTAAATACGTGTTATATGAAACAGCCATATACACACACCTCAACTTCAGATAATCACAGCCACACAAATTGCCTTTGATGGCACATCTTCCTGCCTAGGAATGAGGGATGTTTAGCAATCTGACAATCAGAGATGGGATTTTAGAGACAGGTCTTTCCCTCACGGCAGAGTGCCTTCCAATCCAGCCTACAAAACATCCCATTACAAAATCAATCCAGCTCCTTCCAAGGAGCATCACTCACTTTTATAACTGTCCTGTGAGTGTGTAAATGTTAGGAGTGTCCGTGACTCAAAGAAGAATTCAGTTGAATATAAAAGAAGGTTTTTTGGTATTTGGTATTGATCTTTTAGTTATCTTCTTATGAGCTGTATATCAAGAATATCACATGATTAGTTAAACCCAAGTAAAGTTAAATGCCAAATGAAAAGCAAGCAGTCATGTTAGTGGTGCATTCACTCGCAAAAAGAAAAGAAAAAAAAAACAAGCAGATTTACTGGATCTAATCAATGAAGATTATGTGCTTTTTTGCTCCCCAATTTGGTCAATTTGGTCAATTCCCACCTACTAGTTAACTCTCCCCCAATTACACGACAGCAACCAACCAGGGATGATGAAGGCAAATGTGCATTTCAGAAAGATGCAGGGGTTGTCTTCACGTGCCTCAGAGAATGCACGTAAAACAGGGCACTGTAACACAGGGCATTGTAACACAGGGCATTGTAACACACTCGTAGGAAATCACTATATGCCCTCTTCCGCATAGCACAGCCAATTTTGCTCTCTAGACTTCCAGCAAACTCACAACGATAGGCTGAACACTTTTTGTGTTGTGCCACTTGGGATCCTAGAAGTTTGTGTTTAATGTCTTGGGGATGTTGCAGTCTATGTTCAGAAAGGCAAATCAAATACAATTCTAGACACGTTTGTGTGGGGTTTCATCTGAGTGAAGTCAGATTTTAGGACTTTAGATTGGTCAATCATACAGAATTCCAAGTTGTTATTGTTTTTTTTTTTAATCCTTGGTGCGCAGCGCTTCTTGATGTCGTAAATCTCTGAATTCGTGTCATGGGTAACAGCGGTAACAAACAACCCAACGCAGTTTTCAATTAAGTTCATTTTCATATCTCATTATTTTTCTTATGATAATTCTGCATTCTTACTATGCATGTAGGTTTGAAAGGATTTTGTTCAGGGCTGGCTTTCAAGATCTAAATGGAATTTTGTTTTGAACCAATGAGGCAATTGCTTGTCCATGTGAATTAGATAGAACACTGTCTGATAAAAATCAATAAAGATCCAGTCGACATTACTTGAGCGAAAACCCAGCTGGAATTACAAAAGAATCCCATCTCGCTCAAATGAGACTGCCGCCAAGGCCGAAGGGATCAGGAGCGCTGGACCTTGTGACTGCCATTCCCATCTATATTGAATAACTGTATCTCATTCCAGCCATGAATCTATACCCTCTAAAAGACTGACAGAGAGCATGAGGGAATTACATCTCCACGCTGTGAAGTGCTTCTTTAGAACGGCGTAACACGAAGCGGTGAAGGCACAAAAAGGAGCTCGCTGGAGACGGCGCCCACAAGAGAGGAAGTGATTTACTGCATTAAGATGAAGCAAAAGGGCCTCTTTGAGAAAATATGGGTCCACTAGAGCAAGGTTACATTACCTGCATGCTCATCAATGTCTTGAACCACCTCACCTCAAACTGCTTTTAAAAGATATTCAGATTCTCTGCAGACATAAGTGGTACTCGTCTCTCATCTATACGTGACTGCTCTTAAAAAAAGCATATATAAATCATTCAAATCTCTACACACCATTGAGAGAGAGGGACAGAGAGAGAGAGATGGACAGGACTATCAAAAAAAAGGTCAACCTTTCAAACGGCCAGTGGAGAGCAAGAGAACATTGAGAGATCGTTAATCACCCTTTGATGGAGACAGCTCTCGGGTGCTCTGCTAATGTTCCCCCTCTGAATTTGCAAATGCAACTGCTTTCAGATGAGTTGACCTCACTGAGGAATAACCCTGGAGTCATACTGCTCCTTCTTTGACAAGGATAAAGGATGTGCAGATGTACGTATCACCAAATTCGAATCGTCGCAAGGTTTTCTGAAGGACTACTTGAATAATCACTCTCAAGGAAGAACTGTATGGCTCTGCATTATTAGCCTGGTTTAGACCTATGTGTATTGCTTTCACATACAAACAGCCTGGAACAGATTATTTACAATAACAGGAATGTTGTTCATAGCACATGAAGTCCTAGTGCTTTAAAAATGAACATTATTTAGAGACATAATTACACCATCATAAAGAGCCTAGTTACTGAATGGCTGTTAATTAATACATTACAACACTGGCGTTTAGTCATTAGCACTCAGCTTGCATTACTATTCGTTTAGTGCAGGGATGCTTTACTGCACTATGTATGCATTTTAAAACAGAATGCTTATTGTTTTTTTTTTCCACTAAATTGAAGCCAGTGGGGAATCGGGAACCTGTGCTGTAGAAAAATGTTACTATTTTGTAAAATGGGCTGTGGTGCACTTTGCTTTTTCTCCCAGTTTAATCTAATGGTTTCCAATGGGAGGCACTAAGCAATAAATAGGATGCCTAAATAGTACTGACACCAATGGTATACTGATCTACAGCATTTCCATGGGCATAGTAGTGGGGTTCATTAAAAACAAACAAACAAAAAAAAAACTACTTCAGGTTTAGGCTATGCCCACTTCAAGTTATAAAGCAAATGCAGATACAGATACGGATATTTGTAGCACTAAACAGACACACATTGTCATTGCGTTACACCTTTAATATCTACCTTTTTCTTGACACAATAGACTTCTTTCTACAGTTGTGCCATGATGATGTACGATGTATCTGAGATGACAAATGACACGTGTGCAAAAGCTCCTTCCAAATCTGACCCTAGTCTCTCTAACTGTGTATTACTATAACAGACTTGACATGTTTTCAATTTTTTTTTTCACTCACCTCACTCTTTTTCATTTTAACCCAACATCTTTCTCACTGAAGCTTCATTTACAAGAGCAAACAGAGACATAAATGATCCCAGGCCTATATTCTTTTGCAATCATGTTTGCTATCAACACAGAGATTCTTTTGCTGTGTGTTGTCTGCCTGTAAAGAGTTTAACACCCTCGCTTGGTTCGGTCCACAGTCACTAGTAATTAAAAGAGATTGAATCTTTTTTTGCGACATGTCAACACTGCTGTTGTTAAGCTGTTGTTGCTACAAGGTTGTTTTGCAATTTGCTGGAATGCCCTTTTATTGATATCTTCACGAGACTGGGTTTAGTTTTCTGACAGGTGAAGTAACAACCAATATACCGTATGTCTGTACTGACGTAATACATAGTAATAAAATGAAAAGTAATTATTATAATAATAAAAAAAGGTTCCTTTGTCAGAATGTGAAATCCCTTTGACAAAACAAAATCTATATGACAGAAATGTGTCAGCTGTTACACAATTAAACTCATTCCTCATCATTCCTAATGATTATCCTGAGGGATATGAATACACAGATGAACTATATTTTATTTGGAAAACAATCACTTCCTCGTACAGGTAAAATAAGAACAAATTTTGACAACAGGTTTTTAATAGCTCACTAGTGGGTTTGAAAAACTCTCTTTTCACACTGAATATGCAGTATGTATCTGTGTGGAATTACTATGTGGCTATAACTATGGCTTGTAACCTTAGAGATTCAGCTAGAAATACAGAATTGTCCTGGTTCATAACAGCCCCAAATGGTCAGACTGTCACAAAAACACACTCACGCTGGATCATGAGCATAGCTAAATACATGGTTTCTCTTTGTGTGCCACTTTCCTATAGCAACGTCAGCCATGTGCTCTTGGTTTGTTGCCTGAGTGTGCTCACCTGTACCTTGTTAATTTCTGATTAATTTGTCTATTTATACCCTGCTGTGTCAATATCTCTTTCCAAAGCTCTATTGTGCATTTTTTGACGTTAACTCCAAGCTTTTGTTCCTAGTCCAAGTTCCTGTTTCATGTTGAATATTTCCTAGTGTTCAATCTCACTTGTGTTACTGTAGACAATTATGGATATGGCTATGCTTACTTTGTCTGCCTGTACTATGACCCCTGCTACAGACTTTGGCTACGATTCTTGGTTTTGTGCCCTAAATAAAGCACACTCCTACCTCACACTGTATGTTACGCATATTCTGACAGGCCTGTATAGATTGCATCATATGAGAGGTGGAAACTATATATGAACACTACATATATAAAGCACACTGAACAAGTAGATGCTCTCATTCCAGTAATTTAAATAGGGATCTTTTATGCTGTGTGAATCTATCATAAGCTTCACAGCCATTACTTAACAAACATATCGCACCGGAAAAGTTTTTTTTTTAACCATTTAATGGTGGATGTTCATCAGATGACTGCATCAAGTAAGGGAAAAACACTTAGTGGTGTACTGTTATAGTAAGATAATCAACAGCGTGTTGGTGTGATGTGAAGTTACGGTTACTACCCCAAAAGTTGATTATTCTCCAATAACAGCATGTCTCGAGGTATTTTATTTCTCTTATACCACAGCAATTTGCCAACAGTTAGGTTTTTTTAGCTATATTTTACATCATGTTGTCACTTACATTACATAGCCTCTCTTTTTCTCTCTTTCTTGAAGTTAATTTGACAGAAATGCAGATTTAATGTGTTAGATAAAACGCCAAGAGTTACAAAGCGCTGACACTGGAGACTCCTTCCATAAATCTTAAATGTCTCCTTATAGAAAATTTCACCATTTCAAAGATGATATGTTTTTCTGTGTAAAATAACACAATCTGTTTCTTCTTATTCTCAGATTACGTGGATTATTTGTTACTCTCAACACGATTACATTAAACATAGAACGAGCTAATTAATATAAACCCGATTTAAATACTGTCAGAGTTTGGCCACAAACTACAAGTGATATGTTAATTGTGTGTTGTACTTCACTGTACTTCTGGTTACTGCATTTTGTAGACACTTCAGTGAGGTTTCTGCCTCCTTATTTAGAAAGTTCATTAAACATGCAACGTTCAGGCTTCTCTGCTCACGTGCTGCACGGGGATGTTCGCCTCTGCATCAAAAACACAGGAATGGAAATCCGCTTTGCCAATTTCAATGTGTGAGGAATCACAGCGACTCTGTGACACATTTAGTAATTACAGAGCGGCTCAGAGGGACACGTCAAAGAGGAGAGCCAGGAGAATAGTCAACAAAACAGCACAAACAAACCTGCCGCCGCATACAGAGAGACAGAGAGAGGGGCTAAGAGAGAAAGGAAGAGAGAAAGAGTGTTTTACAAAGAGAGAGTGAAAACGAAGTATACCCAAAGGACATGTCTGTGTCAGTGTAAACAAAAAAGAGTGTAAATATACTCTTGTCCTCTTTTACTAGAAAACAAATTAAATGGCAGGAGAAGCATCCCGATGCTAGAAAAGGTGTGTGTTCCAGCTGGCTCATAAAAAAGAAAACAGGAGAGGCCTTGATTAACATGCCATACCCTGTACCCTGGCAGGAGAGAGAGAGAGTGGGACAGACAGAGAGAGAGAGAGAGAAAGAGAGAGAGAGAAAGAGAGGCTACCTAGTGAGAACAGGTAACATTACATCCAGGATATTAGAGCATGAATTATTGATTTGATCGGAGAGATGTGGGTTGGCTTGTTATTGCACCACAAATGAAAACTCATGTGGTGTTACCGAGGAAATCAGTCCTCCCTTCACACCGTGGTTTCCAAAGGAAGAGCTGAACCAATCTGAGGATGTGCACCACAGGACCGCTGGGAAATCACCCACTAGTGCATAGTAGGTCATTTTACACAAGCCCTAATACAAAACAGCCTCTGCCTTGCATCACCATTTGAGTCACGTTTAAGTGTGAGATGCTGGTCGCTTCTAAAATTTTTACTGGCATCTATTACGCCTGGTCTTGGACAAAATGGCACAGTCAACTGGCTTTATTACAACCATATTATTACACGCTTTACGGAACATGTTTATCTGTTACACGTTTATTTATTGTGATGCTGCCCCAGTTTGATTATTTTCCAATGACAGCATGTCCTGACATATTTTATTCCTCTTATAGCACAGCAATCTGACAATGATTACAGTATTTATTTCTTAAAGAACATTTTTTATTCGTTTATACTTAGATTTAATGTTGTAGAAAGAGTGTGATACAAGTTCTTGGTTCTAACGCTAAACAGTCGCTCCCTCATTTTCTCTTGAAGAGAATAAGCTTTACCATTAAAGGAACAGCATTACCTCTGACAGTGGAGACTCCTTCCAAAAATGGTAAATAAATATCGTGACAGAAATATCGTGACAGAAAACATCACTGCTATCGACAAATACGTTTTTTTTTTGTTAAATATCAATCCATTTATTATTAGCCATATATGTCTAAAGAAAAGATTATTGTCTTATTACAAAATCAATCACTTTGCCAACAAAATGTCCACACATTTCTCATTCAATTTCCGAATTTCCACTTTTCCAGATCTGAAAAAGAGGGCTTTTATCTCCCAAATTTTTCAAGATCTTGGATTATCTGAATTCATCAAGCCCTCACATTATCTGGCTAACTTAACTAGCTACTAGCATAGTTGATCTCTCTGTTGTTTGTGGCTAAGCTACGTTTGTGTCCTTTTTTGTTTTTTAGACAGGTGCTATTGCCAGTATCAGTAAAAATGCAATGGATTCTTTTATATGAACATATTAACTCAGAACTAGCAGGCTGGAATTACCTGGCTAGAGTTTCACAATGTGCAGAAAATAACACATGAACATGCACGAAAACTAACATTGTGAAAATGATAAAGCAGCATTATATTGTGCAGTGCCTAGTAAGCATTTAACTCCATTTAAAACTGGTATAATATCTTTACTAACTAGCACTTCAATAACTAACACAAGGCCTTTTCATGCCATGCTTCCATGGATTTCTTCTATGGTATCCAAGCTTGAGTACAAGATGAGTTTCAGTATGAGATCTTATTATCTAATTGGAAGAAACAGCCAACTGAGCTAAAACTTAATTTCCATGTGAAGATAGGCAGCCTAAAAAAGGGATAGAAATTGTGCAAACATCATCTAAGATATTAATATCTCTTTAATAAGCTCTATGCACACATCCTGAATCATTGGTAAGCTGTCCATGTTATCACTGTCAGATGAAATTTGATTAGTTCGTAGACATTTATGCAGAAACATGAAATAACATTTGACAATGTGCATAAATGGCTATAAATTAATTAGGGCTTGAAGTGAAGAATTTTCCGACTAACCATGAAGTTAGATAGAACATATAAAGATATACGACTTTGTGCCTTAGGAATTCTTTTTAGATTTGAATTTGGATGTAATAGATGATTAGTGCGAAATAAGAATTTTAAGCTCCACACTGACCCTAAAATCCATATGAGATCCGCATCTTGTTTCTCTAGCTGGCAAATAAGTTGCCCAGAAACTAGCAGAAACTCTGCAAGGCGTTAATGCAGTGAGCACGCTACACTCAAGATTCCACTTTGCAGAATGTCTAAATATCAAATTTACTGAAATTAGGCACTCTGTCAAAGTGCCATTTTCCCCCAGAGGCAGATTATACCTGATGCTGGACTAAAAATGATGTTTTATGGAGAATTACTGCTTCACATGGACACTTAGGAATACATTGGTGTTTTGAGAACTGCTTCAAAAAAGTCATGGTAATAGCTTGTGGCAGTTTAGCTGTAATTTTACTTACCCCATTTACTGGGTAGGTCATCCAGCCAAGTTCTCCCAATACAGCTGTGGTGTCCAGGAGAACCACTGCAAACAAAAAAAGAGCAGCGGGTTGGACAAAGAAAGACAGAACAGGAGACAGAAATAAAGGCTGCCTATCAAACACAACTAAATCCAGAACCACTTATGGACAATGCTGAATACATACTGCACATTCGCTTAGCTTTGATTTCCTTTGATTTTCCTGTCACTGACAATTTATTTTGACTCTGTGAGTGTTTAAGTGGTTAAAACAAACATTATCTCCCATATTGCAGTGAATTCATTCGTTCATTGTCAGTAAGCGCTTTATCCTGGTCAGGCTCACGGTGGATCCGGAGTCTCGAGGGCTTGAGACGGGACATGCTTACAGACATTCATACCTAAGGGCAATTTTGTGTAGCCAGTCCACCTACTGGCATGTGTTTGAGAGGTAGGAGGAAACCAGAGGACCTGGAGGAAACTCATGGAGAAAACATGCAAAACTCCACACAGACAGTAACCCAAGCTTGGGATCGAAGCGGGGACCTGGATCTGTGACGCACTGATGCTACACGCTCCACCACCTTGCTGCCCATATTGTAGCTAACCCCAGGGTAATATAAGCCAATTTTGATTTTCTTCCATTTTTGAGCACTAGAGACAGGTAGGAGCTAAGATCGTAAGAACAGAGGTTTCAGGGAAACAACAGACAACCCGTGCTCTAAGGACTGGACCAAGGAATTCATCAGAGCCAATGAAATGGATTTGCTGCTTTACGATGTCGTAGCTAATTTACACAGAATTGAGACAAATTCATTTCAAAAGGCACTCTGTCACCATGTCAAACACTTATACAAAAAAAAATAAACAGAAAAGATTTCTGTCGCTTTGACATTTGCTAGTGAGTGATTCATCCAAATGCTCCATACTCCAAACCTCTCTTTGCACTTATGTTCTGAAAAAATATACATGGTACTTAGTGAGTGTGTTGTGTACAAAGTGCACAGGCCACCCTTCAGCAGGTGACAGTTTCTGTAGCTGTTCTTGCTGATTACAGCAGGGGTGAAAACACAGCTATTAGGCCGCCCTCACTGAGCTCAATACGGGCTAATTTGATATGATGAATGTGCAATTTCCCTCTCCTCCAAGCCTACACTTAATTACAGTAGCTATCAATAAAGTGTGTCGTCGTCTCCCCAGTGGCTACTGTGCTACTTTTTTTTTTTTTTTTTTTTTTTTGCAAGAGTGTCATTCATTCTCCTACGTGGTATTCCTTCTGTCTTTTAGAGCTTATAATATCTTACCAGCATAGGGAGGTAAAGAGAGATGTATTTTGGGACATATCAAATCTCCCCTTGCTGAAAGTGTATGGTGCTAAAAAGCTGTGATGGTACACAGAGTGTTGTGGTGTTATGCAAACAATATGTGTGTTTGTAATACAAGAGCTGGTGCGTTAAATGGGCCAGACGGCTACTCTAAGAGCTGTGCTGAGTGCAAGGCTTGGCTAAATGCTCTAAACATCTGCAGACAGTCTGAGCACTACTGTACGCCGTAATCAAATCTGCCTGCTGATGCCGGATCGCCATGACTGGAAGTGATGGATCTGCACGGCTCAACACACCCAAACAAAGAGAGGTGAATTAGTGCGCCGGGCACTTTGGCTGCCTGGCTGAAATCAGATTATACCCCGTCTAGACCCCATGACTCAGTCTCAGGTCATAATTATCCCTAAATTTCCACATTGAAGTTTTCTCTGCTGTCTGATGATGAAAGGGAGATTACACTTAGATTGGGTGATAGATTTAGATTGACTTAATTAAGGAATATTTACGGGCAACATTCTCAGAACCAGATTAAACTTCAGTCTAAACACAGCTCTCAGTGGAACATCTGCATTTATTGCCACATTAAGTACCTTTAGTTTCCAGTTTATTTTTCCACTGGACTATGTTATTTGATCTAAAATCTAATAAAATAATAAAATACAGTCTAACAAGATAAAGATAGATAAATAAATAAAGTCTGAAGTTTTTCTTGTGTCAGCTAACCTAAGCATGATTAATGTTTCCTTCGAAAGCTGACCTTTATTAACTCCCATAAGCCACCTGAAGGCCAGATTTATATTCATCACTCTCATAACTACACACCTTTCCTATTCACTTCAATGTAGTTACTGAATAATTCATGGTTATTAAGTAATAATAAAACATGATGTGGTGTGCTGGTATAGGAAAATAATCAATGACGGGGTTGTGTGATGTGGCCCAACATGTTACTGTTACCAGTATGTTATTTTCCTATAACAGCAAGCCCTGAAGTATATAATACAGCAATTTGTCAAGGATTCCAGGTTTTATTTATTAAAGAATGACATGTACTTTTTATCCATTTATAGTTATATTTACAATTGTGGAATGTCTGCAAAACCACAGTTCCTATTATAGTAGCTAAAACTAGTCCTTCCTTCACCAGCCTCGACCTTCAATAAAACAAACAAACAAAAAGCATCTTGTTGCGTTACCGAGAACCCGCAAAGGGCGAAGCTTGCAAAAACAACCTTTATTTCAGCTTTACCTCTGACTGTTTCAAAGTACTAGCACTGGAGACTTCCAAAAATGCTAAATAAACTTCTCCTTACAGAAGACTTCACCATATCAATAATTATACACTCATTTCATCCATATATGTAGAGCATCCACCATACAAGTCACTGTGTAAGTTGTTATTATAGAAACTATAAAGAATTAGAATGAGCACATTACTATAAACCTGTGTTCAAATCATGTTTAATGAGCTAGCGAGGAAACATGGCTAACTGACGTAATTTTGTTCTGCATTTTTATATCAAGATTTTACTTAATGCAAATTGCTCATAAAAGTTGTGCTACTGTCTATTATGCAGTAATTCTTCATGGAATGGCATATGATACATGTACTTAATAAACTGGCAACTTTAAATGTTACAGATGTCCTTGTCAGAAAGGTCAAGTGATTTGCTGCCCTTAATCCCAAAGACTGAGACATCAAGTGAGAGTCATATGAAGTGGCAGCTGTCATTTGTGTCTGTCTTTGGATATCCCAAGTCCTTTAAGTAGGCCAAGCAGAGTGGGATAGAAAAGACACATGCTACAAAAAAAGAGAGATAAGACAGACTTGCAGAAAGTGTGAAAATCCTCCTGCTGTCTCGGTTAAATAGAGTTTCCTTCTGAAGTCTTGTAACCTGCTGGGAGGCGTAAGAACCCACTTTAACCTTACGTTTGATGCTGTGCAATGTGAAGCCTGGATTTTTGACATAACATGTCATTTTGAGCTCTGTGCTGGATCTAGTTCTAATTTAAGCATGACAGCATTCAGAACAAGACATTTAAAGGTCAAATCCAACAGCTATCCCACAAGATACACAAGATCTTGATGTTTTTGGTTTTTTTTTTTTTTTTTGCAATGTCCTAGCTTGCATAGTACACTATGTGACGAAAAGTTTGTGGAAACCTGACCATCGCATACATATGTGGTTCTTCCTCAAACTGCCACCACACAGTTGGAAACACGCAATTTTATAGAATGTCTTTGTATGCCGTAGCATTAAAATTTCCTTTCACTGGAGTTAAGGGACCCAAACCTTAGTCCAGCCCAAAGTGTGCACAAAGTGAGGTCCATAAAGACATGGCTGGAGTGGAAGAGCTTGTGTGGCCTGGATGGAGCCCTAACCTCAACCCCACTGAACACCTCTGGGATGATCTCGAACTTCAACTTCATATCAGGGCTTCTTCCCAGATATCAGTACTCAACCCCTTGTGCTTTCATGGCTGAATGAGCATAAATCCCCACAGCCATGCTCCAGAATCTAGTGGAAAGTCTTCCCAGAAGAGTGGAGGCTGTTATAGCAGGAACAAGGGGACCAACCCCATATTAATACCCATGGTTTATTAATGGGATGTTCAATTGTCACATGTCCACATACTTTTGGCCACATAGTGTATGTAGAAAATAGGAAATAGTGCATATTTGACCCTGATCTCTGATACATACTGTTTAGTATGGTAGTAAAAAGGGTTGTTTGGTGTCTAAATGCTAATATAGTTAATTTATATCACTTGAGATTAGGGTGAACTTTTTTCCCATTTTCTCCTCTATTTGGTCCTCTGCCAATTCCCACCCCCAGCCAGCTCTCCCCATCATACACCAGGTAAAGGCTAACAAGTGCTACCTTCGAGATACATGAAGCCAGCCAACTGCAACTTTTTGCTGAGTCACAGGTGAGTGTAACACACTTGGAGGAAAACACTATCTGCCCTTTTCTGCATACATGAGTTCACAGACACCCACAACTGGCTTGTGTTGCTGTAACTGACAGGAGCGAGAGAATATGCCAGCTTTCCTACCTCTCCCTTGGCTCTCGGTCACAGATGGCTGCGGCATGACCGGGAGAATTCGAGTTTGAATCCCAACAATGCCACAGCCATCTGTGGCTGGGAGTCAAGGGAGCGAAATTGGCATTGCTCTGTAGGTGAACACTTTTCTGTTGTGTCGCTTAGGAGCCTTGATCAGGGCGAACTATTTTTGACATTATTTATTTCAGTAGCAAGTAGTCTGGGACCATGATTGTGTTTACTTGGCACTGATTTGATTACATAATCTTATTATGCGTTCTTCACATCTTTCATAACAGCATCTGATAGAAACAGCTTCTTTGGGCAACCTTTAGAAAAGAAATAATTAAAAAGTGTAAAACCTATGGATGGGAACAAGTTTTTGTGTAAATCATGAGTGAGTATGTTGCCGTAAATTTTACTGACAGTCAATTCTGTTTCATAATCTACTTGCAGAGATACAGGAGGCATGCTTTGCAAGGACTGTGCATAAACATCTACAAATTATTTAGACAGTGAACTTCCAAGAAATAATGACTTGAGGCTCAGCAGGAAAGAACAGCATGCTCTGATACTCGTGATCCAATTTTAAAATCAGTCCTCACTCTCAGAGTCATTTTACTGACATTATAGATATCAACATCTGGGCAGATGTAAACAGGGACAGTAATGCCTTCCAACTATACATTAGATGACGTGCATGACACCTGATAGCCAAAATGAAATATAAGTTTTAATTTATAAATAAAGCAAATCTAGCATTTATATGAAAAGAAGAGGTGTCACCTCAGGTATTTTCAGCCTCATTCCCAGAGTTAAAATTATACACGTTTAAAAAAATCTTGAGCAAATGTAAGCAAAACACTAATCAAGCCATTACTAGATATCTAACATTCTCATTGTGCTTAAATAGACATTACGAACATCTTACTATGCCAAACTCCCTCCAGTTTATAAATTGTGAGGCTAAACACTAGTCAATAGTCTAAATTTGCTACACTTGCAACTTTACTGGTGGAAACATTAGCAGCTTTTCCCAGGCTTTTAGACAGAACTAAATTTAATAAGACATGAACCCAAGAAACCAGACAAGTGCAAAGACCCTTCAACATGCTGTCACTGGAGACTCCTTCCATAAACAATAAACAAACATCTCATACCATAAAACTTCACCATACCAACAACTTTTTCTTTTTTAAATAACAATACCCTTTTTTAAAATCAGTAGGCTAATTATTAGTAGGCTTAGTTTATGTGGATGGTTAATAATCATATTAATCAACACCTTCTGACCAATCAGACTTGAGAATTGAACAGCTCTTTGGAAAAAAGGGTATATAACAATTTTGCATCTATATTATGTGTTTGTGTGTGTGTGTATATATATATAGATAGATAGATAGATAGATAGATAGATAGATATTATGTATAACTATTTATTTTGTGGGTTGATAAACTAAAACATTTAGCACATGTAAAACATCTTTGCTGACACAAATCAATACTTGGCATGCTGTTACTGAAATTACAGTGTGTATCTGCTTATAAATTCTAGCTATAAATATTTATGTAGATGTCAAGTGCTGGAGGTAAACATTATTTTTAATACCAGCAGAATCAAAAACATCACCATGGCAGCTGTGCATGCATTTTTTTTTTTTACCATTTCATACCTGTTATTATGTTTGGGTTAAACCTGCAGACAGTGGATTCGACCATACAGCAGCGTACTGAAATGTCTGTCTTAAGATCATACAAATCCCATCCTCTAATGGATTGTAGAGTGCTGTTCACACACGGAGTTTAATGTTAATGGTATAGTGCTAGTCATACATTTTGTGTGTGTGTGTGTGTGTGTGTGTGTGTGTTGGTACTGTAGAGGCCACATGCTAGATGTTATCTGCAGTTGTAGTGCTGCAGTGTGCCACTGTTCTTACTTTCCTGTGGTGCGGATGAGAAGTGCATTCTGGGATATAACTATGCTGGTCCGCTTATTAAACCCTACTTTCCAATCATCATTCCATTTTATTACTTCACTGATTACACTATTGATCCTCAGTCAGAAATGGTGTGACATCCCATAATACCATAATACAATGTACTGTGCAAGACTTGAATCTAAGTGAAACCACAGTTCTGCATTCTTATCGGACACACACACACACACACACACACACACTGCTGCAGCTAATCAGTGACTACAGAAAGTGAATATGAGAGGTGAGATGTGTGTTGGAATTGTGGTGGAACTCGGCGGCACAGGGACGTCACTACCCAGAAGCGAGCAATCAGTGGTTTAAAGCAACACTAGGCTCTCAAGAGTGTACTGTTTACTCAGAAAGAAACGTTTCATGTTTTCAGTCATGGTGGACTAATCAGTAATCCAGGCTAAGTGGACAAGCAGATTTCATCTGTAGGTTTTTAATTTGTAGTTGCCCAATAGACAAGTAAGTTTAACAACCAGAAAAAGAAATAAAAACTCTACTACTGCTTATTGATGCACACAAAACAAAAGTTTTCATTTTTGGTATGTAGCTATGTTTAAGCCTAGCATGCGCTACTATAATTAACAGAGAATTGTCATTGACAACTTCCGTTTCCAAAATATACTGTATGATAGCTTACATTTTATATCATATATTGTTACTACCGTATAGCTTTGTGCTTATTTATTCCCATCACTTTTAACTTATTTTTAAACACGAAACCATTTCACTGTACAAAAGCATACAGCACTGTGTACATAACTCATACCTAATCATTGTTGATGTTCAAACACCGGTTGAAATGGGAGAAAATAATTACAATAAATAGAATTTTTTTATATATATAATATCCCTGGTACTTCCAACAGATTCCATTAGACCCATTATCCTGCTCTGAGATATAAAATTACACAGCACTCAATGTGGCATTACGATATTACACTGCACTGTTCACACCTCTCTTACAGGAATCCTCTTTATACAGCGGCATTACAAAACTGACATTTAACCATGCAAACAGCAAATTCCTTTCATTCTGAAGTCTGTGCGATAAGCATGTAATCAGTGACACCTCTGTGTGCGTGCGTGTGTGTTTTTTCTCTTTGCTCTATTAAGAACAAAAGAAGAAAAAGAAAGTTAAATCTCAATTGGTGCTCTCTGAGTACTTTTAGTGTCATTAGTGAGAAAAGTGTGGAATACTAGAGGTGTTACAGTGTTTAAAACTTCCACAGCATATAAATATATCATGGTTTCACAGCATCACTGTGTTAATCGATCATTTAAAAAAATACAAAAGCTTAAAATAAAAGAAGGTTTAAAAAACTGTGTAAAGTTTTCTTTAGACAAGTTTATACAGTTTTGTTATTATAAGCTGAAAGAGAAAGTGGATGGATGCAAGCAAAAGCGGTGTACTGGGAAAAAAAAAAAAAAAAAAACCTAGTGTGGCAACGTGCAGCATTCTCTTAGCCAAAATTTCCCAAATTTCCCCTTGGGAATCAATAAAGTACATCCATCCATCCATGCATCCATCCACCCATCCCTCTATCTATCAAAAAGACACTAGATTGTTTATTTATTTCTAGTCAGCAATACAATGTTCTTCTTAAAGTTAGGTACATACTTGGAGCGGGAGCAAAGGTGGCAATGTAACGTGTTTAAAACAGTGGTGAATCAGACAGCCACAGGGTTTGCAGTGCAGCTGTGTCCCCTCTATAGGTTGACCGTGACAGGTAGACGGTAACTGCTTTTTAACTAGCATTTTGAAAATGTCAACGGTGAGTAAATCGTCCAATCATATTCAGTGACTAATGGTGAAACTGTGACACTGTAACAACACTACTGGATATTGTTTTGCACTCAGTAGTCACAGCCAAGATCTATGTAGCATAAGGTAGCATTAACATTTATTAATAATAAATTGTAGATATGCATAGTGAGCAAATTACACTTCAAATCATGTAGTCCTACATTTTTACTAATGTCATATACAGCCAGTTAATTCAGGTTAGATAGCTAGCACTAGCTAGGCCTAGCTAATATGAAAAGTCTGTCACCTATTCTAATTTTGGGAGCTAAAATAACATTGTCATTGTCAACTCTTTGTCAGACATCTCCCCACAGATCTGTTCACCAAGGGCAGGCATACTGAGAGCATTAAGCTCCAGGTTACATAGCCCTGAGGTTCACTGAAGTCCATGACAAAGTCTAAATTCACCAAGGAGAGTAAAAGGAAATTTTCTAAAAATTAAAGAGCTTAAATAATAACAATCCAGGGAACAACTAAGGTGTTGCCTTCTCAACAGACTATCCAAGCCATCCAAGAGCACATAATCCAAGAATAGTGCCCCCTAGCATGCTGCTGCATTTCACTGCATTCATTTACACTATTTCTCACATAACATTTAAAAAGCTATTACTGGTAAAGTATAGTTTTTTGGGGGTTTTTTTCAACCGGTAACAGTTGACTAACAATTTTTTATGTGGCTGTGAATGTGCGGCATCAGAACTTGGAAAAAAAATAATAATAATGTTGAAATGCAATGATAATGAACACTAGTGAGTTCTCATAGTTCTGATTAGCCTTCACAGTAGGGTATAGCTATGATCACATCAGAAAGAGAAGAATGGTTCTTTTGTTGAACATTCGATGCAAACTGATCCAATAATGTCAGTGCTTCGTGCATTAGTAATCTTTCTCTGTGAAGTCAGTTTCAGGGAGACGGAAGAATGAGCAGCACTGAGGGTTAACATGGAGATCACAGCACAAGGGATGCTTGGAAATGTCAAGGTGCAATTTCCAAATTGATTCCCATTACAATAAGGAGACGATGCAGACCGAAGTGTGTGCTCAAGTGAGAAAGAGGTTGGGGTAATTGATTGGTATGCTGGATGATCAGAAAGGCTAATGTTTTCTGTTAAATGCTATAAATCTTTATCAAAAGCCATGCATTAAAATAGATCTAAAAAAAAAACTATGCAATGCTAAAATCTGGTCCAAAAAAACTAGTACACAATGGTTTGACCAGCATGTATGGTTCAAGTTGTTATGGGTAAACCACTGTGGTGACCTTGGATTAACACACAACCACACACACACACAAACACACACAAAGCAGCTGGCAGTACAAAGCGCTACAAAACCTCTAACTCTCTCTTTGAAGAGCTATTGAAGTGTTGGAGGTATAAAGTGGAAGCCCCAGAGATTCGACTCCTGTGTGTGTTGCTGAAATCAATATGAGTGCTTCATGCAGCAATGATAGGAGCCACAAACAGAGTGCTAAGCTTTAACTGCGCTCCACTAAAGGCCAATGCCATTGTTTATGATGCTCTTTACTGAAAGTTATGTGGCTACACAAGAGCAAAAGAATTAAGTTGCTAGGGGCATGGGGGGAGCATATGAAGGATGGAGATGAAGTGTATATCATCATGACAAATTAGTCGCCAGAATGGAGGAGGAAGAACAGAACAGGCTGTTTTGCACTGCCTTATCTCAAATGTTCCTGACAAATGCAGGCATGTGCTGCCAACTGGCAGCTGTAGGAGTGATGGAGAAAAATATACTGCGTTGCATCAGCTCCTACCCGGGTAATCATCTCAGTCCACTGAGAGCTGCAGTTTCTACAGGTATTCATTTCAGCCCTGAACAATAACAGCTGAATTCACTAATGAGCTCAAACCCTTAACAAAGGAAGGAACATAATTATATCAAATCAGGCATATGCACAACACTTATACTAGAGATGCACATTTTGGTCATGTACTCTGCTCAGCTCAAGTACTCTGAGAAAGCGAAAGAGTATTTGAGTACTTCATCCTATAATGACTCCATGTGGTACCATGTGGTACTTCTGGCCTTGACAAAACTCAGTAAATAGCTGTGTTGTTTTCTCGCTTATTACACTTTTGCCTAACTGTGGTAAACATGTTATTCAAGTTTGGCTTTTTTATTTAACATTTGCTCAAGTGCTTTATAGCTTGTTGTACGAGTAGGAGTAGGACTGTACCAGTGTGATATGCTGCAGCAATATCAGATCAGATCTGACATTTTCCAATCCTAACCACTGATATACTTTATGTAGTGAATTCACCAGAAGTATTCACCAGACACAAACTGTCTTAAAGTACGTTGCTATGTCCTTTGTGATGTTTCACGTAACTTTTAACACAAGATTGGCTGCTCTGTGGACATCTGTATGAGATTAGTACTAGATATCAGCATTGGGCTTTACATAGAAAATATGGGGTAACTCGTATCACAATTTGCTCTATTTGTTTTTATTGTGTTTTTGCATCATTGCATGTTTTTGAGTTCTTGGTTGGCTAAATTATGGTAAGGATTTGGCCAAGAATAAAGAGCTCCACTGTTTCAGTCTCTGAGTTGTCTCTGGCTTGTGCAGTCTTGGTTGACCACGCGCTCCTGCTACCAATGCCACTGAGACTAACCACAACATTTTAAATAAATATTAAAGTGCAGTCAATAGCTCATGTTTTCTGTGTCAAGTGGGTTTCCTCCTGGTTCTCCAGTTTCCTCCAACCTCACAAAAACCTGTAAATAACCCCTAGGCATAAATGTGTTTGTGGCATCTAATCCAGGGTGTATTCCCAGTCCGTGACCAGTGTTCCTGAAACTCACTGCGATCCTGACTAGGATAAAGCGATTACTTTAATGAAGTTTATAAATAAAGATTAATGAAGGAATGAATAAAAATACAAATGAATTAATTATTATGTTTTGTTGTTGGATTTTGAAATTCAACTGATGTTAATTGCACATATAATCCAGTAATTTTGGGGTTTTCATTGAAGCAGATGTAACCATCTCTTACATATAAACATTTTCCTAGGCTTATAGTCTAGCTCTTTTAACACTAGTCACAGTATTCTTCATCCATGCATAAAGTGAAATAAGTTATAAAATAATAAGAGCTATTTTCGCTTATGCAGCCTCTTTGTCCCACTGTAACAGCTGTTTTGCTCTCTCCATTCTCTCTGCCTCTGACTTTTTGTCATTCCTCTTTCTCTATCTTTCCTTACCTCTTTATTTCTCTATATTGTCTTCTTTCCCCTTGTGTTTCTTTTCTTCCATCTCTCTACCTATCGGCTCTGTCTCTATCTTTCCCTCCCTCTATCTTTACATTCCTATAATCTTCTTGCTCTCTCTGCCTCTCCCTCTCATCATCCTCCCACGGTTGGACTGATACAGGCCCAGCCAGCATCATTTATGCACTCTTATTGGTGCCGTTCTGTCTCAAAGTGGATTAGCCGGGCTTTCATCCACTCTCAATACTGCTGGTGACAAGCAGTTGTGTGGAGCCCCAGCTAATGTGTGAGGAAGAGGATTGAAATGACCATGGTCGAGAGTGCTACACCACTCCAATCACCACTCACAAGAAGACTCTACAGTGTGTGGGATTGATTAGAAGGAGGGTAGGAATCGTTCACCCTATTAAGCTTTTCTGAAATCTTTTTTCAGATTTTTCATGGAGTGTCTGAGGCTAGGATTTGGATAAAAGAGGCCTGATCCTAGATTAGTCCAAAAGCATACCTGCTCAGATTGAATGTGAGAATTGGACTGCTGGTGGGGTGAAATATCAAACTGATAGCTAAAGAGGTACGATTTTGAAGAATCCTGCATAGATATGGTTTTGGGAACGAGAGAAAAGAAGTGGTACAAAGTGTTTTTTTGTAACATTGACTCAGTTGTTATGTTGAGTTGATCAGTGTATGAAAGCACTGCTAGGGCTCCGGAGTGGTTCAACAGAAAAGCATTGAAACTTTCGCTGGGAGATCACTAGCTTGAATCCTGTGCTCTTTGTGGCGTAGTACGAGAAACATGAAAGGGTGCAGTTGGTTTGCGTCGCATGTCTCCGTGGAAGCATTTGTTAGCTGACGTGATATTTTAACGTACACATTAAAATAATTAACCTAATATCTAAATAATTGTATTATGTTTAAAAAAATTAATCTTTACAGAGGGTTCAGTGGAATTTATTTCACAGTTACTTTTTGCAGTCCCTGGCTGTCTCTACAGGCTTACACCTCATATTCCTGTAAAAACACACACACACAAGAAGTAAACACACACTAAAACTGATATTACAATAGTATAAATGTTGTTAATTTAGTGCGGAATGGGGTGACTGGCCAATTACTATCTACATACCACTCATTTGAGGTTGCACTGATTTACCACCTCAGAGGCGGAAGGGCAAAACCTCACTCCTGTGAAAAATGTACATCCTTTCAATCAATCCCATTCTTAATTATCTTCTGGACACTGTCTGCCTCCTATCACTATGACCATCTCTTTAACCCCTCACTCTTGTTTAAACTACATTTGGCATGACTATAATGTAAGATCAGTTTTTTTAAACATTAACATTGCAATTGCAGCCTAGCTATTCAGGAGACAGCATTTTATCACAGGCTCAATATGAAGCAACAACTTTTTTGTTGAACATGACCCCACTGCACCTAACGGCAGTGAAAATGATGTTTCATGGCTGCTGCATCATAACAAAGTTTTGTTCCTGTGTTGTAACATGAGTATGTTTGCTTCCCATCCCTGTTGGAGCCAATTATAATCGACACCATGCTGTGCTGGACAAGAGCCTGTAGGTGAGTAGCTGTGGGTCGGAAGAACGTCTTCAGTGACCCTATGTTAAGAATAACCATTTTATTAGTTTTTTTTTATCAGTCTATTCTCATATAAACCACTTCAAAGTAATTCTTTAGAGCAATTAGATACTAAAAAAAGTCTGTTTTTGAGACTGTGCTCTGAAAGACGGATGAGGAATGGCTTATAAATAAAAAGAATTGGCTATTGTGTAGGACTGAGGTGTTTTAATCGTCTCTGTCTGTAGTACATCCTACACAAATGCTGTTCCGCTCACTGTCTCTATCCTCCACATCACACAAACACACACACACACACACACACACACAAGATTGGCCTGAACTGATGTGTGTTGCTCCCCTGCTCTTCCAGTTTTATCTACTGTAGGTGTTAATTTAATGTTAGTCGGAATGAGTCAGCCTTAAATTGGTTACACGTAGCTTTTACACGTGGGAAGGATTTTCAATTCATTTTTTCCCCCAGCGTGTTTTCTGTTAACAGAAAATGACCTTGAAATGTTTATTTTGTAAACCCTGATGAATCTATAGCACGCATTATCATATGCCTTGGCTACAGATAACAGCTGATCAATATGTTCACAACAAACTGGAGGACACAATGGCAACTTTAGGGTCTGTGGTTTGAGAAGGAAATCTATAGGCAGCCGTAGTGAAGGAAGGAAATATGAAACTCTTAATGCCTATATTGTCCATGTGGAGTGTAAGAGTAGTTATTAAGCGCAAATGCAATATATGTATGTTCTTTAGGGATGCATAAGTAGGAGTCCTAATTTTTTTTTTTAACTGATATCGAAATCAGAGCCAATTCAGTAACCAAGCAGAATTTCTGCAAGTTTGCAAATTATGCAAAACAACAGATGTGTGATGATGTCTTTTAGATGAGTTCTTTGAGAGATCTGTGTCAGGTTACACATTTGCGATAATAAAGAATAAAATATGTTCATGGATGTATTTGGAAAGTCCAATTCCATATAGAGCCCAAATTTCAGACAAGTATTATAAGTATATGATACTGATATAAGTATGCCCTTTGCATAATTTGGTAAATTCCTTTCTACTTGATATTTAGTTTTAATATTATGTATATTACCCGCTTTGATTTGTAAATACGTGTCATGTTCACTGTGTTAAATGTTCCTGCACATATATTGTATGCTGTTGCATTGATTTGACACACTCCTGTGTACCTGTACTTGCTCAATCTGATTTTAAAAGAACAAATTGTGTGTGCTGTCTATCCACGACTGGCAAGTTAAAGCATCAGCTTCATCTGGTTCTCATGATGCACACTCAGAAATAAAGGTACCTCTCTGTACATTTCACTGTTGCTCTGGTGGTACCATCAAGGGTACATCTTTAGTACCTTTAGTTTCTTACACCTTACAAGGTGCCTGTAATGCTTCAAGGGGACCCAAGTGGTCTTTAAGGTATATTACAGAGTGCCTGACAAGTTCAATGAGAGTAAAACATAAAACATATACTTCATTTTGTATTTATTATTTACAACATATGCACTTTCTCAGCTGCTGGATCACGTGTTTGTAGATTTCACTCAACATTTTCTCATTGGTTCCTGACTTTTCAGACACCCTGTATATTCATGTTTCCAGCTGAAAGATACCTACTAGGATGGTACCACCCCAGCAACAAGGAAAAGTACAGTTTGGCTGGCACACACACACACACACACACACACACTTTCTTTATTACACCTATGGGCTGAACTGGAACAAACCTCTCATATCTGTTTCATCCAAACAGTTTGATGTTATGAGGCAAAAAAATTCCCTGCGGATTTACACAAAATAGACGTGATTCATGACGCAAATATTATTCCAGCGTCTAGCTTTCAGGTTTAAAGCATTACATAACAATAAATAAAACACTCTAATATATGAGATATGGTGTACACATACAGGAATAGTCTCTATGCTACAGAACCATCACTCGACCAGAAGGAAACGCACCTTGGTTGGGATGCTCGGGGTCCGTTAACGTTACTCCCATTAACGCAAAACTGAGGCAAATTCTGAGCTGAAAAGTCATTTTTAAAAGTATCCAGTACAGCGAGGGTCCTCTGTGAAAAGAAACAGATTACCAATCGTGTTTAGAAATTCCTTAAACTACTTTAAATCGTTTGAAATCGCCGTTGGACCGCGGCTAAGCGGCTCAAACACCAATCCATAGCTCGGTAAATGACAGATAAACTTGTCCTGTAGGAATTTTTATCCCATGAAAGAGACTCTTTCACGTCGACTTCTTCTCCTTCTTCTCCTTCTCTTTCTTCTTCTTCTTCTTCTTCTTTTCAGTATTAAAAGGAGGTCCTCAGGACATCACCACAGCGTCGTTCTGTCAGAGTTCTGTCAAAATCCCGCCTTTTTTTTTTTTTTTTTTTTTTTTAATACCTCACGCGCACATCTTTCACTCAAAACGTGTGGAAGGCGCGCGAGGCGCGAGGCGCGAGGCTCACTCTTTGGCGCCAATCTCTCTCGAGCTCGTCTCCAGACGCCGACTGAACTGTGGTACGGCTTCAGTCTCCAGGAGGGAGGAAAGAAGAAGAAGAAGAAGAAGAAGAGGAAGAGGAAGAAGAAGAGGAAAAAAACCCACTATTTTCAGATTTATTTTTTTTCTCCCCTCACCGCGGCGCGCTGGAAGAAAAAAAAAAAAACAACCACCGAAAAAAAGAAGAAGGGGGAAAAAAAACCCAAAAAAAGCTCCGGCACTAGAGGGTGTTCGCGCGCTCACGGGTCGCGCGCGCGAGCAAACTGAAGCGCGCGAGCTTCTCTCCACGGAGCTTAAGGCAGGTTTTGCTAATGCGGAAAACACTGTCCCCCCCTCAGGTGTGGTGCCTTCTCATTAGCTGATTTTCTAGTCAGTGAAGAAAGAAAAAAGAAAAGGGGGGGAGACTGAAATTGAAATAGGCACAACACGCCGTCATGGCTGAGAAGTGGATCCATACTGACAGCGAATCTATTTTATAGGAAGTGGTTGATTGGGAGATGGCAAGTTTCCCCCCCTCATTCCCACCAAAACCACTCTGCAGTTGGCCATTTCAGTATTTTAACCAAGTAGGGGAGAGTGGGGTCAGTTGTAACATTTGTCCTCTTAGGAGTAAATATATTAAAGGTAAAATATTATCTATTAAAAGATCCAGTTTTTGACACAAAGGTCACACATAGGTACATCTGTCTGTTCATGACTATTCATTACAAAACACATTATACACACACACATATACATATATATATATACATATATATAACCCAGTGCACTGTGGAGCACTGTGGATTGGACCACAATCCAAACTATGGAGTTTGCAAGTTCTCCCTGTACTTTAAGGGTTTCCTCTGGGTACACTGGTTTCCTCCCCCAGTCCAAAGACATGCGTTGTAGGCTGATTGGCATCTCTAAATTGTCTGTAGTGTGTGAACGGGTGTGTGTGCCGTTGTGCCCTGCGATGGGTTGGCACCCTGTTCAGGGTGTCCCCCCACTTTGTGCCCCGAGTCCCTTGGAGTAGGCTCCAGGCTCCCTGCAACCCTGTGTAGGATAAGAGGTACAGAGAATGGATGGATGGGTATAGTTGGATGGATATATAGTATATAATATATACAGTACTGTGTAAAAGTCTTATGCAAAGAAATGCTGTAGAGTAAAGATGTCTTCAAAAATAATGAAATTAAATGTTTATAAATTTACAAAATACTATAAAGAGCAGTAAACTGTAATAAATGGAACAAGGTCAATATTGGTGTGATGACCCTTTCCTTTAAAAAAAAAAAAGTAAGTAGTAATCTTAGGTACAATTTGTGCAGTTTTAAAAGAAAATTAGCTGTAAGTTTTACTGAGCATCTTGCAGAACGCACCACAGTTATTCTGGAGACTTTGACTGTCACACTCGCATCTTAATTTTGCAGCAAAACCCAGCAGCCTTCATTGTTTTTTTGTCTGAAAAGTGGTCTTACATAATATGCTGCTTTCTTTAATGACATACAAACATTCTTCTGTAATATTTATTTTTTCTGCTGGAAAACTAATGTTTGGAAATCTAAAATGTTTTGTACTGACTTGATAATGTAGAAGTCATAAAATACATAAAAAAAACTATAACAAAGTTTGTACTAAAAAATAGGGTGCATAAGACTTTTGCACAGTACTGTATATATGATTAAATATACAATCAAAGGACCAACATGTTAAAAGGGCGGGGGCGGTTGTAACATCTCAATTCAGTAGGAAATATAAAAATTTTTTTTGCAACTTTTTATCATGCACTAAAGAACTGGTCAGGGTCCCAGCAACTCTGGAGCCAATCCTGGCAACACTGGGCACAAAGTGAGGACCCCCAGATGGAACACCAGTCTGTCTCAGTCCACGCACTCATTCACACCTAGGGGCAACATGTTTCTACTGTTATGACAGCAGGAGAAAACCCATGTAACACGAGGAGAACATGTGAAACTATGCACAGAAAGCAACTGGAACTCAGGATCAAACCGAGGACCCTGGAGCTGTGCTACCCACTGTGCAACTGTGCATCCCTTATTCTTAATTGGGTGCAAAAATGTTGGGCACCGCATGACGCACAATTATGTTAATCAGCTGATATGCTTGGATGTTTGAGCTTCATTTTAGTGCCACACAGTTTTCCAGGTAGGAAACAATTTAGCAATTTTTAACAATAATTCAGAATGTTCTCCAGATGAGGAAAATTACTTTCTTAATTCAAAATCTGATTATAAATTCTTCAGAGTGTGATTAAGTTGAAGATGGTCTCTGTCACAGGATGCTACTAAGCATGTCCAGAGTGAGTGTCACCACCGTAGCTTGTTGATGATTGGAGCAATTGCTAGAGTTACAACTGACCCCAGTCTACCCTCCTATAAGAATTTATTGGAATTGGCCTAAAACCTATTTCACGGGGAAAAATTACCCTGGCGAAAAGTAAATATAACTAAACCAACATCAAATATTTGTTAGATTGCTAGCCAATCTTAGCTTAATTAATAGTTAAGTAGAAGCTTAATTAATGTGTGTTTAATCAGTTAAGACTATGTAATATTATTTGTTAGTATTATATATTACACATTATGCCCAAAGTTTCAAATAAAATTTACATTTTCACAACTCCAGTCATCCTTTACCAGTGAAAGCAAGTCATAGCATTTTGTTTACTTACATCTTAAGTGATATTACATAATAACAATCATCCAAAGAGGATTGAAAAGTAAGAGAAGAGTTTTAGAATGGGAATTCTTAAGAACAGGAATGGCATCCTCTTGTATCTCTTCTCAAATCAGTGTGTTGTGAATGTTTTATTCCTCATGTACCATAGCAATTTTTTTTTAATAAAGAGTGACACATATCTTTACCCATTAACTAAGGGTTTTAAGAAAAAAAAAAAAGAATTTGCAGACATTCCACAACTATAAATGAATAAAAAAATTCATTTTCGCCCAATAAATAAATTTAAAAAATCTGTTAGAAAGGCAAATTGCTATGGTATAATTTGTAGTATCAAATGGAACCCTGGTTATAGCATCTATTTTGAAAGGTAAAATAGTGATGAAGTGTTTTTGTGTGAATGTGAGGGTATTTTGTTTGTGTACATGATAGGTAAAGCTAGTCAGAGTGAAAAAGTTTGGTATGAATGTGATCGGTAAAGTCTGGCATGCACCCTGTTTGTCCTTTCAATCTGTTAAATGCTTGAGACTTCATCTGTTCAGTCTGTAAAAATTTATTTGCAGGGCTATGAGTTAATTCCATCATTTGCCTTGCATTAGTACATCATTAACTCTACTTCAAACGTCTGTTCATTTGCTTTTCTACTTTCACCAGTTTGTAAGAAACTGCCATTATCCTCATTATCATACAGTCATACTTGGCACAAATGCACATAACTGACTGTCCTTGAGAAAGTCCATAGTACAGATGGTTATGCCTAATACAGCTTCCCTAAATGCCATCTAATGATCTCCAAGTATGAAAATACCACTACCCAGACAAACAAGTCAACACTCCTTCACACTTAGGCTAGTGCATGCAGGACAGCATATTTATGTGGAGACGTTTAAAAGGTCATTTGATGCTATCATGCATGCCAGATCTGCCGCATGTAATTTATCGATTGACTGAAAGCCCAGAGTTTTGAAGGAAAGCAAGTCTTTAATGCAGAGGCTTGCTTCCAGTCGGTGCTGTTTCTTGAATCGGGTTATGCTGGCTAAGCAGCTGTAATGCGTCTGCATTAGAGGACATTGGATATGCAGGGTGGTTAACGGACATAGCAAGGGAGAATCAGAAATATTCTGCATATACCTTTTCTATTCATCATCATATCATCTGTTTGCAAATCTGATGTGTATAGCACCAGCAACTGGTCTGTGTACCTCATACCTCAGTTTTGTGCGTGTGCCATCATTAAAAAGTGCTGATTTTTATTGGGTACTTTCATTTTTTTCTTTCTCCCATAGTTTCATGTAACTCATTTGGTCTCTAAGGATGTCTGTAGGTTTGGAAATGTTAACTCCCTAAATCATGCAGCCAGAAGAAAAAAGCATGCACTTACCAACTACCCCCCAGGCTGTGGTTCACTTGGTTCTTTCATCAACTCACTTAGTCTTTTGGCTCCTTCACCAACTTTGGGATTGGATTGTACCTGGATCAGCACTTTAGGATACTTAAAAGCCAAGTTCCATTTCTACAAAGATTGCATATCAAGGATGAGTTCCAGCTATCCATTAAGTAAGGAATAAAACATGACTGTTTAGGAATAAAACATGACTTGTTTCATAGATGTTTGACAACATTAAATGTAACTACAAATGAATAAAAGTGTGTCATCCTTTAATAAATAAGTGTTTTATTCCTTTTATACCACAGCAATTTGCCATGCTATTAATTTTTTATTTGTTTCATGGACTATGTTGTTGTTCTTTAATAAATAACAATAATAATAATAATTATAAATAATTGCTGTGGTATTAGAGGAATAAAATGCGCCATCCCGTTGTTGATTATTTTCTATAGCAGTATGCCACATTGTTTGTACTAACTTAATTGTGCAGGATATGAATTACTAAAGTGCACCTCAGCATTGTGCTATTTATGCACAGTAAAACAAGTGATATTAACATTCAGTGATAAACTGCCTCCAGTGTACACTGTGTAGTGACAGTCTATGACATATACAGCAGGTGTTAATTTAATGCTTGTGATTTCACAGTGCCAGAACAGACACAACTTATATGACATTTTCTTTCAGCTCAGAATCAGCAAAGATGTACAAGTGTTTTTTTTTATTTATTACTTGCCAAAGGACAGTTTGCACACTCATAAAAATATGCATTGGGAACAGAAAATCCATATTGTCAGAATACCTGGAAAGAAAACATTAAAGATCACAGCACTATAAAAAAAAAGTGTGACATGGGCACATTTATATCTGTGTCTACAACATGGCAGTCTTTATAAAAAAAAAAACTTCATTTAAAAAGCCATTATTTATGCTTTATGACTTTGATGGAAGTTATACCTGTCAAATAGTAAAGGGCATTTGAATTCATTAAAAAAAAATCCTGATTGTTCAAAGAAATCTATCTGGTTTTCACTTTACACAAGGATCAATCGTCTATGAAGCTGTCAGCATCAGTAGCTGATAATGTGCTTGTACTGGCTGCCTCTTATATCCTGCCAGTGTTTTCATCCACAGACAAATGATCAAAGCCTTCGTCCCTCTCTGCTGTGTGCCTCCATTAAGGCCAGCCTCCATTATGGTGAGACGTCTTTCTTTTATTAATAAAAAAAAAATTGTATCCAAATTTTAAAATGATAGAGAGCATATCTTTCATTTGATATTTATCCTGTGCATTTTTAAAAAAAATATAAAGACTCTCTACACTCTACCAAAAAAGTGCATTGAGTGCATTGGATTTTTTTGGTTCTCATTCATTCGTTCATTCTTCTGTAACCACTTCATCCTGATAAGGGTTGAAGTGGATCCAGAGCCTATCCCAGGAACGCTGGGTGCAAGGCAGGAAAATTCACCTTAGACAGGACCCCAGTTCATCCATGCACACACTCATTTAGACTTACAGGCAATTTAGTGTAGCCAGTCCACCCACTGACATGATTTTGGACAGTGAAAGGGAACCGGAGGACACAGCAAGATCAGGAAAAAGCTCAGGAGCTGTGAGGCGGCAATGCTACCTGCTACGCCAGTCTGTACCAAGCATAGAAGAGAGTCAAAAGGGTACGACAGATCCCTAAATCCATTTCAGTATACTGAGTTCAGCACAGTTTAGTATTTTTTCAGCTTGAACAGACCCACGAAGCCCGGGTCATTTAGTAATGATTTGAACCAGGTTGTATTTGAGCAGGTGAAATCACTAAACTGTGCTGGACTCAGGCCCTTCAGGGCCTGCTGTATACTGTGGGCCCCATTGTGATTGTAATTACATCTGATTACCTTTTCTAAGTCTGCCTCCACATGCGTGTCTTCTCCCCTAATGAAGCGGCGTGAAATCGTTAAAAAGTAATTGTGCGCACTCATCCTGGAGATAAGCCGACGCAGTGGGACAAAGCAATCCTGACACAAAGTAGATTTGCTGGCACGGGGATGCTCGCGACCCCCTCTGCGACTAATGGCCTGTGAACTTTAATCTGGCGCCTTGTGAGAGTAGGAGGAGGAATCATGCATATGCTTTGGTGACTTTGAATCCATGGAGGCATAATGGGTGTTTGGAAATTTAAATGGTTTAGTATTTTTCTCTTGGCTTGTTGGGCATCTTTATGTTAATATGTGTCTAACTATTACATTTTTTACTTATGTTCACAGTATGAATTTTGAAACAGTAACTTCTGGGAAAATAATGAAAATAGATTTGTGGATTATTCTGCACTTCCTTCCCAGCCATTAATGGAAATGATTTTAAAGAGGGCATTCATTAGAATAAGGGAATGCCAAGAAATCAGCTAAATATAAGTCAGTCATTTCTAAGTTCTGTTGTGTTATCTAAATAGCTTCTATCATATGGACATATACATTTGCTGTACTGTATATTATCTACTGTTTTCTTCAACAAATCCCACATCTCAACTTCCTTTCAGTTTCAGTAAATTATATTTACATTTAGAATCACACCTTGCCCATCAAGCCATTTTACAGGCACTTTAAAGACTCCATTTAAGGGCACAACACCTCTGACCTATCAATAATTAGAAAATAAATGTAGTGTTAACAATATGCCCGAATAGTTTTGTCAATATTAATCTAAATATACAGCGCCACTGACCAGTGAGTTCACAAAAAGACCAATCTTAGAAACAGTTTAGCTAAGACTTCCACAGATGCATGTTGTGCTGTGTGCTAGAGTTCTCCACAGATCAGCACCATGGACAGCGACCAGTGTTTCTCAGCAAACTACACTAACACTTTACTATTGCTACGTTCACATTACATCCTTCAGTGCAGGAAGGTTTGTATGTTAGATTTGTGCCCGAGTTAAAAAAAAAATAGTCTGGCTACTAAAGTTTTCAGATGTAAAGTTTTCAGAAGTTTCTTAAATTTAATTAAATTTGAAATGTACTTGTGTCCCACTTAATGTTCATACACATTGTAAACAGTGTATTTCTCTTCCACTTAATATGCATTCAAGTATTAAATAAATTGAAAGTTTAAACTAATGTAGTTACTTCCCACTTGTTTATCTCTTTTCATTTGCATTATGGTGAGAATCAAATTGAATAGTTCCACTTTTGCTTCACACTGTTCTCACTTCCACAACAGTCTGAATATTTTCCTTTTTCAGACTACCAGGGTTGTACATTCTAAGGGTTACTCAGTGAATCTTTAGGAGGATAAGAGTTCTAGCTTCCTAAAGGGGATTTTTTTTAAAGAGGTAACCCACAATTTTAGGGTTCTCCATATAACCTGACGGTTGACTCCTTACAGCTCCAATGTCCCCCGTTCAATAATGCGATCGAGTTCCCCTCTGTGTGGGGTTTTGCATGTTCTGCCTGGGTCCTCTGAGTTCTCTGGTTTTCTCTCATCTTACAAAAACATTTCAGTAGGTTGATTAGGGACTCTAAATTGCCGCAGGTGTAAATGACTATGTGACTGTGTGTGGACATGGTGTCCTGTGATGCACTGGCATCCCACCCAGGGAGTATTGCTGCCTTGCACCCAGTGTTCCTGGGATAGACTCCGGATCCACTATAACCAGGATAAAGTGCTTACTAAAGATGACTAAATTAATGATGCATAGACCCTTTAATGCTTCCCCCCAGAGATACCTGCCAAAGAACCCTTTAAGGTGTTGGATGGAAACCGTTTGTACCTAACCGCTCAGATTAATAGTGCTAGAATTCATTATTGCCTTTCAGTAACCTAGTGGATATGGTTACAAAAGCTGACCTAAGATTGTCATTAATAATCTGAGATTCATGTAGGGCTTTATTTTTTTCCACTATCAGAGATAAAAACAAAGCCCTAAGCCTTCATTATAGCTCTCTTATCCAGATAAAACACCTGGTGCGATTGCACTGATTAGTGTTCTGATTGATCTGCTGGCTTGGAGGCTTAGATGCGGAGGTCTGGAGGTGGAAAGAGTGACACACAGCTCTAGAAAGAGAGACAGAGAAAGAGAGAAAAACATAAACATATAATGCAGTGGCACTCATGGGAAATGCAAAGATTCATTGGAGTATTGATCAGAAGAGCCCGAACCGGAGATGTGCATTGATGAATGATGTGTCACAACAAAAAGCAAAAGGTCACACTTCTAAATCTAATAAAATAAGTACTGCCAACTCTCTCTCTCTCTCTCTCTCTCTCTCTCTCTCTCTCTGTCTCTCAGCATTGTACATCTTCCCCCGTGATATAACCTCTCTGCACAAAAACAGAATCGAATATTTGCCCAAAAACAGATGAAGCCCAAATTAACCTCTCCATTTTAGAGTTCCATTTGTTTGGCCATAAGCATTGATTATTGGCAAGTATTGTTAAGTTTAAGTAGGCCAAAATTTTGTGCAATCAACAACTGTTTTTGTGTAATCAGCTTGACCACAGCAACAGTTATATAATGTGCTGTAATTACACATTATTGTCATTTGTTATAATGTGCTATGTGCCTGTATTCTCAGTGAGGCAGGAATACAACCTGGCTGGGACACCAGTCCACCACAGGACACCATGCACAAACACATTCACACCTAAAGGCAATTTAGAGTAGCTAATTCTACTGGCATGTTTTTGGAAGGTGCGAGAAAGTCATAGAACCCTGAGAAATCTCCCCAGGACACTGGGAGAACATGTGAAACTCCACAGACAGAACCCCAAGCTCAGGATCGAACCAGGGGCTCTGAAGTGGTAACACTACTCACTGAGCTATCCTGCCACCCCTGCCTTTATTCTGTAGCTTGCTATACAGTGTCAAATGAGATCATACAGTTTATATCTCCCCGAATGCATCTTATGAACATGATATAAATGTTCTGTAGTAACCCTAATAAATTCTTTAATAAAATACCCAGCCTGAGTAGCTTTTGCATCCTCTCATTTGTAATAATTTTCAAATCAGCTTTGGAGACTAACAGGGTCATGACAAAACTTCCTTTCAAAATCTTTTCCTGTTGATTTTGGATTGTCAAAGGACACCACCACACATATTTCATTTTGAACATTTTACAATTATAATATTTTGTAAGTGAACTATTCAACAGTGCTAATTTTTCCCAATCAAAAACGATGGGGGGTGGGGGTGCAAACTTTTGCACTCAGCTGTATAATGTCTGAAAGTTAACATCCATCAGTTTGTATGCAATTTATCTCTAAAACTTTGTCCTGATTGTGTGTGCTTGTGCAGGTTTGTTCGACGGTGGAATATAATTGGACACCGCAGCTGTGTGCTGTTGTGAATGCTCTATCAAGGGAGACTGACTGGCCCTCGAAAATCCACTTCCATCTGTGGGTATACACTCACACCATCATAATACAAACACTCCATGATATAATGAGCCTGAGCCAACATATTTAAATTGCCTCCCACTCTTTTGCCTTGGAGGATGGCGCTGATCTGCAGTGTGCTTCTCCACATGTTTATATCGTCATCTCATGGTGTTTTATAGACATGCTTATAACACACACACATACATACACACACACCTAAATAAATGCATATGCATGTGTATACTTCCAGTCTTACACACACACACCCACCCACACACACATACAAAAACAGAGGGCCACTAAGGGACCTGGCATTGCAGCCATAACATCTGGGCACACAGCTGCTGCGAGAAATGGCCACTACATGTGAAACAGCTGGGTGTTTCACTTTTCACTTAGACCTGCTATACAAACACACACACACACACAGAGCGAGGACACACAGTAATCTACACACGTAACACTTATAAGAATCATATAAGAATAGCGTATGTATGCTTAACACACAGGCAGATGTTTACATGCAAGGTTGTATTATTTTCCATGCTTTATTAGTGTGTAGGTGTCACACAAAGACTGTGTCACAATCTGATACTGTTAGAAGGTTATCAGATTGCAGTGGATGAGCAAAATATGTCAGAAGGCATCACAGTGGATGATGAGTGTGTTTTCAAGCACCAAAAGAAGGACATCTGTATGTACATGTGTATACATTACAGCGAGTGCTCATGTTCTTCTGGCTATATGTACGGTTGAGCTGATAACTGCAATCACTCACAGACATGTCTTACATGTGTACTGTAAGGAAGAAAACCCTTGGTGGCATGCTGTTATAGGAAAGTAATCAATGACAGGGTGGTGTGATGCAGCCCAATGTGAAGCAGAGTTACAGCTAACACCTTGAAGGTTGTTATTTTCTAACAACAGCACATTCCTCTTATACCACAGCAATTTACCAACAATTACAATTTAGTTACATTTAATGTTGTAGAATGTTGTTATAGCAGCTGTAAACAGTCATTCCTTCACCAGCATCTGTTTACTCTCTCAAAGTTCCGACGAAAAAATGCAGCTTTTTACATAACTGACAATCTGCAAAGCACAAACACGATCCCGAAGACTTTTCCCGTGATGGAAAATGTAAAGGATCAGCCTTATCTCAGAGTGCTGAAACCGATCGATGTGTATTTCTGTTTATTACCTGTTTGATTTTTAATTCAGTAGGTGGTGCACTATAAACAGCTGGCCAACTGGTTTCAAACAAAACCTTTTGACCAATCATATGATTTATTATTCAGTCCCTACACTGATAAAAAATTTGGTCATTCAGCAATAAGATTGTGTCAGTAAATCAGTGAAATTATTATTATTATTATTATTATTATTATTATTATTTTAAATCTGAGTTCCTTGTTTTTTTGGTTGTGGGTACATTTTTATTGATTTAGGTTTTCATACAGTCACCTGACATACTTAAAATTATGATAGTCGCACAACCATATTTCTGCTGGAAAAAAATATCAAACACCAAATATCAATTTGAAATAATAACTGACTCTTGATTAATAATTAATAACTGTTGATGTTAGTGTTGAGGAAACAGATGTTTTTTTCTTCAAATTATAAATCTTTTTTAGCTTTCATTTGAAAGTCACTTAGTATTAGCATGTTTTTGTAATGTGCAAAGCGAGGTTTGTGTTTGGTGTGTAGCTTATTTGGGGTATTCCAACAAGTGTAGTTATAGTTCATGGCAAATTATCTCCCTGGACAAAACTAGTAGTAGCTCTTACTGTCAGTATGTCAATAGGTCAATTGGTTGCACACATGGATGAATGAAACTTACCCTAAATGCTGATGGTCAGTTTGTTTTCCGGACTCAAACAGAGGTTTGTCTTTTGTGCTGATGTGGAAGCAGAACACAGATACTCACACTCCCATGTTCCAGGATGAGGACTGTATGATGACTGTGCAAATGGCATAGGAGTGAACATGTGATCTTTTTTTTTTTTTTAGGAATTCATGGATACACATCAAACACTGGAGAAAATATCCAGAAAAACCATCACTCACTCTTTTTCTCTGCCAGCTACCACTTTCTCCAATAAATTTATCGGTTCGGTCTGATCAGCAAGGTCAGATTTTTTTTTAGCTGTATTTTACCATCTTGTATATTTATGTTTTGCTTTTTTATCATGCAAACATCACTGAATGTATATTAACACTCAAATTTAGCAGCATGCATTTTTTAAAAACTATTTTACATAACAGTACCTGGAACAACATTTAAGCTGAGTCTGCTATAACTCTGTTGCTCAGTATGTAAACTCTGACAACTATTTCTGTCAATAAACACCCAGCACACACACCAAATCCAACTTAAGCTTCAACTGCCAGTGAACCTTCCTCCAAGTAATCGGCCTTAATGCAGCAGTCCTCACACTTCCTCTAATATTGCCATCCTGGGGAAGATTTAGGCTCCAAGAACGTTCTGGAAAGAAATGCTGTATTGGAGAACTGTCGCGCCGCCCCCACATGCTGTCTGCTTCTGACAGCTCAGTCAGCTTTAGCTTCAGCAAGGGAAAAATCTATATTAGTGGTGGCCAAAACGCATTAGCACATGTAAGCCACAACATAATCAAAACTACTTTTTTCTAACAGCGGCACTGGAGCCCAAAAGCATCCTTTTTCTGCTGTTTCACTTGATGCCTTTACAGAGTGTACAACATTTCAACACTGGTGATGATAAACACCCAAAAAGCAGTGTATGTCAGTGGCCTTTTGGCAGCTTTACTTTAACAGCAGCATGAATGCTTGTGGTGGTTTCAGGTATTAAATCGATGTGCGTTATGAGAGACTCTGTTGTGCTCTCAGGTGTAATGACGCTGCGGTGAGCTCAGGTTAGGAGCCGTTATTATTAAATACAGTTCAATATTAAACTTCAAGTCTGGATTTCAATATTACACCACAATATTCTTGTCTCCTTCTGTCTGTCTCAATTTATATTTATATTATTTATATTAAAGCTTAATTTTATTTAGTGAGCACACATTAGAAAAGGCTTTTAAAGCACTCGTGCTTTCGAGAACCTATTCAGAAAAATAAAAAAATAGACTAAAATATTCGATTATCATGGACTAAAATGCTAGTAGTTGCTGTCAACTAGACTAAAACTAACAGTTGACAAATGACTAAAATATAGAACTATTAGGCAATTCTGGGTAAAGACTAATCCTGAATCCAAACTAGCTGCCAAAATAAACACTGTGGTTTTGTTTTTTTTGTTAGCTAGCTAATTTTAACAACAGCATGACTTCTGGGCAGCTACCAAACAAATGTGAATGTTGACCAAAAAAAGTAAAGAAACTTAAAGAGACACACAACTCACTGTGCAACAGTATGGTCTTTGTTGAAACTTTCATGTGCACTTAAGTAAGGAATAAAACACTAATAAAATAATCAGCGCTGGGGCGATGTGAGCTGCTGTTACCTGTTATAGGTAAGTTAGATAGTTACTTATTTTTTATTCCTTTTATGCCACAGAGATTTGCCAACGATTGTTATTAAACAAAATGTCACATTTTTGTCCATTTATGGAATGTCAGTGAAACAACTTAGTTCCAGTTATTATTTACATTATAGTAGCTATAAACTAATAGCTATAAACAGCTATTCCATCACCAACCTCTTTTTAGCTCATTTGTTAAGTTAATAAGCCAAAAAAAAAAAAACAAACAAAAAAATGTAGCTTTATTTAAAAAACGCAAAGCCCTCCATCCCAAAGTCATTCCATTTCTGATAATTTAAAGTTACAGCTTTACCTCTGACTGTGACTGTTACAAGGTGCTGCCACTGGAGACTTCTTCCATAAATGTTAAATAAACATGAAAAAATATTTCACCATATCAACAATTACACACATTTTTTAAAATCCATTTATATAGACTGACCATCATATAACTCCCTGTGTAAGTTGTTACTATAGAAATGATAATGTGATATTAATGTCAGAAAATTAATCAATACCTTCTGACCAATCAGAATTGAGAATTCAACTGCAACGGTTAGAACCTAAGACCTTCTCCAAATTGAACAGGCATTATCTCGGAAGTACGCAAAAGCTGCCTAGAAAAAGTTGCCTAGCTATGGAGCAACGTCTCTCAGACCTTCTTTGTATCAGGATAGCGTTATTGACAGACTGAGTATCAAAAGTTTTAAAGTTGAACTGTTTGAAATGTCACAAATTGCTTGTTCTTTTCAAGCCTTACAGTTCCAATGACACTCTTTCCTTGCGTTTGCTTTTATTATTTTTGAACATGACACAGCAATTTCCTTCGATCAGCAATTTCACAATGTGACACTCTCCACTGTCTTTTCCCAGCAAGCCCGGCCGAGGCTCCTTCACCCAAGACGACATTCATTAGACGAATCCGGTCCGTATTAGCGTCACCACTGAGTCGCACTCGTCATGACATCTGGCTCCCAATGCCTCTCTAATTGCTCTATAAGAAATGGGAAGCTCATTCTGCATCTGCGCTCGTCATAACTGGCTGCATGTTTCATCCCCATTCAGAACCCACTCAGCTGTTCCATTTCAGGACACGCACTATAGCAAAGGCCTGCTAACTGGAATTAATTCATTTTTTTCTGCTTTTGTGCACTCTCTTTTTAATAATTTCTTTTTAATAAGGGAATTTGCAACATGTTGAAAGATATTGGAAGTAAAAATTTAATTCAATGTGGTACCACAGGGGAAAACTAAAAAATTAATGGTTGAAGTGTCAATAGAGGCTCGGTGCTTGGGAGTTTTGTTCTGGATGTCATGCCAATAAAGCTATCCTGAGACTAGTAGAATTATTACAATTCACCTCGTAATTGCTTTGGCAACATTGCTTCTCAAGGGCTTAATCAAAATTGAAAAAAAAAAAAAAAGTATTGTACAGATTCTGCTTCCTAAGGAACGAACAAGAAAAAAATGCAGTCTCAAAGATACAGCAGTGGTCCTTAACTTCCAGTTGTGTACCTTAAATGAGTTTTAAAGGTGATGTAACCTCTACTGACAAAGGTAGCTGCATTGCCTTCTGGACCTTTACTTCCATTACTTCTACATGTTGAATGTCGACAATCTGAGGGTGTAATATGTTTGAGATTGTTGAAATTAAATTCCATTGTATTTGCGCTAGCAATGTTCAGCAGGTAACTTCTCACAAGAATAATGAAAATACAGCACCGGAAATTTAAAATACTGAAGGAACTGTATTATGTTGTGGTATTTATACTTGAATGTTATAGAAATTGAATAGTCGTACTCTTAAGCAATTACATTACAGAAACGTTTCAAACAAAACAAAAATAAAATACTGTTTACTCATTACATTTTTTTGTTACATTTAGACTTTCAAAATACTTATTACAAATCTGCATGGTCTCGTTTTCTCTCATTTAGCCAATGACTGTTCACTAAACATGAAGATCGTTTTATTTGCATTTTATTTACATTTCTTTCTAAAGCTTCAAATCAAATTCAGCAATATAGAAAAATATATGAAGAATTGTGCCAATTCATCATCTGCTGTGATCGACTTAATTTTTTTTTTTTTTTACTTTTTATTTTTAATACTTGAGTATGTTTAAAGGTAACAACTATTTGACTTTCACTCGAGTACATTTTTGGCTGCGTACTTCCACTTTTAATTGAGTAAGATTTTGACGAATTATGTATACTTTCACTTATAATTGATCACTACTTTTTCCATGCCTGTACAGCATCAACCAACAAATTAGCACCAGAATTGATAAACATATAAATATTTCAGTATAAACATATTTAATGTGTTTCATTAGTGCCTGTAGTTTTCCTTTAACACCTTTTTTTTTTTTTTTTTTTTTTTATACTCTGAATGTGTTTTAAAGGTATACTACATTCAGTTCTCCAGATGAAATCTACATATTAAAGGTAGAAATGATGTACATCCACTGTCAGGTACACTTTGGTGCCCTTTTCCCTTGAAAATTTAAATGTCCAATAATTGACTGGGGAAACGTTCCCTTTCAGCTGAGACACTATTGAATCCCATTCATTTACTTTTACATTTATTTAATGGGCAGGAGTTTTATCTAAAATGACATTCAAATCAGGCAGCATCCAATCAAAGTATCTAACTGAACAGTTAATTTTTCCTGCATTCCTGGGATTTATACCAATACCTTCCAGCCACTAGTACTGAACCTTATCCACTGAGCTACGACTAACCATTTCATTGGAGATACTATTGATTCCTTCAAGTATTGACTGTATTATTCAGGGAACTTGGTCAAGACAGGTTTTTCTTTCCAATGCCTGGCAAGCCACCTCCTATTTAAATCAACCTGTACAAAAGACACATGTGAGCTGCAGATACTTGCATGACCTTTTAGTTGGACAGAAACATAGCCCTGCTTCCAATCAAACTGGGAGACTTAATGCTAACCCTGACCAGAGGTGTGCTTAATGTGTGAAAATATTTCAAGGACTGACACTGAGCTAATCAGTGAAACCCGTACCAACCCACATGATAACTCTTCCTGGCCCTTTTCACTACCTCTGTTAGATTTAAAATATGTCAAAACAAGCAGAGGTATCAAATAAAACCTGTGGAAATCTCAATTTTTCACAGCTTATAGAAGTAAACCGTCCAGTTTTTTGTGGGTCTTCCATATTTGACAACATTTTTTGGGATTTGGATTTGTTTGCTCTATGGCCTTTTTAGATTTTTAACTGCAGTTAGAGTCAATGTCCTTAATAGTTTCTATTGGCCAACTATGCAAATTAGAGCGTTAAAAATCATTAAGGCAGAATCAATGTGGTCTCATTAGTCAGACGTGTAGCTTTTCTTTAATAAATCTGGTCAAGAACCACATACTTTCCCACGAACTGACATTACAAATGGCCAAACATGTTTACTCGCCACTGTTTAAAAGAAAACTCTTGGAAAAAACTATGAATACAGGATGCAGCAGAGCCCTTGAACAACATCCTTAACCTCTAACTGATACTGTGTGTATATGCATGGATCAGTTCCTTCTTCATGTGTAAGGCAATTTAGAAACAAAGAGAAATGTTAAAAAACCAGAGTGCTCACTTAAGGACGAGGAACCTGGGTTGAAGGTTACATCGCTGAGCTTCAGACCACCATTTCCTGTCATGACAATTTGTGTACAGAAAGAGGAGAGGAGAAGCGAGGTAAGGAGGGATTCAGGATTTTACGGCGGGGTTTAGTAGCAGGAGGAGGCATGATGACCACATGGGATGAGAAGAGCTCCTGAAAGTGCACACCTTTTCTGTTTCAGTAACTCCCTCTTCTTTTATCATTTATTTATTTATTTATTTTTGCTGGAGCTTCTCTCTTTATTTCCTCTCCGAGTGCCTGTTATTATCACAGTGGGTATTGTTTTCTACCCATCATTCTCTCTTTTCCTCTCACTCCTGTCCTTCATTACACAATACCATTTTTAGTAGCCTGCTTTAAGCATGTGTATTTTCTTTGTTTTCGTTTAGCAAGATAAGACTCGAAGCTCATTGTCTCCCCTCTGGATTCATCCCATCTTTATTAGTATTATTATTCATGATCCATCTTTCCAACATGGTGAAAACTATGTGTGCTTAAGCTTCTGCTATGTCAAGCACAACGAAAAATCATTTGTATAACTCCCAACGACTAAATCGTAAACAGCAGAAAGAGATATAGTTGCAAATATCCTGCCTGTCAAAGCTGAGCAGAGTCTGTTCTACATTATTAAACAAGCCACAAGCGCATGCATTAGATTCATTTAAAACAAAATCTCATTTTAAAATGAAAAGGGAAAGCGCATGATGTGTTGGATAACCATTGTAACCTTATGATGCTCATAAAAAAAATCGTATTATGTAAGGAAAAACAGTGTGTGCATATTGTTACAGGTAAATAATCAGTGACGTTGGTGTGATGAAGGGGAGTTACTTTTAACACTCTGAAAGTGATTATTTTCCTTGAACAGCTCCTGAAGAGGTTTATTCCAATTATACCACAGCCAATAATTATATTTTTAACATAATAAAGAATGAGGTATCATACTTCCATTTATAGTTACATGTAACATTGTCTAATATCTTCAGAACATGTTAGCTCCCATTATAAGTCATTCCCTCATTTTCTACAAAAAAAGCAAACAAAAACTAACTTCTGTCCTTAAAGGTTCACCTTTTTTCCTGAAGTTCACCTGAAGTTCACCTTTTTTCACATTTGACCCTTTCTAATCAGTTATAGGGCGATGTCTTCCTCAGGCAGTTTTTTATATCAATTGCTTAAATATCTTTTTTTTTAAACTAATTAAAATAAATGGAGCATTTCCATAGCCTACAACAACGCACCTCATGTTGCTATTACTGAGTGAGATAACCAGCTACTGTGACCAAAATAAATGCGGCTTTGAACGTGTTCCACTGATGCAATTTCCTTTTGTTGAAACCAATCAAAAACTGGAGAGCTTTGTCCCGCCTCCAGCACCCCGAAACTACGAATCGTAAAATTAGCCGTGCTCTCTCCCCTGTCAATCACAGCGACAATAGCCAATCATGGGTGTCTGTGGGTTCATGTATGTGGAAGATGGCAGCTAGCGCTTTTCTTCCGAGTGTGCTATGCTGCCCTGTGACCTGTTCGGAACAGATATGGTTGGCTGGCCATATGATAGGGGACTGGCTGTTTGGTGAGAATTGGCCAAGACTAGAAAATGGGGCAAAAAAAAAAAATCCAAAATAAAAAAAAAAGGAGCTGTTCAAACAGAACCCTTTTAGAAAGCTAACAACCCTTAACTACACAAATAACCACTTTAAAAACTCTATATTCTAACAGTGTATTCTTGCGGTAATGAATATTTGGTGCTTTCATTTTAGAGTACACTGATTAAATTTATAATCGCTACATTAATTAATTTGTATTTTGATATATATGATTAGATTCAGAGTACTCACGTTGGTAAACAACTTCCCACATCGACTTATGAGCTATGAGTTTTGTTATGATCCAAGTGAGGCAGTTTCTTGAGGAATTTGAGGAAGGGTAAGGGTCTTGTTGAAGGGCTCAGCATTGGCAGTGCTGGGATTTGAACTCACAACCTTTCTCTCACTAGTGCAGAACCTTTTACCACTGAAATATAAATCTCAGAATACTGATCTACAATCATTCTCACTCCTCATGCAAACACATTCACAGTTTATATTAGGCAATAAAATGCCATGAAATGTTTTACACACATGGCTGCACTTTTTTTTCCCTCACAGTGCCAACCTGTGCCATCGTCTGCATAACAGCAGCACTGATCCAGGACCCAGAGCCAGCCCTCGCTATCACAATGTGTATACGGCAGCCTGGATGTTAAACCTCCTACACAAACAGAGTATTCAGTGCAGCAATTACACCCCACTAACTCATCAGCCTCGGCCAAACAGATAAACCCCGGCCAAAGAAATAATCCCCAATGCATTGCGTTTAATATTGATTTGGCTTTTAAAATTCAGCGGCCATATCTGAAGCAGTGATTAAGATTAATGACCAATGAAAAGGAAGGAGAGAGTGAGCGAGAGGGATGACTGAGGGGGATGATCCAACCTAAATAAAGTTTATTTATCCCTCATTTCTTTCAGTTTTTTTCCAAAGCAAAAAAAAAAAATACTGCATGTCTCAGCAGAACACATCATTTCCTTTCTGAACGAGAGCAACGTAGTGTAACTTGTGGTGTGTGTGTGTGTCTTTGTGTGTGTAAGCGGTCTGCTGTGTTTCTCATTATGAGAGTGTAATACAAGTGAGAAGATGAATTTTGACCAAATTCATACTGCGTTTAAAACAAAACAAAACAAAAAAAATTCTCAGAATCCACGCTGTTGGTGTTTTGGGAACAGCTCAGAATTCTGCAATGTTTTAAAAGTAATTAGAATCAGAAATACCATTTAACTGTAATGAATTATATTAAAATTATAAATAGTTTGTCTTTAATTAAAAAAAAACTAATTAAAATTAATAAAGATTATTATTGCATTTTGAAGATACTTGGATACTTGAGTCAAAGTATCATCATGATATCCAATCAAATATTGGATAGCATCCAATCAAATGTCAGAAAATAACAGACAAACCAAGGCTTGGCTTCTGTTATTTTCTCAGGATGTTTACACTATACAGCATTTTGAAATGGTGGCATTATAGATGTTTTTCTTGCTGAATGATATAAAATGAATAACCTCTATCATTTAATTTAGCAAACTGTTTTAGTCCCCATCACTACTGATCACCAGACGACCATTATACACTTGTTGCTATGGTTAAATCTCTAAGATAATTATTTCAGTCTGTTCTTATCATTTTTAATTAAAACTTTAACATGCACTGTAGCCTGTAAATGATTCCTTACTAAGTGCATGTTCTCTTATTTTTTTATTTAGTGGTTTGATACAGAATGTGATGGTCAAACCTAAACACACATGTAGTCAGATCCAGAATTATTGGCACCTATGAAGAGAATGGCCAAAAAGAATTGTTTAAATAAGGAATAACACACTCCAGACCATGCGATTATATGAAAATTATCCATGCCGCGGTGGTGTGATGCAACCCGATGTGACATGGAGTATTTTCATCTAACTAGTGTTATATATAAGTGTTATATATATTCCACTTATACCACAGTGATTACAATGATTACAATGTTCAAGGTATTAATGAACGACATATTGAGCATTTTAACTGTATAATTGCTTTTAATGTTTTGGAATGTATGAGACAAGTTAGTTCCTGTTATCACCTACTGTACCTTATAGCAGCTATAAACAGTTGTTTCCAGCCTCTTTCTCTCTCTCTCTCTCTCTATATATATATATAAAAATGCAGCTCGTCATTTTACTTTTTTTTTTTTTAATAATCTGTTTTTTAATACTCTTAGATTACATGGACCATCTACCATTCAAGTCCCTGTGAGTGAGCTGTTATTACAGAAACAATAACATATTAGAATGAGCACATTAATATAAACCTATCATTCATAAATAACACAAGGGTGAGTCAAATAACCTTAAAGGTGTGAGATACATTAGAATTATTTTATTTTTTTTTCTAGAGGAGTAAGGACACTTGTTGAGCACCGTAACATTTTGAACAAAATGAAGATCATGTAGGAAAATGATACACTTTTGTGACACCTATTTACAAACAATAAACAATGCAAAATAAAAAGAAATTCAGGTTTTCATTTGACACACCCTCATACATACTATACATTGGTTCAACTGAAGAAACTGCTAACTTTTTCCTCAGAAACATGCAGGAAAATTATGTTCAAACCTTAAATAATATTTACATTAAATGCAAACAAATTGTTCCCAGAAACTCTGTTGCTGCCTTTCACCAAATATGAGAGGTATTTTCATCTCTGTGGATAAAGAGCTTTCAATTAATAAAAGACACAGATTTGTTGCCCTGCACAAGTCAGGTAATGAATATAAAAACATCCTATGCAGATAAAAATGTGCACAATCACTTAAATGAATGAAAGAAGGAAGGAATGGTCCAAGTAGAGAGGATTTGAAAACCCTGTTGAAAACCTAGGACCTTCACGTATATAAACCTGTTAAAGAATATGAAAAAATTAAATATTTGCCCTTGATGAGAATCCGAGTTCCTCCACAAATGTCCAATCTTGTTGGACATTACAGCCAGAGGCTCATCGCAGTTATTCTCTGACAGGAATATTAATTGTGTGTGTGTTGAAACCATTGTTTTACAAGCCAAAATTTGTAAGAATCTTTTTTAATAAAGCTATAGACATTTTGTGCAATATCATTCTTTGCATGTGTTATTCATCTATTTTTTATTACTTAAAACATTGTTTATGCAGGTTATGTAACATGTTTTGATTTAAAAACCGTGATTACATTTCTGAGTGGATCGATGTTAGAAAATAACACACCTGTCAGCCAATCAGAAATGAGCATTTATTATGGACATGGTACAAAATCTGTTAATATAGAATTCCTTTTTTTCTGCTTGAAATTGGCTATATTACATACAGACCATCTTTTTTTAAATGTGATGAAATTGTATGTGACATGCATTATTGTGTTTGTCCCTTCCTCTATAGGATGATCGCAACTACAGTACAGCTCGACTTGCATCTCCTTGATCAATACAAGCCCAGTCCATGCGCGCACACACACACACACACACACACACACACACACACACACACACACACACACACACACACACACACACTTCATGTCCTCTCTGTTTCCTTTTAATTATGTCTCTTCCAATACATAGCTCTTCCCATACGGTGATCTCAGAGCCAAAGACAGTAGAGTGTCAGAGTGGTGCATTGTGGGAAGCTGTTGTTTGCTACTTATTTCCCCATCACGTTAGAGTGAGAAAAAAAAGACACTTCCATGGAGCAATGCCATAGGAATTGCAAAGTAGATAGATGTTTTTTTTGTATAATCAAGCTGGAGAATGAGTATTGATTTCTGTGGAGGAATTGTGCAGAAGCACTGAGGGCCTAATTGTGCGTCAGGGCTGTATATTTTTTCCAGGAGAGGTGCCGTATGTCACAGCTCTTCTGCTCCTCTCCTGCTCTTCCTGCTCCCTCCTTCCTCCTGCCTCATAACTGTTGCACCTGTGTCTTGTTATTTACGTCATGGCAGGCTGTGAAAGCGCAGCCCCTGGTTTCCTGCCTCAGCGCCTGCACAAGTGTCGCTAGTGTTTATTTGCAAAGCTAATGTGTCGAGCAATTTGCAGTTGTTAATATTGAGAGTGTGTTTCCAGAGGACGGAAATGCAAAGGGGAGCCTAGGTTTGGTTCTGTAAAGCCAGGATACAACACCATTTGGGAATTTTTTCTTCCTGATACACCTGATTCAGTGTGAGTTAATTATTGGGTTTATTCAGTGTGTTTAAGCAGGAAATAAGCAAAGTGAACAACAGTGCCTCTAATCTCTTAAACCTTTCCTGAGGTCTAAACAAAGGGCATTCAACTAAAATTTCGTCAAATTTCCTTCCTGGTCTGGATAAGAACTAACCTGACGGAACAGTTATCTTTTAATGCTTAACCAGGGATGATTTGTTCATCAGAATGAGACAGCAATGTGAAGTGATGTTTTGTTTCATAGTGGAGCTTCACTTTTAAGCTAGAGCCACAGACTCAACCTGGTCAACTTAAAGTGGCGAGAATATACACATAATTTGCCTAGGAGTCTTTAAAAAAATTCTGGTTTCATCTGTTCCTTTTCTTTATTTTTAAACATACCATGTTGTCACTTCACTAATCAGACCAGAGAGGGTAAATACATGAACTACATGAAAAATGTAAGAAAATCTTTGAAAAAATCAGTTTCTTACATCACTGTGTAGCCTAGTTTCTGTTTGGATGATCTACCTTCAGCTAAATAATTTACATATAAATGAATGTGATGGGATAAACCGCAACAGAGGATCTGCTACAGAAGATGAGAGAGTCACTGACTATGGCCAGTTTATTGTTTTCATATGTTTATTGTCTCTGCGCAATTATATTTCAAATGTTCAGTTCAAATGGTCCACTGAAACACTGCATCTAGACCAGTGTGCCAGTTATAAAATTGCCTGTTTACCGATTTACATGTCCAAGCCATAAAGCCCATAATACATCATTTACAGCTTATACAAAGACATCACTCTGGCCTGAAGAGTCTAGTTTCTAGATCTGTTATTTAGATACATTGATGTTTTTAGGAGAATGGTGCTCCATGTAAGGCTATCCAATTCAGCTTTGTTATATTTGTACTATACTGGCTTGGCTTGACTATATTGGCTTGAGATTAAGCCTTTTATTCTATTATCTATTAAGATTGGTGGACGGGTAGCTGCTAGCTACCAAGAAAGAGATTTCTACATAAATTATGTTCTACAAAAAGCCAGTGTACACTCATTGATCTGAAGGTATTCAGTGCAGACAAGAGCGACAGAAAAGGTGGAGTGTTTTTATGCAAATAAAAGAGAAAGACTGTCTCATTGTTGCTCCTGGCCCAGGTAGATGTTGTTGTTACAAATTTTTTGTGTCAAGAAGGAGTGTACACCAAATGAGGGGGAAAACACTGAAATCTAACATGACTAGTCCAAAGGTCTGAATGTAAAAAAGAAAAATTGAAATCTGATTTGAAACAAAAATGTGACTAGAATCCATTTGGTTGTATTTGTGTGTTTGCTATTTTGATTCTTGCACAAAAAATGTATGCATAAAAAATAAATAAATAAATTTGAGCTATCTGTCTAAACAAATTCTGACAAATTGGGTACTCAACAGACGAAATGAGTGAGTACTTGATTTCCTGCAGGCAAGGGCTGTTGATCTCGCAAACACTCTTTGTAGCCTATTATGTTTGCGCCCTCAGCGAAACGAAACACCGGCAAGTGTTTCGGTGTTATTTTCTCAACTCCCATAGCATCACTGGAGGAGCCATGTCAAACATAATAAGTTCACTTAGTGAATCCCAAATGAGCTCAACTGCCTCTTTTTTATCATGTGACATTCACCTAAGCTGTCCTTGGTACCTTGCTGTAGTCCCTCCATAGACGTGCCAAGCAGCGAAATTAAAATATTCAGTAAATATGAAACTAAAACCGCTGTGACATAAAATCTTAAATCTACATCAAATAAATAAATCAGTAATATGCTACATGTTGTAGATAGTTTTTGTTAGCTCTGATAAAGGGTAGTAGCCAAAATGTATAGCCTACTGCATATAATTTTATTAAAGTATACCATTTATGTTTGTTTAAAATTTTTTTTCAAATGTATCGTACTATTTTAATAAAGTGAAAAAAGTGTTAAAATTGGTTGATTGGTACATACAGTACACTATGTGCTAGGCTTCAGATTAGCTTGGATTAGCAGAATAGCAGCACAAGCCAACTGTACAAGCTACATACCCTCACCAGGGGCAGCGCCATTTCTCCTTCTAACTAGTTAAACACAAATGAAATCACACACTATTCAGTGTGAAAATTGGTTGTTACAGGCTTCGTATTAGCTTAACTAGCAGCGCTGTCTAACTGTACTAGCTACAGACACTCTCCAGAGGCACCAACGATCTCTGCTCCTTCCTTCCATGCTTTATTTTTATTCATAATGTCTCTGTATAAGGTTGTATATAACAGGATCATATTTAAGGTTGTGTAAGACAGGATAAGACGAACCTATGGTCATAAGGTTTTCTTCCATTTTTACGAGGCAAACTGTAACTGCAGGCAAGAACTAAAGTTGTGAGAGAAGAAATAAAAAAAAATTTCTATATCACAAAAGCCATACGACTGGTCAGAAGAATTATTCAAGCCAAATGTGTGGATTTGTTGCTTGATTGTGTCATAACGAATTTGCATTTAGTTGAGAAAATCTCAGCTCGCGTCATTTGTCGCACTGTCTCTTGTGTGAACAAGTAATAATCTTAAAATACCACTAAACTCGCACAGCTTTAGTCTGAGCACAATTAATGAGATAACACACAGAGCCAGACTACATGTGTTAGATGTGTTAAACTACCTCACCCAGCTGTGTCTGGTTTCTGAGACGCCCCCTGACGCTTCTGATCTGTTTTAACTCAACTCTATGCCTGTGTTTTGACTTATTTTGCTCAGTTTGACTATGACTCATGAAAAAAAAACAGTAATAAAACCACTTCACACTTTCATCTGACCACCTCCGTGTCCTGCACATTACTGTCATGTTGGAGCAAAGCTTAGATTACACACACACACACAAACACACACATGCTCCCACAATGCGGAACCTGAATGACATCCAGCACAAATCGTCTGTGATGATAAACAACAGTGGACTGCAAAAAAGCAATTAGCGTGCTCATTAGCGGTGAGAGGTTTGTAACCGGAGCCATGTCGCAGATTTGCTATGTGGTCACCCTCATGGTACGAGGAGATAGGTATGAAAAGCATGTTCGACACTCTGTACTGTGTTAGAGAAGACTTTGAGAATGAGGCTGTCATGCCAGTATCGCAAATCTGTGGACACATGACTACAAATAACGAACGGAGATGCTGTGTAATGAATATATCCACAGAAGAAATGTAAATCGGGACCAGGATCCCATGAGACACACGGATTTTACTCTCATGGATGCAGCAGTGTAATGAATCCTGAAAAACATATGCTGGTTTATGAAACATATAATTCTTGATTTCCTGATTTTTCCATTCCATTCCCAAAATACTTATGATTATGATTGAGGCACATGAGAAAAGTTCTGAGTGACAGCAGTATTCATGCTTATGTGTGTGTTTGTGTGTATGTGTGTGTTCCTAAGGCTATATTAAGCCCCCTCCTTCGTGTTAATCCTTCATCCTCTGCATGCTCCCGAGACTGCAGTTATCCTCACTGTCGCAGACAGGTGATGTGATATGATGGTCCACATAAGAATACTGCACCACACACACACACACACACACACACACACACACAGTGGATGCAGATTGTACATCCACTCAATAACTTCCCTAAAAAGCCCCCAAAGCGTTGTTTCTCTGACACATCTTTTTAAATGTTGTCTATATTTTATTCTTCTGCTTTTTAAACTAGGCCAGTACTTTTTTTTCATTTTGGTATCAGCAGGAGATGATAGAAAAGAACACTCCCTAAAGGGCGTCCATACTGAAGAAAGAGCACAAAAGCTCTTTTGACCACAGGATATAAGCAACATGTCTGTTCGGACCGGATATATACTGTACAGTATCACCTGGGGTTATTTCTTCTGTTCATTTTATAGAAGGTAAAAGACGATATAAGAGCAGGAATTCCAGACAAAGGAATGCACAGCCCTTGAAAAAATTCCTGAAATGACGGATTTGGATGAGAAGCACAGTCTTAGAGATACATCAGTGATAACGGCATTACCCCCACCTCTCTGTGCAAAACCAATCCCGTCTGAGTAAGGCTTTAGATTAAATGTCAGCAACATTGTAACACTAAATGATTCTTAATATATATACCTGATTCTCATCATTAATTTTACCCCCAATTTTCCTTGGGTTAGGTGCACATTACGACTGCTCATTAAGTGTGAAAAGTTCAGCGACGTGTGAGTACACGCCTGACATTTGAAACGATCGGCAATGAATCTTGTAATATGAGCGCATGTATGACAAACACAAAGAACTATGATGAGTAATAGCCAACAAGAGTGAAAGAGGCAGATATAATGAAAACAACAATCACGTCCTGTATGGACCGAGGCAATAAAGGGCAGCTTAAAAAAGCTCTGCATCTGTAAGACAGCAGCTCGTAAGCGAGAAGTACTTTAGAGAATCGTATAGTGTTTAGTAGTCTACTCCCAGTCCAGTCATGGCTGAACCGATTTCAAAACATAAATATTAAGTATCTTCAATGAAGTTGCCAATATTTTCCAAAGAAGTCACAACCATCCAAGCCAGTATGAAGCTGTAAAGTCTACTACAGAGACAATACAAAAGTTTTCCTTCCAACTTGTAAGATGTACAAGCCCTGCCAACCTCTGTCTTCTCTCCCATGGCTTCTTTTTTTTTTTTCGCTATAAAACACAAGCTGTGCTTGGCTATCGTCTGCCAACTTTGTTTTTCTTTTTCAGAAGTTTTAATTCTTCAGGAGAGATTTTGTGACATCCCAGACTTTGAGAATTGGGATTTATGCATAATCTTAAAAAAAAAAATAAAAAATCTGTCATTAAATCTGCAGTATATCACATTTTCAAACATACAGTAGTAAAAGTACACTGCAATCCAATGTAAAATCATTTTACTTATAAACTCTATAATAAACTCTAATCATTTTTGCTTGCTTTTCTGTACCTTTTTGCTTGCGGTCTTGCTATTGTTATCCAGATGATAGAAACAGAATTAAAACCTGCTTTAACCACAAAAAAAATCCATCTATAATAGACTAATTCACTGATACTATATTTATCAGTGTCCTACACCCATTTCCATGGTTACACCAGGTCGCTGCTTCAGACATGCACCATTACTGGCTGAATGCTATTAGGGCAAAGATGAAGTGGCAAAGAAATTTGAAATTGTCCAAACTATCGAGCCGAGAAAGAAGAAAGGAGTCATCTGATGAGCAGATAATCCATTCTGTCGACACTAACCTCAATATCGTTATGGGTTTCTAGCTTCCTAGATGCAGCTCTAAATTGTATGTTCATTTAGGCTAGTGCAAGAACAAATAAACAGCTTTTTTCATTTCTACCATTCATTTTGTACAGATACACAGCAAAGCATGATGTCTTGAATTTATTCTGCAGAGTACTAACACCTGACACTTGTTACCAGCTCATTGTGCATAAGTGCATGCTATTTGCTTCATTGTGTTTGTCAAGCCTTGCATGTTTGCTCACATAGGCTTCAGCTTTTTGTCCTGTTTGTGGTGTTTTATTCTTATTACTTTGGGGGGATGTTTACCCGATTTTCTGAGATGCATCTCTGCAGCTCCAAATATGTGGTACAGCTCTAAATAGATGGTACAGCTCTAAATAGGTGGGACAACCCCAAATGGGTGGGGCTAGCTCAAAATGGCTATCATGTTAACATCTGATAGCAAGTGTCAGCAGCGGCAGACTATGGGCTACCTTCCATAACCCTTACCCCTCCCTTTTGCTGGTATTCACCCACTTGCAGGGTAAGTCCCCCCACTTCCTAGTCTCCAGTCTGCAGAGATACATACTTGAATTTTCTCCCAATTCCCACCTGCTAACTTTCAAGATAAATGCTAACAGTTGCTTCCTCCAAGACACTTGAGGCCAGATACACCACCTTCTTCAGTTGCTGCTCATGCTCTGTCATTGGAGAGCTGAATATGATTGGAGGAAATGCTAATTAAGCTGTTCTGTTTAGGATAGCTAAAGGATGCCTGTGGTTCACTTGGTTGACAGGGATCAGAGGAAGGATGTTGGTCCTACCCTGTGGCATTGAAAATGTAGAGACAATGCATGTTTCATATTTCTTTTACTTGTATTTCCACCATCTACCAACAGTAGCAAGGATAGTGACCAAACACCAGACGTATTTAGCTTGTTGTTTACATTTTCTAGTGTTATAATAGATGAAGTTAAGTTGGCTACCAGCTTACAGCTGACAGGCTCACTAATAGTTTGAGACCTGCGAGGTGCCATTTTTAAAAGTATTTGTATGTTTATGATTCTGCCTACTGTTTTGGGGTCATACTGTATAGTTAACCCTACACTACAACTAACCTTTTGCAGATGTTTTTTGGAGAACCATTGACAGAAGGAGCTATGTAGACTAAACCAAAATTACAGTTGGACAACAATAATTTGTGTCCCAATCATGGATTCTGCTTATAAATTTTATAAAATTGAAACGAAACATTTCTGGCACATCATAATAGGTCCTTGTAATTAGCTGTCCTAAAATCTTACTGCTGTGACTAAAAAATGAACAGTAGTAAAATTATGGATTGCAAATTCATGGTCATTGAATGAACGGGTGATTGAGCGTGTGTGTGTGTGTGTGTGTGTGTGTGTGTGGGTAAAAGAAAGAAAAAAAGCTGCCCTGAAAGAAAGAAGGAATGAATGAACAAATTAACCTTCTGTTTTATCCTTTCAGCAACTCTCAGTCAGATGCATATGGGGCCTGCTGTGAGGCTCGACACTACATGACACCCACTGGAGCTCAGGATAGGAACTTGTCTGTACTTATAAACTGACTTATCTAGTATGTTCTAGGATGAATAAAATCTAGCTATAAATATAACTACCTGCTGTGTAGTAAGAATACTATTATATTTTGGTTTAAATGGCTTTTTTCAAATCTGAGCACACTTGTGTAATTGAATATACTGTATATGCCTACATGATACTATTAATTTCAGTAAAAAATAATTGAAGAAAACAAACCTCTAGTACCATCTCGTTCTCTGATAACATTATTTAACTTCATGCATTTTGTGCTCACATTTTATGCCATTTTTGAGGACACCATAAAGAATGTTTTCTATTTTTATCAACTTCAGACACAAGCACTTCTAACACAGGTTCACTTCAATGTTTTACTTTTTTCCCTTGGATCATGGATGACGAGTCTAAAGCATGTTTTCCTTTTACTGGCTCCTACATAAAATAAGGTGTGTAATAAGTAAATAACATGTACACACAAAATAGCCTCCTATACATGGCATTTAAATAATGGACTAGTGTGCAGGGGTTTTGAAAAGTTGAGTAAGAGCTTTGATATTGCACAACTGTTCCATCAGTTTCATGAATCAGAGGCAGATTTGTTCATACAGTATATCTAGAGCTAGAATCTGCAACTGTTTCTGTGCAGTTGTGAGAAATAATTGCCAGTGTGTTTGCCATAAATACATAAAAGTCCAACTTCAGAATGGAACTGTATGCAAAGCCATGTCCAATCACAAGGGCCCACTGCACAAAAGTGAAGCGTTTTTTAGTCTCCTTCTGCTTGATCCCTGCTGGCCAGGCCTATAAATAGAGAATTGTCTCTGCCCCTGTGGAATCATGGGAATTTGAGGCCTTTGGCTGTCAGTCAGGGCCACGCAATGACACCGCTGTGCTCAAAAAATCATCACCCGCATTCACAGTGCAATAAAAAACCCGACATGATCCATCTGATGGGAGGAACACCCACGTCTCTCACTCTGTCTCTTTCCCTCTCTATCTTTCCCCCTCTCTCCTTCAATCCGATTCGATCTCCCTCTATCCCTGCAGATATCCATCTCCTTCTGTCAGCCTCAATTTAAGGCTTTTCTTTCCATACTCTCAGTCAAGGTCTCTCTGTCTCCTGTCTGTCTTCTACGAGTCTTTACAGTATGCTGTCTCTCGCGCAAACACACACAGACACACACTCTCGCAGGCTATGAATATTTCATGCTGTGGAGACTGCTGGGTCGAAGACAGCGCTCAGCGGTTCAGGATTGCGTGCAAATATTTACTTCCTCGGCTGAGTGCAGGAGGGCAGGGGGCCAGCGGAGATCAGGTAAAGCTGCACGCTCTTCAGACATGAGGACGCACTTGCAGCCGAACATCGTCACGCTGGGCTGTGTGCTTCTGGGGGGGGGGCAGGTTGGCGTGGATTGAAGGATAAAACTGTGTGTGTTTGTGTGTGTGTGCGTGCATTGAAATAAAGCATAAGCAGGTTGGATGTGTACGCCTGCTGAGAATGAAGCTCCACGACAAGTGCACAGAAACATCAAAACACAATTAAGTACTGAGAGAGACAGAAAGACAGAGAGTGAGAGAGAAACCAGGAGACAGCTTGAGTTAGAGAGACGGAAAGGAAGAGCGCACAGATCTAAACTGTTGTGACAAGCTAAAGTGCCTTGAAATCAACTGTGCGTTATATCCAGTGCCGTGTATTCTTTCCCTCGCTGCTTTTTGGTGTCGTTCCACTCAACATATGCAGTACATCCAACGTACTCCTTTCATATACTACACTACAGATGTGTATGACTAGTGAAAATGAAGCTTGTTGTAATTAATGTTGCAAAAACCAGCCAAGAAAATTAATCAGACACGAGTGGATTTCGGTTTATTTTAGCCCTTGTGGCAGACTTGGATTTGAGCTTTTCATGTTTTGTGAGGGATAGAGAGGATTTATCAGAACAAAAGCACTTCGTCTCCCAAGAATCCCTCACCCAGGTGTGTGTAGGCGTCCACCATTTTGTTCTCTTTGACTCTCAGTCAGGGTAAATTGCTTTGATGACAAATTGGGTATGAACCTTCCATTTTCATGGGAAGAAAAAGTCTTTGATTGAGAAACCTCAAATTAGACCGGCGTGGTTAGTGAGTGTTTTAAAACATCCACATCTTGTTCATTCTGAAACAGTTATTTCAGACCCTATTTATCTTACTGTTGCTTTCTGATCCAAGACAACACCTGAGAAAATCTGAAAACCAAAACCACTACCTATGTGAAACATTTCAGAGGTTGCTCCATATGTGTGATGTATGCATTGAATACAAATAGGCTCAGATTATCTATTGTGCATCATTTATATTCGGTGTGTGATTCGTCCTCACTTTTTTCTCACTGGCATTAAATCAGGAGTGGCCCGTGTCTATGATTCTCTCTGCCCTGCACAATGACTCCCGTGTGGCTATTAGACATTATTTATTCTTCCTCTCCTAAACTAATTCCTGAGACATGCACGTGGGTTGGAGACTGTCCAATAAAATCAAGACTTTTAATCCTACAAGATATTGTAATATAGCAAAATGGGCAGAATAGAGAAGGAAATGTAGGAAATGTTTCCCAAAAGTGTTTTAACCTGTGCAAGGAATAAAACACACCATGTCATGCTATTATAGGAAAATAATCAGTGACAAGGTGGTGGGATGCGGCCATATGCAAAACAGAGTTATTGTTATGACCCTGAAGTTGATTGTATTTTTCCTTATTAAAAAAAAATGACGTCATAGATTTGATCTGATTCTAGTTATATTTAACATATACATTTAAGGGTTTGGAAGTAATCACTTATCAGAAGTGGAAATAGTCCAGGAACAGCTTGACCCCTGACCTCTATAAAGTGCTGACACTGGAGACTCCTTTCATAAATGTTAAATAATCATCTCCTTAGAACAAGTGTGGTAATATAAACCTGTGACATGCTTTGCAGCCAGAACTAACATTGGAGTTGCTGTTATGGAAAATGAATCAATCAACAGCTTCTGACCAATGAGATTCAAGAGCACTGTGGTATAATAAACTATATATCATGCGGCAGAACTAGGATGCATATTATACCCCTGACTGTACCCCTGTTGCGCCACTGCAAGAAATGGATTTCACCAGGCCAAATCTGTGGTTTCAGTCTCAAATCCCAAATGTCTTACTGGAGACAAGTGACACAAGGCATAGAATGAATTTAATCTGCTCCGTATTCAGGATATGTACTAGCACCTACCTGTCAATCCCTTATTCATATACTCTGATGAATGTCAAGGTGTGATGATGAATTTGTCATTATGGATAGCATGAGCAGAGCTGTACATGAAAACCTTGTGAAATAAAATTAGCTTTCTCAACATTTTCTAGTATTCCACAATGCTGTAGCAGAGCATTAAGTTGAAACATTATATGCATTTCTATATTGCCAAGCTCAGCAATTGCCATGTTGCAAGAATATTTTCTCTCTCGGTCCTCGTATATTCTGTCTCATTTGTCAAGCTTTGCTTTAAATGTTGGCTTTTTCACTGTGCTGAAAAGTAGCATATGACCAACTAAGAAGTTTGTTACTGAATTGCTTAAAGTTCTCTACCCCAAACAGCCAGTGCTGTATTTAGTACATTTGGAAAATGTCCCAGAAAAGGTCATTTGATGCATCTTTCAGCTTGTTAAAGCCTCTGTCTGACTCAGAGAAAGAAGATGGTGTGAGCTAGGGGAAGATGTCAGGGTGATTGTTTTAAGTGGTGTCTCAGGTTTCATGCGTTCCCATATTTAGCTTTCAAAAAGTGCAACAGAACTGGTGTATGCAATTTCTACTTGACACTTAACACCTACTGTACATTCTAAAAGTTTAACAAACAGAAAGGTCACATTTCCAGTATGCATACTTTGTGAATTAGAAGAAATATAAGTATATAGTATTATTAAGTATATAGTTAGTGTGAAAATATGAACCTACCATGCTCTGGTTGCACAGTCCCTACTTCCCAATCTACAATGTTGAATCCCACATGTGAATTCTCAATTTCTGATTCCCTACCCTGCAATCCATGGTATCCAATTCCAACCATCCAGTCCTTATTGCCGAATCCCTGCTGTCCGATCCCTGTTGTTCATTCCCTACTGTCCAATCATTGCTGTTCAATCCCAACTATGCATTTCCATCTGCTCAACCCCTACTGTCCAATTCATGCTGTCAAATCCTTACTGCTCAATCCCTACTGTCAGATGCCTACATTAATATCCCTACTTTCCAATTCCTCCTGTCTAATCTGTACTTCCAGATCCCTATTGCCCCAAATACCTTGGGGTCCACCTCAACAACAGACTGTACTGGAGGACCAACAGCAAGGTGGTCTATAAGAAGGGTATGAGCAGGCTCTACTTCCTGAGGAAACTCAGATCCTTCAATGCATGTACCAAATTGCTGGAGACCTTCTACCAGTCTGTGGTCACAAGTACAATATTCTTTGCTGCAGTCAGTTGGGGGGCAGCATCAGCGAGCTGGCGATGCAAAGAAGCTGAATAAGCTAATCAGGAAAGCTGGTTCCATCCTCAACTCTCCCTTCCATACTGTCCACTAATTAAACCGTACCACACAAACCCCAAACTCTAATCCCTAATGTGTAATCCAAAGAGTCTAATCATTACTATCCAGCTCTGCTGTCCAATCCCTCACTGTTCCTTCCCTACTGTCTCGTCCTTACTGCCCAATTCAAACAGTCCAACCTCAACTTGAAAAAAACAAAACAAAATGTACAACATACGTATACAACACATACCTACTGCCACATCTCTATGGTCTAATTCTCAGTGTCTAATCTCTACTGCCAGATGCCTAGTGTCTGATCCCTATTACCCAATCCCTACTATCCCTAACTCCTACTGACCATGTGCTTTCCGAGCTCTTTAGGCTCTACTGTCTAATCACTAGTGTCTAATTGTCTAATTCTAACGTTCACCCTATTGTCAGGACATCTCGAATTTGAAACATGACAATGCCACAACCATCCATGGCCGGAAATCCAAGAGAGTGTAATTGGCTGTGCTTTCTGGGTAGAAGGGATGGCATTACTCTGTCCCCTGACATTAATCAATCATGGGCCTTTCATGTATGCTTAACTCTTTTCTCAGAGTGTGTTCAGCATTTTCAGTGCTTTATAGTGTACTTTATAGGCAGAGCATGTGCTCATCACTCTGTTATTCACATTGCGTGTTTATCAGCATGATGGATAGATTATTTGGCATTATGGGTGGCAGGAAGCACACTCATAATTCATACTGAAGCCTGAATCAAGGTCTTTGGAGGAGACATTGTGGTGTTGGAGGCAACATATGAAATTTGACAGTTCCTATAATATATATCCAGAGTTGATTACCAGCGCATTTAGCAGTCTGGTTATGGACCCAGTTTTCAATATGAATTAAATGACAAGGTGTCTGTATGTGCATGCAAGACAGAGTCTATATGAAATTGTGTGTTCAAGAGTCTGTGGGTCTACGAATGCACACTCAAAAACTGGTTGGGGTATTCGTCTGTATAATTGTAGGTATTAATGTATAATTTACAAGGAATAACCAGAATGTGACAAAGGCAAGTGAGTGTTACTACACATCTAAATTGCAGGAAACATTTCCACAGAAACTTTCCAACAACAATTTTATGATGTTTTTTTTTTAACCCAAAAAATTTCCTTACAAATCTATTTTTCCTAGTACCGAAGCTAACTATCTCACTTACACCACTACACACATGGACATCTCACCAAGCATTATATTCCTCTATGATGCAGAAAAAATGACCAGTCCCTATTGTGTAATCCCTTCTATCTGATCCTTGGCATACAATTCCACCTGTCCAATCTCACCTGTCTGAGCCCTTGTTTCCTGCATTAACTATCCTATCCCTACTGTGTAATCCTACCATTCTCAACTGTCCATTTACATCTTTACCATTTTTCCATTTCTTACTGTCTATCCAGTCCAATTTGTAGTATACATTACCAACAGTCTATTCGACCATACATGCAGTACATTCCTTTCTGTCCCATCTCTGCCATCCAGTCCCAACTGTTTAATCCCTACCATACAACCCCAGCTCTATACTGTATAATTCCATCAGTCTATTCCATATCGTCCGGTCCCTGCTGTCCAATCCCAGCTGTCTAATCCAAACAGTCCATTCACCCTCAACCAATCCCTACTCTCAAGTTCTTTCTGCCCAATCTGAACAGTCAAATCACAACTGTCTCTTGGTCTAGACCATCCAATTCCTGTCCAATCCCTACTTTTTAACCCAAGCCATCCATTCACAATTGTACACAATCCCAACAATCCACTCTCAACAGTCTAGTCCAAACTGTCCAATCTCTACTGTTTAATTCCAATCATCCATTCCCAGTTGCACATTTTCTGTTCTCTAGTCTCAACTGTTTAATTACTACAACAGAATCCCAACTGTTCGGTCCCTACTCCCCAGTGCCAAATCCCAACAATCTAATCACTACTGTCCAATCCCTGCTGTCCCATTCCAATTGTCTAATCAACAGTCGATGTGTCACTGACCCTCCATACTGTTTAATCCCAGTCATACAATTCCAACTGTCCAATCCCTACAGTATAGTCATTGTTGCCCAATTACAGCAGTCCAATCTCACCTCTCCTAACTTAAGTAACCTCAGTAACATAGTTTTAGGCAGAACTTGTCAGTCTATTATTCACATACTGTGTTGATTATGCTGATGGATGAAATGTTTGGCATTATGGATAGCAGGAGCAAAGCCATAATTCATAAAGAAATCTAAAACAAGGTATTTAGAGGAGTTGCAGTGATGGAGTCATGTTTGTCTAAATGCTTTTCCTCTACATGTCCAGAAATACTAAGTCTGTTGATTTCAAACACATTTTTCAGTCAAGGAAGCAGGTCTTGCCCTGGGCTCACACAGTTTTCAACTCAAGCTAGAGTGGTTTCTGATGAGTTTGTGTACGTGAAACTTGCTGAGAGGGAAACTTGCTGAGAATATGGGTGCATGATTCAGTATCCTACAACTCAATGCTATGGATTTGAATCTGAGTGTTTTCTAATGCACGTCAGACAATTTAATGAGTTCCTAAGTATTTTTCTGTGTCATGGACTGGGTTAATGTGCAGTAATTCATTTCTGTGTAATCTTAACCATTGGACAATTAGACAGAAGTAATCCTTTGGAGGAGTTTACCCATCAAATATAATAAATTTTCTCAAATTTGCTTCATGCAATGGATCAGTAATCACCAGCCTAGTTCCTGGATATCTAACTTTCTACAAAATCCACTTTCAACCATATACTAACATATACTAACTTATGGCTAATCATAAGAAGGTAGACCTCCAGGAACATGGCTGGTGATTTCTGCGTTAGATTATGCCATACAGCAAACAGTTCCTAGGTCACAGAGTGTGCCAGGTCCCCAGAAAATCCCTGTGCACTGGATGAGACAAGATTGTAAAAGAAGTATTAGCATCTGCAGCTTGTTTATAGCTATTTATAAAAACGTGCTCCACAGCATGCATCCACTTGCAAGTTTTGCCATTTGCTTTTGCATAGACTTTATGTGAATAGGTACAGCTACCAATCTCACTTTTGATTTGGCTTAACCAAATTTAAAATAATAGAAGCACCTAATTATCATTAGAAGATTATTATTCTGTTATCTAAGCTTATCTATACTATTCTATTCTAAATATATGGACATTATTATTTCTAGTAGTAAAGAAGAGAGAGGCCATTTGGCAGTATGAGGCCACAAAATGTTCACGAACATCGCACTGTCCATGTGCTCTCGTTAGACCGTTTCCTTGCCACAGATCTGAGTATAATTCCTGTGTCACTGTCATTAGTGTGTTTAAATATTACTAGTCGGTTTGGGTGGTGTTTAATTTAAAATTTTCTAGTTCTAGTTGTAGTAACGTTCTCCTTGTTATCTTTAATTTAGTTTTGTTTTATTTGTTCATTCTTTGTTTTAATAAATAACAGACAAGTGTCTAACCTCGGTCTTGTCACTTGAATTACTGAAGTATGAGTTTTTTCTTCCTTTTGAGTTACGTTTGAGTTATATGTTTTTTCCTTTCTTTTTTGATGCGGTCTTCATAGGAATTTTCTATTTTAATTACTGGCAATTCTTTTATTGAGTGAACTGCTTTGATTGTGCTAGTAGTTTGTTGCAACTGCAGCTCTTGCAGTGATGTTGCTAGTCATTTTTGGAGTATGATGAATATAAAGTGCAAATTTTATCTTTACCTTTTCTCTGGTCTTCAGGCAGCCAATCATGTGAAAAAACTAAAAAAAAAAAAAAAAAAAAAAAGCGATGAATTAGTCATAATTTTGGTCATTGAGAGCTGTCTAATCCTGTAACATGTACACTCAAAATCTGGATGCATTTTCAGCATGGCTAAGTAGGAGTGTGAGAGTGTGAGAATCTGTTTAAATATGTACTCACAGGTTGGTTGCTACTTGTGGATGACACCAGACACTGTATATGTGTGTGTGTGTGTGTGTATGTGTGTGTGTGTGTGTTTGTGTGCATTTATGGACCTGTCTGCCTCTCCGGCACATCCGTAAGTCTTCCTCTCCGCAGGCTGTTACTCAGCCAGATGCGCTCCCCAGTTTCTGATGACTGCGCTGCCCCTCTCTCTGACTCGCTCGCATCAGTCTACCTGAAATGTTTACAGCCAGACAAGAAATGAAGGCAACTCTGCACGCCTGAAGCAAATGAGTCCTCTTATTATACATGAATAAAACAAAGCATTTGAATCAATTGACTGCACAGATACAGGTCTCTCAGGGGGCCCAGGAGGCCTTTTCATAAAGCAGCTCAGGCAAGGAAAAACAGTTCCTCATTCAGATTGGCTCTCATGTTTTTACTTTCAAATCTCGGAGATCAGCCAAGCCTTTTACCTCATAACGAGCAAAATTATACAGACACAGGCTCCTGATTCTCAATCAGCACTTGTATTCTAGACAAATATGAGGATGGCCCTTACAGAAAAGATAACTTCACATTTGCAATTTCGACAGAAAACACTTCACGTTATGTTTCACACATTTTTCACATGTAGTCCATGTGTCATCATTTTCATGTCTGATTTTTACGATTCATTTATTTTCACATGATTTTTGTTTAGTCATGAGGTGCCTGTGATTTTTCTTAAACAAATGACACATCTGATTTTAACATGATTCATTTAATAACACAAGGAATGTTTTTTTTACACAATGATTTGATTTCCATATGTGTGGTTTTTTTTACACGATTCATTTAGTCAGATGTGAGTCCTTTGATTTTGATTTCTTTAACAGATGACTCATCTGATGATTCATTTATTTACACAAGGAATTTATTTTTACACACGATTTGTTTATTTTCACGTGATTTTTTAATGTCACATGCTTTTTAAACATAATTCTTTTATTTTCACGTGAGTCATTTGATTTGGATTTTTTAACCAGTAATAGACATCTGACTTTTACATGATTCATATATCTTCATGTGATTTTTTTTTTTTTACCCATGATTCATTTATTTTTCACTTTTGATATTCACACAATTCATTTACTTTTACATGTGAATCTTTTTTATACATAATTTGCTAATTTTCACTGGGTTTTTTTTTTCCACATGATTTGTTTATATTTTCTCATTTCTTAAATGATGATTCATTTATTTTCATGAGTATTTATTTATTTATTTATTTATTTTACATGTAGGACATATGGTTTTATTTCTCACATGTTAGTTTACAATTGCCATTTCAGGGCATAACATAATGAAATGCACTTTGACATGTTTTTCACTTGTGATCACATATTACTCATATAATCCCATGTGAAGTGATTAAGTGGCCCACCACCATAGTAATACCTGTAAAATCCTACACACTTGGGATAGACAAGTTTAATTAAAGGTGCGCTCAGTGCTTTTCTAACACAGGAAGTGACTGCGACTGAACTGTGACAGAAGTGCTGTATTTGTACCTTCAGCTAGCTTTCAGCTAAGTCCCTGACTTACTGTATATAGCATCTTTAAATGATTATTACATTTAATTGCCCATTTTGCTGTATTTTGTTCTCTCTGGTTATAAGGCCACTGTTTTTTTTTTTTGACACTTTGACACTTTTGATATTCTTGCGTAGATCTTTTATGCAGAATTTGCACTTCACAAATGATCATTGAGCCAAAAAAGAAAAAGGAAAACTTCCTGTTTGTGTCATTTCACCCTGTCCTACATGACAATGATGCGGAGTACTTCTAATTCAGCTGCTTAAGTGGTGTTCACTGCAGCTGCACCCATCAGCGTCAGTAATCATTACACTGTTGAAATGAGCAGTTAATGAATCTTTGTTGAATTTGCCACACGTGCAACAAGTCTTTATATCAGTTGTTGCACTTTGCTCATGTTCTAGGATGGGTATTTTAACCACGTTTGGCTTTTGAATATCCACATTTTTCAATGAATAGCATTCAAATATCCTAACAGGAAAATGTTTTAAAGGAAATAAACGGTTTCACATTGAAGCTTGTTGAATTTTGTAAAATATTGCCAACCAAATGTCATTTATCCAGCTCAATAATAGCTCACTAAGAGCCTCTGAGGTGACACAGAGGTTATTTTTTTAATTAGGCATGGCCATGATTTAATATAACAAGGCAAGGAGTTAATATTTCAAAGCCACAAATAAATTATGTTGTCGTGGCTGTGAGATGTCAGAGTTGTGGCCATGAATTGTATAAATTGAGCCCTTGACTTAACATATTGTAGAACTCAAGTACACCTTTATACTTCCTTCCAAAACCTCCATTTTTTTACCCAGTTCTTTGGCTAGCTAACACTATATGCCTTGTAATATCCTGTTTTTTTCCTGTCCTTTTTTAAATCATATATTTTTATTTCATTGTAATTTTTATACATTTCATTTCTTTCTCATTGTAACCTTCTTTTTTTTACCATTACCAGTCCTTATCAATCCTTTCATTAAACATATATTTGATGTTTTACTCTTTCCTATGTACTAGTTTGTGTTTTATTTCTGTATGCCACGTTGCATTCTTTATAATTTTTATTACTACTATTAAAGTTAAAGTAAAGTATTATATAATAAATGATCTCTATGCTTGAGTTCCTGTGGTCACAATGATCTAATTAACTGATTTCAGTGTCTCACTCATTAAGTGACCACAAAATACATCTTGAGAAACCTATTAGAGCTTATTAAGAAATAAGCACCATGTCATCTCAGCAGCTCCACAGATAACTGTGTACTGTGACTGGAATGTCAAACAACCAATTCTTAGCTTCCTATAGAGAACCTTTTTATTTAAGGGAACCCTTCTACACAGAAATGTTAATATTTCCCCCAGTGGGACATGATGAAGTAAACTTTATGGTGCTACTGTCTTTGAAAGAGTCCCAGTAAAGGCACTTGTCCTTCAGGAGAAACCCTTAAAACACAGAGTGCTTTTTCACTAACGGTTCCATTCAGGGCCGTTTTTTAGGAAGCTAGAACCCTTAACCATCCAAAGAGCCACTGAGTAAACTTTCTCTAAGAGTGTAAAGCTTTGCTTGTGTCATGTCAATGCCAGAAACAGTGTTCAATTACACTATCCAGAGTACTGCATGGCCTACAAACATGGCCGCTACGGACTACAACACCTAGCACCAACAGAGACTGTCACGTTCAGGCCACGTTACTGACTACACACCTACACACCAGAGTATATAAGGACTCTCAATCCACACTCAGCTTGCGAAGTATACACTCTGTGAGTCTCTCCAGTTTGTTACCAAGCCTTTGTATTGCCAGAATCTGCCCGGTTATAGATCTTGTTTTCTGTTACACATTTTGTCTTAAGCCTTGCCTGGTTCATGTTGTTTGCTAATTGCTTAACCTCTGCCTGCTGTTTTGACTACATTCCTGCCTTATGTTTTGGATTTGTCTGCCCGTGTCTTCAATAAAGCTGCTGTTTACCTGCACTTGCATCCACTTCTGCCTCATGACAGCTTGCCATGAAACGCAAATGAACATGCTTGTATTTTGACGTTCGCTGTGTTTCTACATCACACATTTGATTAAAAAAAAAAAAAGACATAAGAATACAGAATTTATTATTTTTTCAGACTTCAGATATTCGGATATGTGAATAATCATGCACATCGCTACACGGGCACATCTTATAAAATGAAAATTCAGCGGCCCGTTCAGGAAGCGCTCAAAGTGTTATTTTATGAGTATTACTAATCTTCAGCGCATTACTCCACACCATTAAAGCTCCACATATGGCCAGAGCAGTGATACAGCAGCTGCAGCCACGCACATCTGGGAGTCTCTCTCTCTCTGTCTCTCTCTCTTTTTTCCATGTCTGTCTGTCTGTCTGTTTATCTCGCTCTCTTTTCCCCAATATATCTTTCCCACTTCCCCATCTCTCTCTCTCTCAAGTCTGTCTGTCTCTCTCTCTCTCTCTCTTCCCCCTATCACTCTGTCCCCTCCCCCTCTGCCTGTCTGTCTGTCTCTGTCTTTCTTTTTCCCACTCCTCTTTTTCCCTCCTCTCTCTCTCACACACCATATTTTCCCTGTCTCTCTTCCTCACTTTATTTGCAGTCTTCCCCTCCACTCTTCATGTCTTTCTTTGTCTGTCTCTTTCCTGTCTCTCTCTACCCCCCTTTTCCCTGTACCCATCTCTCTTTTTTCACTGTCTGTATTTCTGTATTCTATCCCCCTCTGTCTCTCTCTCTCTCTCTCTCTCTCTCATTTCTTATAGGGTTCATGAGTTCGTGTGTTTCAGGGTTGTCAAGTAAAACATCTCTCAAATCCTCTTCCTCAAAAACACACTTATACACGCAGTGACAAACTTGCACAACCAACCAAGAGATCAAAAATATTTCTGAATCTTTTCAAACCGACATCTCTATTTTTTTTTTTTTCAGATTTGGCCAGAGTATCAAGGATGTCGAAATATAGAAGCTATGAAGAGAAGACACAAAGCCTTGTCAAGTGAAACATGAGTGAAACGGCACTTCAGAAGAACACACACACACACACACACACTCCACGTCTCCCACATGCAGCTTTTGGGTTCACATGGGGTGTGTGTTTCTATGTATGTGTGTGTGTGTGTGTGTGTGTTTGTGTGTATGTGTACCTGTATTTCATGATAAGAGCATGGTATGTAGGTGGGCTTCAAAAATGTTTCTGGTTTCAAGTGAGACTTCCAAAAAAAAAAAAATCTACACCTACACTGCCTACATCTCTATTAAACTGAAAAAAGGAAATGTGAGAGAAAATGGCTGCCTCGATAACCTATTTTTTAGACTAACTTATTTATTAATATAATAATATAACTCTGTAGGATCATTTAGGCCTTGTTTCAAATTACATATCACTATCCTCAAAAATCATATTTTAATCATACCATATTAAAATGTCACACAGATAATTTCGGATCATATAGATTTGGGTCATTTGGGTTAAATTTGTTAATACAGTCCAAAAAACAAAAAAACTATTTTTTCAGTACTTCTGTGTAAAACGCATTCTCAGTTAGTGATATCACTATATAATATCTACAGCTTTGGAACAATCATGTCTATGATTGGAGGAATATGTGTATGCGAAGCTCTTTATCTAGCTAACTTAGCTAACGGTAGTACTGAACAAAACAGTTATAGTATATTTTGACGACTTTGGCTGCTGTTAAATAAAACATTGAGTATTTCACAATGCAAGTTTGAACTCAGAAACTAAAAAAAAATCTCACTCATGCTACTTTATTGGTTAACTAGCTAGTTTTCAGTGGCATCACTAATAAATATAGCTTTCAAGCGAGGCTGAAATTCGTTTTGAGACGAGAGCACGGGTCAAAACATAACTAATGTAAGATGGAGGCACGGGGTGGGGCTTCCAGCGGATCAGTTAATATCAGAGAGTTCAAAACACATACACAACTGTCAATTGTTCCATATCTCTACGTCGACTGGCTCATCTGCTGTTTTCATTTTCTGAACAATGTACACTTTCCCGAACAACCATTCAAGACCTGTCCACACATCTTCAGATAAGCTTTCCCCTTTACTGTTGAACTTTTGCCAGGCATGGTATGAGTAAGCGGGCATGAAATAAACCCCACAGCACGACCTCCAGTGTTTAATCACCCTCACAGAGAGGCCGCTCTAAAGCACCTCTATCCCAGGGCACGCCAAACGTCAAGCACCCCTGCAGTCCCCATTTCCTCCAGTGCTTAAGCTGGAAATGCACATCAATAAAGTGTCTCGGCACACATGCGGGCTCCTGTTGACAGTATTGATCCGGAGCTCCAGGGGTAGCTGCTGTGTGCGGATTTTGCTATCGGATTTGAAAAAAAAAGAGGGAAGGCAGGTAAGGGTAGGTATTGAAGGCACTCGACATCCTTTGGAAAATATTAGATACGAACCTGCGGGATGCTGCAGCTGAGCACTGTGTGTGCTAGAAATGATGGAGGGAGATAAAGACGAGAGCAAGTGTCTGGTTTTCACCTCTGGAAGAAGCAGGCAAGGTCACGCTTGGGTGATGGAGAAAGTGTGAGATTGCTTGAAAGTAGATTTCAGAAGGAGTGCCAATCGACTGTGAGGATTGGTGATATGTAGCTGCTTGGTGTAGCCCACCTGAGACAGATATTTCCAAGAAGTGAATTCAAATCTACAGAGGACAGATAAGACCAACACTGGTGAAGGGCAGAGGAGGTATTTTTTTGTCTTAATTCAATAAAAAAAAAAGTTAAAAAAAAAAAAAAAAAAGAAATGCTGTTGAATTCTCAATTCTGATAGATATGAAGGTGTTGATTAATTTTCCATAACAGCATCTGTGACAGTAGTTCCACAGGTTTATATAGATGTACACCTTCTAATACGTTATCATTTCTGTAGTAAGTTATTTAGCATTTTTTGGAAGGAGTCTCCAGTGTCAGCACTTTGTAAATTTGTAATAGTCAATAAGTATTCTGCTGCAGGACAGAGTTTTCAGGACAGAGCAGTTGTTCGATTGCTTTCTGGATAACATTGACACGCTGTCTTAATTAACTTCAGGAGAGAGAAAAAAACCAAGGCTGGTGAGGGAACGACTGTTTAAAGCTGCTATAACATAAGTTATAACAGGAACTTCTGCAACATTAAATGTAATTATAAATGGATTTTTAAAAATCATAAAATAATAATAATAATAATAATAATAATAATAATAATAATAATAATAACAAATTGCTAGCATTGGACAATTGCTGGGGTGCAAGAGAACGTCCTGTTACAAGAAATTAATCAAATCCATCAATGATTATTTTCCTATAATTAATACACCAAATGCAGACTTTTAGTCAGTTCACTCATAAAGTTAATTCAGTGTGTTACAAAAGAGCTAGTCTGACTCCTGTTGTATGAGACAGTGCACCATACAAATTAAGGTACTATCCTATTTTTTTTTTTTTTATGGAAATATAGGTTTGTCTTAAATACGTAATTTTCATGCTACTAAATTCATGAGAAATTATTATTATTCTTAAATTATTCATAAAAATCAAGAAAAATATATTTAGTTCAAAAGTTGTATCTGCTTTGATTTTATTGAGTATCAAAAATTTATGATTTGAGGCCGTAATCCTCAGATAGACATTCATGAACTCAAGGTTTCTATTTACTTCATTACATTTATTTAAGTACCTTTTGGAATAAACAGTGCCTGTAAAAGCACTTCCATTTCTACTGGAGTAAATCTGTAAATATATTACTTTCCATCAGTCAGTCATTTCAGTACATTTTCTTTCTACGCAGTTTGGCTGATGTTCTACTTGGCACACAAGTCAAACAGTCAACCAGTTGAGCAGTACAATAAAAAAAAAAGAAATGTTCAAAAAACATTTTGTGGTACAGTTTTAGAGATACTGATAAATATGTAATACTATATATTATAATATATTACTTTTTACAAATGCCTCAAATTTGTGCCTATGTTTGCACTGCACACACACCTACACTTAGTGACCACAACCTGAAAAAAATACAATTTGTTGCATTTAGGAGGTATTTTTATAACTGAACACTTTTACATTGACATTAATAGTGTGCAACAGCAACAGGACTTCGCTTCAAGTCAGGATAAAATGCTGCTTTTGCCCTTGAGTCTGTCCCGATAGGTGCTAATGTTAGCTCAATTTGGGACCAAAATGGCTTTAAAAATGCCACTTTGCTGACAGATTTTGAATGTCTCACCCACATCAGCCTTCACCAGGCGCCTTCATTTCTCACCACAAAAGAAGCAGCTGGGTAAAAGAAAAAAAATGCACCTGTCTGGGAAATCTGCCACTGTATTGCTAACAGTCCCAAAAAACAGGCAGCATGATGAAAAGTTGCCGCGTGTCACCTTCAGTGATTGTACTAACTCTAATTGACCTTGAGGGAATGGAACTGAGTTCACAGTGACTGAATGGATTTGCAACACAGCAACCATATTTTAAGCCGACCTCTCAGATGAAGCCTTAGCTAAATGAATACTATAATTACTCCATTGCTTCTCAATTCAACAAGCCACGCCAATGATGGAATAAATCCACGCACAGGTTATCAAAAGCCGACATTTAATCGATTCTCACTGCGCCTATCAGAGCGCATACCGCTCCGCCTGGCTGCCTGTGCCATTGCCAACTCATCAGGCCCCTAAAGAAAGAAGCTGCCCTGTTGAGAACAGATCTCAGATCAGCTTCTGCAGCAGCTAGATATTAAAGGAAGAGCTCATTGATTTTTCATAATTTTATATCTGTTTACTCACACTGATATGAGTCAATACGCCAAACATTTATTGGAGATGCTGCATCGAGCAGTCTCAGTCCACTAGCAAGAACTATTTTTTATTGACTTGGTTTATTAACTATTTTTAGGAAGAAGAAAATTGAGCCAATATGAGGTTTGTAGATCATACGTAACACTTGATATTAGAAAGCTATATGTGCAATCTTTAAAAAATGGAGCAGATGGTATGTGAAGGATATTCAGATCAATAGCGATTTCAAATAGGTGCAGTATGTCCTCTGTGTATGGTTGAAAGACAAGACATATCTTTTTATGCAGCCGAAGGCTGTTTTTTCCTTCTTACAAACAATTATGAATATGCATAAATATAGGATATCATTCTATTTTAAATCTTTTTTTCCTAAATGCATTTATAACAGAAAATTAGGTTATGTAGCGAAATAATGTTGTAAAGCGCAAAAGTATTCTAAGATCATAAGTAAGATTGTAAGCAAGATTGTATGAGCATAAGTATGATCTTGCAAGAAAGATTGTAAGATTGTAAGATCATAGGATTGTAAGTAATCATAAGTTTACTTTACTTTTACTTTAATCATAAGTTTTACTATAAGTTTACAGGATCATAAGTAGGATTATAAGATAAGGTTGTAAGATTGGAATTAAGTTTGTAAGATCATAAGATTGTAAGAGCACAAGTATGAATAAGTATGTCTGTAAGTAAGATTGTAAGATTGTATGATTGTTAGTACAATTTTAAGATCATTGTAAGAGCATAATTATGATTATAAGATTGTAATTACGGTTTTAAGACCAAAAGATAGTAAGTAAGCTTGTAACAGCATAAGTATGATTATAAGTAAGACTGTAAGTAAATTTATAAGATAGTACATAAGTAAGAGCAAGCAAGAAAGCATGCAAAAAAGAAAGAAAGAAAGAAAAAAGAAAGAAAGAAAGATCAAGGAATTAATTGTAATACTTTACTGAGGCTATAGCAGGCATTATTAGAGATTATAAAAGCAATAAAACTATTTTATTTTATACTTTCCATGATGTTACCCAAATGATAATATATTTGTCACATGCTGATCTCACAAGTAATTCATATAAATTTGAACTACCATCACGTTTTCCCCCATTCGATAATTACAACTACGTGGTCTATGTGATTGGAAAAAACACAAGTACTAACCCTGTCCTAAACTAATTCCCTTAAATCTAACCTTGGTATCATTTCATACAAGCTGAGTTGTGCAAATTGTTCAAACTTTATTTAGTCCCAATGACAATGTGTCACTGAAGCAGTGAACTCGACCCACACTTTATATACACATGGGGTATGAACTGACGAACTTTTGTCATTAGCCAGTATAAGAATAAATAGCAAACCTCGTCTCCTACCAGTCCAAAAGGGCAGCTTCCGCTTGCCCCCATAAAACCTTGTGGAATATAATAGCTGCTCTCCTTTGCTTCATCCACGCTGCTGAGAGGCAGGGAGGTCATGGAGAGGACGGCAGAGTGACGGCAGCACAACGCGTTTCCATTTTCAGGTTTTGTCACGGTTCCCCTCTCTCTGCATGACCAGTTACTGCGAGTGGTTAATCTTCTTCTGCCCCAAGGCCACAGAAGGCTCCAGAAGTCATAACCAACGTTCCCTCTGCTGCACACTTCCTCCTCAATTGCACAAACTCTAAATGATCAAAAATTAATATAAACTTTCTAAGCTGCCATATTTCCATAACTCATACTGCTACACAACAATCGAGCTGGAATTAATTCATTTCTGACGTAAGAGATGAGCGCTTGATATCTGTGCATTTGTGCAAGTCCAACAAAATCAGATAATCAGTAATTTAGCACCATTTTAATAATGCAGTCATTATTTCCGAGACCTAGCGTCTCTCGCTGATCTTCTAGATGAGAACAAAGTACAAAGTCATCAAAACACAATATAATAAAAGCTCTTTTCAATATCTCTCAGTGCCATTTTCTTTTCACACTGCATGTTTTTCACCACTCAAAGGAACAGACTGTTGAAACTATAAATTATGGCTGTGTAATTTTACAATGAGTAGTACAAACACCTTTAACAATCCCCAACACGCACACACACACACACACACACACACACACACACACACCACTATCTTCTCTTTTATGTGGTGCTCACCTGATGTCTTGTGACACAATGTGGCTCACAGTTTAATGGAGTGCTCCAATTAAAAGCCTCCTTCAGCCTGACCTTTTTGAAATGACTGGGGAGGAATCAAGACAGCAATTAGACCTGTTTCTGTGCTCATGTTGATATGTGAGCTCGTTACGAAGGACAAAAACACACGAAACAGGAACGGGGCAATTAAAACAGATGGCACAAGTGTGTGTTGCATTTGTTCACCATTTTGCTGTATTAAAAATAGATTTGAGTCACCACTGAAGGGATACACAGTACAAATAATGGAATGTTTTATTGATATTAATTTCACTAATGCTAACATCTCCAGTGTAATCAAGACACCTCTGTAACTGAACCTGTATTTCCCACTGGGAGCTGCTTCACAGTAACACTTATGAACCTTCTGTGTGATTTCACAGCATCATGAGATGTAGAGAAGGGAAGCAAACCTGTCATTTCATTGCACAGAAAGTGGTCATTAGTGCACTTCAAATGCTTTCCTGCGGCACAAATGTTTGCCGGGAACTCCAATGTCTCCATGCCACCCTGGTATAAGAGCCTGGTGGGAATAATGGGTTTATATCATAATTTCTGTCACGTTCAAGAGTGTCCATCTGCCCCCAAGTTGTTCTTGAGGTCACTTAGGGTGTTTTTACACTTGGTCCCAATACTCGAGTCAGCATTCACAACTGATTCTGAGATCGTTTGGGGGTCAGGGCTCATAATTGCAGGTTTGCATTCACAGTTCCATACATCAGGATTGCACACGGGTTTGCAAAATGGTAGGCAGGTTGCTGTTTTTATTATTGTCCTTTGGTACAAACATTCAAGCGGCAAAGAAAAATGCTATTTTTGCCAGTGGAACAACAACAAAGACCATTGTGGATTGATTTTTGTCAAATTTCAAATGATAAAAGTAATCTTCACCTTCAATTTCATTTGTTCATTCATCTTTAGTAAGTGCTTTATCCTGGTCAGGGTCGTGGTGAATCCCAGGAATAATGGGCGTGAGGCAGGGCAACACAATGGATGAGAATCCAGTCCATTTGTACACTCATTCACATCTAGGAGCAATTTAGCATAACTAATCCATCTACCAGTATGTTTTTGAGAGGTGGGAGGAAACCGGAAAACCAGGAGAAAACCCACACGGATACGTGAAGAAAATATGCGAAACTCCACACAGTCAGTAACCTGAGCTCAGGATCGAACCAGGGACCCTGGAGCTGTAAGGCAGCAATGATACCTTAACCTTTAGAACCTGATATCATAAAAAAATTCCACAACTTGGATTTTGTATGATTTAATGCAAAGTCATAAGAAAAGGTACAAATGCTAAACATGACCTTAAACTTGGAACATCTCTTTAAAAATCCATAAAAATTCCAACAAGCAGAACCGATATGATTGGATTTTGTTCAATTTCGTATGAATTAAATCATAAGAAAAGGTACAAACATTATCCTGCTGCTACCTCTACTTTATTAAACTTGGATTTTAAATTTTATAATTAACATGTGATCTTCAGAGACATCCAGGATTTATTTTGTAATGAAAATTCTGAATTAACATTTTTAGTTTAAATTTCTTTCATCAACGTGTTGGTCTATTTTCACTTTGGTTCCCGTCATTACCCACAATGCCATCTGACTACCTGCTGATAGTGTTGCCAGTGGGATTTAGCCCTCGATTCATTTCTAACTAAAGAGATCGCTGCAGTGGCGCTTTATTCTGCCCACCTCTCTCACCTCCTTATCTGTACCCTCTGCTCAAATAGATCAGCTTCCGTCAACATTCATGTGAAAAAATTGCGCTCGTCATCTCATAGATCACTATCCAGCCGAACCTCTGCTGTAACTCTGCATCGTATAGCTGCATTGCATTCTGGAACTTTGAGTCCAATGTTTGCATCAGTGTCTCCACTACTTCTATGCTGGATATCTGATTAATATGATGTTAAGTCACTGGAAAATGGTGAGGGAGAAAACTCTTTTGTTTTTAGGAGCTGACAGTGAAACCTGATCACTATCCATTATGTTTAAAATTGTTTACTTTTTTTTTTTCTCCAACCAAAAAATTAGCACCAGAATCACTAAACATATCACAAATATTTCAGTGTAAACATAATTAATGTGTTTCTTCAAGCTTTATAACCTTTTGTACAAATTCGGTTGCGTGAATTGCTATGAATTTGCAAGAGCGAGACTGTTTATATTATCAAAATCATGCAAAGTGTGTAGGGATTTTTGGAGAATTTGTGAAATTTACTCTGAATATGTTTCCCAAAAGCTCCAACTGCTAAATTCACCTTACTTTAACCAGCATTTCATAAAAATATTGGCTTGAATTTTTCATGAACTTATCATAAACTTCAAAAACATATCAGATGAGCTTCAAAATTTAACACTGATAACTTTTCCACATCTGTCATGCTCTTCTATTTCTCTTCTTCCTTTTTCCTTAGGCTCATTGCCTCTGTAGGTTCAAACTCATTACGGTGCCGTCTCAGCCCTGACTCAGCCCTGACCGCTGTGATATAGGTAGGGTTCGCTTCATTGCCCTCTCCTTTAATTATCAACGCCAACTTCTTTTTAAAAAAAATGCTGAACTCTTGAAGGAGTTCTTGACAGCCACATACAACTGCATCGCATCCTCCTGAAGGTGAAGTGGAGAGAAAAAAACTGAGGAGAAGGAGATTTAAAAGTGAATGTGGTGATAGCGGCATTAATACACATCTCGCTGTTTATCACTTTTAGTCCCACAAAGTGCACTTTTTTGGAGTCTTTTCCAAAAAGCACATTTGGCAAGCTTAATTGGGGTTTAATACTTTCTTGACTGGTTGAATCATGTTTGAAGCACAAAAAAAGAACTGCTGCCAAGTGTTGCACATGGGTGTAGTGCCATGGTTGCTCAAACTTTGCAAGAAGTTTTCCTTTTCATTAAATTTTTTTGGAAAACAAAGCCTAGCATCTGAACATCGCCTACTAGAATCTCCACTAGAGAGTGACAAGAAGAGGCTTGGCCTTGAGACACATTTCATATGATTAAAGCTTTCATTATATATTTACTTCCAAGAACTCCTTTGCGAGACACATCCAAGGCTTTTTCTCCTATTTTGATCTCGGTGTCTTGCATGCTGATGACCTGGCGTTTTAATTAAGAGCTACTTAATGAGTTTACGGATGGCTGGTGCTATGTGTTTACCCAATACCAGAGGGTTTGAGAAACAGCAGCCATGTCTGGATAACGCTCAAGGTGACCGCTGTCATGAAACCAACAACTTCCTCTATAAAAATCTGTCATCTGTTTAATTAATAGTTGAATTTGATCACTAAGGTCAAAAATGCAGTTCCCTGCAGGTTCACGCTGCTCAAGCACAACTTTAAGAGCTGATCTTAACTTCAGTGTGGACAGCTTGTTAGGAATTTCTTTCTTAATTGCACCTCAGGTTCTTCCCCTGAGAGCATGCGTCTGCTGGGAATTGGGCCTCGTCTCATCTGAGTCACAACTCTCAACATGCTGACTTGTTTGTTTTATAATAGGAGTGAATTGGGACGAGGCAAATGGTCCAACCTAATATACAGAACTCATATTATGCTAGTGTCCTGAAACGTAGGAGACATTTCTTCCAGAAATATCCAGCTCCTCGCCTTCTTGAGATGCAGCCCCAGTTAGTAGAATCTTTAGTTTGTAGAAAAAAAGGCCAGGTTAGCATACTAAAGGATTCTTTTGTTTGTCCATCTAACAGGACATTACACCCAGGACATTACACTTCCGTACAAACGGCCACTATCCTCTGAGTACTAACCACTTCTACTCACAACTTCCTGTTTAGAGACTATATAAAGTACACTCAAACATTCAGCAATTGCAAAGTCTTGCCAAAAGTCCTGTTCATGTCATTTCTGAGCAATGGATCTAGTGATTCTTTTGTTCGTGACCCTTGGATTGTGGATGGTGTTAAAGCTCCTACATATTGGGAAGGCTTATTTGTTTCACATAGTTCCCCACAACAGAAATTTCTGTTTCCAAAAAGTAAAAATAAAAAAACCTAAGCAAAATTATGAAGCCCTAGATAAGCTCTTTGACTGTGTGCTAGGCTTTGTTTTTCAAAACACGGTGTGGTCTGCTGTAGAGGAATCAATGGGTACAATGCGATCCAGGTTCTGGAGAAAATCTAATATGTTTAATTGGAACCAACGGAAAAGGCGTGGCCTTTTTCCCTCCAAATATCAATATGAAAAGGAGGAACAATAACACAGCCAAAACCAAACACTTACTAGGAAATCTAAAAGTAACCTGCTAAATTCCTGAAATCATCGCCTTTCAGAAATATCCAGAGCCTTGCCTACTTGAAACATCCAAAAACAGCCTCAGTAATACACTCTTTAGGAAAAGTACTCTGAGGGTTCTCTGGTTTTCTCTTTTCCCTCTAAAGAAACCTAAAAACCTATAACTACTAGAACTCTTGACAAGTCCTTTTTTCTAATAGTGTGGAACAGAACTAGGAAATTAGAACTGTTAACTATCCAAATAACTGTTCAACTAGGAATCCTTTTTAAAAATGTACACTCTTTAAAAAAAATTACATCTCGCAGCCTTAAGAGTTCTTCAGTTCTTCAGGGGAACCCTTTTAGACAGGCCTACAAGTGGAACAATTTAAGAAGTGCCTTAACTATTGCTAAACCATTGAGGAGTCCTTTTTTGCTAACACTGCACAACAGAGGCTTTCCCTTTCAGAACAACTATGAAGTTGTTTTTAAGTGTGTACACTATTAAAAAGGTTCCATTCAGCACCCATAAGGTTCCTCTGGTTTGTCCATCTAAAGCAGTCCTCAGGATCTCCAGATCTTTACTCTATTGCAGTGTTGTGTGATTTGGGTTTGAGCAAAAGTGTGAACTGTATGGAGGGGAATGGTTTGAAAACCTCAGCTCTAAAGAAAGCTAACCTCTCAATTACTGGAACCCTTGATAAACCTTTTTTTCCCCCTAATACTCGTCTTAAAAAAGGTTCCATCTATAAATCTCACTGGTTCTTTTTTTATTCCTCTGGGGGAACCTGAGAATTTCTGTTTAAGAGAGGGCTATAAATGGTACCCTTTAAGTAGCTCCTTAACTATTCCGAGCATTGAAAAAAAAACTTCTTTTTTTCCTAAAAATGTACGACATTTCTAGAGAGAGCATTTCCGTTTCAGAAAAAAAAAAAAACTTTGAAGTAGAACATTTTTCTAAAGCCAGAACCCTTATTCATTCAAAGAACCTTTAAAGAAAATCATTTTCTCTAGGAGTGTATATAAATAAATAAATATACATACATATATATATATATTTATATATATATATATATATATATATATATATATATATATATATATATATATATATATATTCTGTTTATGTAAGACTTGGAAACTGGAAAGCACATACTGATTAAAAATACATTTCCCAGCTTATATAGAAGGTTGCAATCTACAAGAGCATCAATGCAAGAAAATACATTTTAAAATCTCGAGAACCGAGAAGCATGTGTTCCTTTATCTAAAGCAGAGTGGATAGATACTTGATCAAGAGATTACGCCAACACATAGGACACACACACACACACACACAGATTTGTAAAGAATAAAAGTAGATTTTGATTTTGACACAGGCATTCTATTTTTTCCCCACACCCGGAGCGAGAACACCAGGGTGTTAAAAGCGTACAATCGATACGAGGCCGTCCGAAACGTGTTTTTATCATAAAGTTATAAACTGGAATGAGTCATGGATCAATGTCACATGCCTCGCAGTGGAAATCCAATTTACAAACCCTCGTTGCTTGAGAAAGGAGGATATGCCTTTAGTGTACCTCTAGGGAAAGTGTGTGGATGAACCAGCACATGGGTGTGTGTGAGTAGGTGAGTAGGTGATGGTCTCCTTCCCTACAGATCCTCAGAGAAAGCTATTTTATATTCATTCTCATAATAAGGCACCTTTCACCACGCTACATTAATAAGGTTCACTAAAGTCTTGCCTCAGTAGCCAGTAAGATTCTATTCAATGGAAAGTCCCAAACCACACAATGGCATCTAGTCAGGACACGCTGAAGCCCGGGGCAGTCCATTAGCTTAATCTTATTTGACTTTAGACCTATTTAAGGACCTCATAAAACTGAAACGATCTCCTTTTGCCATTGAAGCAGGAGTCTCAATCTCTCTCTCTCTCTCTCTCTCTCACTTCCTTCCTCTGTTTCTCCATTTTGTTCTCTCTTTCACAGGAGTGATGTTTGCATTATCTCTATTCCAATACACAGTTTGTTCTCTCAGCACTGGCTGCTCACCATCGAACTGCATTGAACCCTGTATGATGAATCACTCTGTCCATGCCCTATTTGTTCCCGCACAGTCCTCCTATGCTGTCAAATAAACTATGCAATACGACACGGAAATCACACTATGAAACTAAGCTCTTTGACTGTGTGCATGGCCTGCTGTGGAGGAATCGATGTGTACAATGCGATGCAGGCAGTGGAGAAAATCTGATATATTATGTTTAATTGGAACAAACAGAAAAGGCCTCTTCATAAGCATTCCTGATTTTCCTCCAACTATCAATATGAGAGGAATGGACAAATACAGCCAGAAGCAAACATGTTTCGGGAAATTCAGGAGCAGATGCTGGATCAGAAGATCTGATTTCATTAAAAAATGCTAATATTTCAAGAATTTACATGACTAAAGTTCAGCAAAAAGACACAAAATGTCAGGTTAAGGAAAAATTAGTGCCATCAGTCGGAATGACCAGATAATGTGTTCTAAAAAGATATAAATACAGATATAAATAAGGGCGCACTGTTCTTTTTTTGTTTTGTTTAGTTTAGTTTTGTTTTTAGAAAGCTTGCCTGAAAGGTTCATAGGGCATCTGGTTAAGATTAGAGGTGTACATACATGCAGCATTCATTTATTCATCCTTAGTAACTGCCTGGTCAGGGTTGCAGTGTTTTAAATTAAGCTATTAGTTCGTTTATATTTTGGGAAATAGAACCAACTAAATTTATTTAGATAGGTACGGACAAAAAGAATAAATGCGCACATCAATAGTTGAGACCAATTATGAACTGGAGTGATGTAGCTGAGTTTGGGGAACTGTCAGAACTAGAATTCACACACCATAACACTGCTGGCATTTCTACTGTACATCTGAGGGTTTTTTGCCCATCGTTTCTTGAGGCATAGCGGAAGGGTTCCCAAAAAAAAGAAATTCTGGTTTAGGTCATGCCCACTTTAGGTTTAAAACTGATTACAGCTAAAGATATGGATATTTGGAGCACTGAAAGGACACAGATAGTGGTTTTGCATTACATACCCACTGATTGAAATCAAATGAAATATTGCTTTTTTAATTTATACAAATTTCTCATGACGCATTTGTTAAAAAAATAAAATACAGCAAAAAATACAATAAATAATAAATTAATTAATCAAGAGCATACATAAGTACATTTACACAAAAATTTACAAAAGTTTAGAGTTAGGGGCAGAGTTAATGTTCATATAAAAAAAATCTAACCACACTGCCCTTGTTCATATAAATTCCTCATTACATTCAAATTACATTCCGATTTCTCATGATGCCAGTTTCATTTCATTTAATCTTATTAAAAAAAAAACAAGGTACGAATGCTAGCCTCATTCCTAATCTTAACCTTTATATTACCACTTAGAATATTTCATGCAGAATGAGGTGTGCAAATTATGGTGGTTAATTAACAGTATGTTTGACCTGATACACAAATCAAAAAGAAGGTTTTAGAGAACTTTCATAGATGATCACAGTTCCGTAAAATCAAATCCAGTGTGCACACACCCACAGAACAATTTCCTCTTCATAAAACGTGAAATGTGTGATATTGGTTCGTTTTAGAAATGGTCGGGAAGATCAAATAGGGTTGCACCATTTAATCAATTAATCAACAGGTTTTCACATTTATTTTTAAACTTACTTCTCAGTCTGTAGCTTGAGGAAGTACATCGCTAAAGATAGACTGTAGCAGATTTTTTTTTTTTTAACTTTTGCAAAGCTTTTTCCTGTAAGCACTATAAATTCAGGAACAGACATCTGATATTACGACCTCCAACCGAGCTTGGCGCCAAGCCTGGTACAATTGCTCAGACCCCCTGATGTAGTGAAATGTTCAAGCACTGCTCAAATCTGGCCAAAAAGCTTCAAACGGGAGTGGACACAAATTGGCCTAGACGTCAATAATCAGGGAGAGATTAGTTCAAATGGAGACTGTTATCTCCAAAAGTAAATGTGTTTGGCTTAAGTCTGAAATAAAACATGACAGGTTGTACTGTTATAGGAAAATAATCAACGATGGGGTGTTGTGAGGTGGGCTTACCACCCTGTTACCACCCTGAGGTTCATTATCTTCCTATAACAGCATGTCCCGAAGTGTTTTATTCATTTTATAACACGGCAATTTGCAAATGATTAGATTTTGTAATAATTAAAGAATGACACATCTTACTTTTTATGTGTATAGATACAGGACTAACGAGACACAACGAAACTAATTATGTGCAGCAGGCAGTAACAATGATTATACAACATGTTCAAGGACGAGCTGGAACAGAAGGAAACCAAGAAGGAAACAGAGTCTGTGACAAGATATAACTGTTGATGAAGCAAAATTACTTAAAGTCCATAGCCTCATTACACATTAATTCCTCATTTTCCTAATCTGTATTTGAAATACCTGCCATATTATTTGACCTAGGCTGAGTGTACAGCCAAAGACTCACAACAGGGCCAAGCACTGTCAAGACCGGATGAGAAATCAGGCCAATTTTCAAATAATAAGCACCTCCAACCATTTTGTATCATTGTAAACTAATCGATACAGTATATTAGGCACTAAAAGGCCATCTGTAGATGGAGTAAATGTCACAGCTGTAGTGAGGACTGTGCAGCTACCATACGATTTATGATCGGCTTGACAAGGGAAATTGCCCCAATTATATTAGAGGGGGTTTGGGTGCAGCAAATCATATGTAAAAGCAAATCCAAACCAAAGTAATCCAAATCAGAAAGGGTTGTCTTGGTGAGAGGGAGTGAGGGGTTTCTACTGGCATCACATGACAGAGGATACACAAATATTTCACTCATATTCCATTTGTACTAAATCAAATTAGAGTTGATTTTTTTTTGGCTGTAATGTTTAATGCACAACCCAATTACAGAGGCGGGTTTAAAAACATAATTCTATATTTTATTTATCAGATATGCATGGAATCAGCAAAAATATGGACCTTTTAACATTCTAATGCCTGGGATAGTAAAATGATAGAGCTTTAGAGTGTATTGAGTTACTGTTATGTGGGAAGTGTGTAGTAAATAAATCCAGGGTATGAATGAAAGCTTCTGAGCTGTATCCTCATAATCAGAATTCACTTTGAAAGGGATGCAAAAGGATGCCAGTTCCCTGATAATAATAATAATAATAATAATAATAATAATTATTATTATTATTATTATTATTATTATCATTTCCATCCGTTTTGTGATATCACTTAAGATGTTTATTGATAACATTTAGAAAGAGGAAAAGCCATCTCTGTGGACAAGACCCATGGATTGTCCTTGAACAAAAAAGGTAGAAGAAGGAAAAGAAAGCCACTGTGCCCCCACGTGCCAAACCTGTCTTCTGAAATGTCCAACTTTACAACAGTTGATGACAACAACTTAATGATAGGCGACTAGATACGCTAAGTAGATTTTAGTGACCTTTAGTGATGGGAGAAAGCTAAATGTGCCTCTGAGAAAACAATTGCTTAAAAATTATGATTTATTGTAAGAATTATTGTTTATAAGTCTATGGCAGAGAGTGACATCACAGTGCTTAAAGCCTATTCAAAAATCTAAATGAATATCATCTGTTCATGTGGATTTGTACGGTGTAAAAAGAATTCATACTTTTAAGTATTACACATTTTTTTACAAGCTGTTTAAATTTTTACAATTCGAACAGCTTGAGATTTTTAAAAATCTGTGTGTGTGTGAGAGAGAGAGAGAGAGAGAGAGAGAGAGAAAGTGAGAGATAGTTTGTTTATTTTCATCTCCATGTACCCTTTTTGTAATGTCTGGTTTTGGCTGTATGTATGGGAGCGGGAGGTGCAATGCTTTTGAAGTGTTTGCCTCATTGCTATGACTGACTCTGTGTGGCTGGGTTTTATGTCTGTGTGTGTGTTCGTGTTTGTGTGTGAGAGAGACACTCAGTCCCATGTTTGTTTGGCCCAGTTGTGGCTGGCTAGGCTTTGTTTGCTATTGTTTTGATCGTTGGGGTTTCCTCTTGGGGGGTCAGAATGGAGGAGATAGAGAGAGAGAAAGAGAGAGAGAGGTGTGTCTGCTGTGTTTTCAGGCTGAGGAGAAGCGAGTTAAGGCCACTAGCGTGCCAAGTGTTCCCTCTGGATGAACTGCCTGCTGCCTCCATCTCACTCTCCACTTAGTGCATGGATGCGTGAAGAGGCGAGTGAAGACACAGTGTTTCTCCTATCACTATCTCTCTCTTTCTCTCTTCCCCTCTGGCCTATCCTATCTCTATCTTTCTCCTGAGCTCTCTGATCTCTCACCATCTCTTCATCATCTCCCATGATGCTCAGCCCCCTACTGCACCTCTCTCTCTCTCTCTCTCTCTCTCTCTCACATCTTCTCCACCTCTCATCTCCAAACAATCCTGGAGTGAATTAGTCCTGCTCCAAGCCCCTAATGTGGACCTCACAAGTTATCTTTAAGCTTTTTGACTCAAAAGCTTTGTGCTGATGTTGGGTTCCACATCTGAGAGCAGAAGTAGAAAAGTAAATCCATCACAGCATGTTCTCTGAATCTGTTTTTTTTTTTTTTTTTTTTTGGCTGATTGTAATCTTTATCATTCAAGACTAATTATTATTAATGCTGTTACAGGAAATAATCAATGACACAGAGTCACTGTTTGAACCCGGTAGTTCATTAATTTCCTAAAGCTCCAAAAAATTGCATTACTTTTTTAATTACTATGAATATTTGATGACTTAAACATCTTAATTTGCTATATTCAATTGAATTCAAGTGTTTCAATCATTTATTTTGTATTTTCTAAGCAATAATGTGTGTGGTTTATACTCCTGAGGTGAAATGTATCTTATACATTAAGACTCATGTTCCTGATGGTCATATTTACATTTTTTATCACTCATAATTCTTATAATCCATAGTAAAAAAAATTTATATATAAACTATAAAAATGCTTTATATGTTAGCATGTCTCACGATCAGTTGTACACTACGCCACGTCGCATCATAATGAATAGCGAAGTTTGTGTTATGAGATGTTTATAGTGTTGTTATAACAGTAAGTCATCAAGAGAATAGGTCAAAGACAAAAAAAATTTTAATAGTTAGTAATTTTTGGTTATGAGTGTATTTAAAATACAATTGTACTGATTATATGTACTTATTTTTACTTATATTTTAATGTTTTTTGATGAATTGTAACAATAACAATTATTCTGAACAATAAATTCACACTTGCTTTATTATCTAACACCTTTAAAAGACAAGTAGCTTTAAGATGCACAAAATATATTTAAATATGTATATTAATCAATATACTATACCAAACGAATGTACGTTTTGTGTAATTCTAAGATTTAACTGTTAAAGATCTAAATATGCATTTTTGTTTCAAACAAAACCTGTTGATTCCTAGTATTTTAGAAGTATTTGTAAATAATTGCTATAAATATTTGCTATTAACCTAACATTTTTATATAAATTTAGATCATTTTTAATGTTAAAAAATGTAATTATTGTAAAAAAATTCATTTGTCTGTTTCTCTATCTATCTATCTATCTATCTATCTACAACAGTGTGCATATTATCAGGCCTACAGTCACGTATCTAATATACATATGTGAAGTGATATTTTTTTGCTTTTTTTTTTATTAAAGCATTATTATAAAATGTATGAACTAATAAAAAGAAAGAAAAATAAGATGCGTCTCAGATTTGAACTGGTATCAGGCATAGCAGCGATTGCAGTCACACTTCAGGACTGTACATCACACCTCGCTGAAGCTAATACACATCCATCTGTCCATCCATCCATAATGTACTTTCCAACCTACTCATTGTTTGATTAGCTTATCATGATGCTAATGAGTCTGCTACACTCTCCACTGCAGTTTACCAGGTGCAGTTCTCTCAGTGATTGAATGTGATGTTATCAATGTTGAGCAGCTAACAGTTATTATCATCTTTCTACCTGTAAACACCTGAGATAAACACGTTTAATAAAGCCTGAGTTACAATACAATCAAATGGCATTTTATTGCAATTCTAAATCCAGACCTTATTTACAAAATTGACCACAAATTATAATGAAATGTGTTTTAATATTCATCACAAACCCATTGAGGCACTGACAGATAATTAGCACGTTACTGAATTGTGAGGGAGAGTCGGCGTCTAAGAAAATGCCACAGCAAAGTTTGTGAAGATAAAAATTCAACAGCTAATTTACTCCTACTTGTCCCTTTCGACTGGAATCAGATTCAACAGCCAAGCGATTAGGAGAAGAGGCATGTGTGAAAGTGAAGCTTAATTTGATGACACAATATGCAGGTGCACAAACACACACACATTCATAACATGCGACTCTAACAAATCTGTAAGCAGGATGCTGTAACAGAACACTTGTAAGAAAATTTTAAAAAATAAATAAAATCTCGAATCAAAGGACACCGAGAATTTAGATAAAACTGAAACGAAAAAAAAAATAATAATAAAGTTGAGGGTTTGATTCTAGCCACAGAAGTGGTAGAAGTACTCAGATTCCTTATTCAAATAGAAGTAAACTCTCATCTAAATGAATACACAGGTAAAAATCAAAGTATAGAAGATAAAGGTGTAGTAAATTTAAACGTAAAATTAGCTCTCCAAAATGTCAGTAACCAGTGTACAAAAAAAAAAAAGAGATTTGTACAAATTGGAACAAAGATGATGTATACAAACAGTTTCAAATGTGCAAATCTGAGACTTTTATTAATGTTGGCTCAAATATCACCTAACCTATCAATCTATAACTAGCATGCTAAATTGTTATGATGATACAAACTAGGCAATAGCCAGCTTTTATGACACAAAATAAAATATGCAGTAGATAGCAACACAAATTATTTATAGCAATAGATATCAATTTATTCAATAGATATCAATTTCTAGGGGAAATTTGGTTACACGATAAGCTGTAGGAATGCCAGAAGTTCCTTTAGGTGAGGTAATGGATGGTGATGACCTTCAAAATAATATCATCTTTGATGATGATTGCACTGGCCTGCCATCACATTTAATGTACATCAATGTGCATTTGCAATTCTTGCCTTGCCAGCCTAGTTAGAGTTTGAAAGCTGGATTTGAAAGAAATTTGACAATAAACTGCTTGACACTCCACTATGTGGATGGAGAACTTGTTGTGGTGAAGGGATGCCACCGGGAGCTTAATTCTCCCAGTATGGCCACCCTCGGTGAACAGATCTGAGAGGAGAGGTCAGCGATCCCTAAGACCCCATGAGACCCCCATGTACAAAAAAAAAACAACAAATGTATCCTGCTGGGATTAGGGTTACCAGGTTACCAACCACTTCAAGCCAGGACTAAGAGTGAGAGTGGTGTCCAGACATGCAGGTATCTGATGACCAGGTCACCCAAGTAACCCATTCAGGCTTGGTACAAAATGGCAACATGGGCCAATCTTGCTGGCTCACCACCTGAAAGATGTAGGGTTCAGGTCAGATGCGATGCCAGTCAGGCAGCAAGTAGTCTTACATGTACAAAAACCTTAGAATAGAACTTCTTGATGCTGTCTGATACAAAAGTACAAAAAATTATGCTGTTTTCCAAAAGGAACCATTCTAATCTAGTCAATAGAAAGAACTTTGAAATGAAATGAGTAAGCATCAAAAGGCTTAAGTTAAAGAACTAACTCAACTAAACTTACAGCACATTAAGTTATCGTGATTTGTTGCTTCCTATTTTTGTAAACCGATTAAGTCTGGTACAGTCCAGTACAGTCTAAATCTATTAACTGTAAATGTTTAAGTTAATACTTTGCTTGCTCAAGGCTGATTTATGTCCTGTATAAGGATATGGACCTTGCCATGTCCATACTGCATTCATGAGCAAAATAATTCCATATTTACCATTTCTTTTTATGTAAAAACTAAATGCAAAAGCAGAGAAAACTAGTGAGAGGATAAAATGTAATTTGAGGAGAAGATAAAGTTGCAAATGAACTAATGTAGTTGAGTGCAGATTCTCTAACCTCCTAAATAATGAAATAGATGTACCTCATTTTATTTCCACTGTTATTACCCATAGGGGAGAAATGTCATGTTTTTGCTCCTGTGTCTTATATTCATTTTACGAGCCTTTTCCTGCTTGTAATTCGCAGGAGCCGGGGGAAAATAATTGATTGTAATTGAGCAATCTTGTCCCTTTGGTGGTTGACCTCCCTTTGTCAATAATTATCATGTCACCAATCACTACTTCAAATGTCTGACTGTTTCTTCAAGAAGAGGCTCCAGCGTATGCCATAAACCATAATAATGGCCTGTTTCTGAGGCAGTATTATAGATCCTTGTGCTACCAGGCACTGATAAAAAAATGGTGGAAGGACACGATTGTGCATACTTATCTCTTCTTATTCAATTACAGAGTTATCAGCTTTAAAAAAGCAGAACACATAAAACAATACAATACACCAGATGCTGTATTTGGCTCTTAGCGAAAAGAACTATTATCTCGGGCCTGTGTGGAAAGCCATGGGGGCCCAGTGTTTTGCCAGAGCCAGCAGAATTCATGCTTTTGTTTCGATTCAGAAATCGCTAATTGGGCGCAGTTAGTGCCAAGTCGAAAGAATGATGTTGATTTGTTCAAAACAATGTGGTTCCCTGTTGAAATCTGCCTCATGGTGGCCAGGTTCATCACTTCCCAATCAGCAGTGCAAATGCAGCCACCCACGCTCGCATCATTCATCCACGTGACTCTCGGGATTTAGTGTGGCAAACATGACTCGCCTGAGCAATGCGAACCTCCCCGCTTTGAAGGTTTTAAGGTTCAAGATAAACAGCCAGTGACAGCGCCAGTTATTTGGAAACAAAGCCAAGCGCAATGTGCATCCTGCGACAGAACTGGCCCTCAACTACAATATTTATGATTGGCTGTTGATAACCAAACAACCACAAGAGACAATTACTAACTATTAAAACTCATCATGACTTTCTCTGAGAGGATTTATCCATGATCTGCTTCCACACCCTTCTGATTAACACCACCAATTTTGCTCATGTGTTTCTCATTTTCCACTAATGTGGAAGAGACTGTTTATTTCCCCTCTTGGTGAGGTTTTTGTGATTTTTCTTATTCAGAGCCATTATTATTCTTTGTAGCTGTTACTCATGTGTGAACCTTGTTCTTGTGTATTTTTCAGATTTGATTGCCTGGTTGTTCTGTGGATTCAGTGGATTTTTGACTTTCAGACTGTGTTTTTTGAAGGCTGTGAATAACATGTATGTATATGTTATTGATTCATTTTCCATAACAGCTGCTCTGACAGTAGTGCTGGCTATAAGGCAAATCACAGGTTTACATTAATGCTCTTCTCATGCTCTTTTTTAATACGTTGTCATTTCAATAGTAACAACTCACTCACAGGGACTTGTATGGCAAACAGTCTCATAATCTATGGCTAATAATAACTGGGTGGAAAAAATGAAAACATTTTAAAAAGTAAAATGCATAATCGTTGATATGGTGTAATTAATTATTTAATAAAGCATTAGTATTTAACATTTATGGAAGAAGTCTCCAGTGTCAGCACTTTGTAATAGTCTTCCACCACTGGAAAGTCTTCAGGACAGAGGAGTTTGCACTTTTCAGTTTCTTGTTATCAGGACATTTTTATCTTGTTAACTTCATCAGAGAGGTTACAGTATGGGAATGACTTTTTATAATTATTGGAAAATAATCTACTTTAACTAGCAATTTTCAACCAGTTAAGCTGTTTAACAAGCTGTTTGCTACAAGGAAGAGCTAGCAAACCAGCTAGTGCTCCTGTCCTGATCATAGCCAACTGAAAATGGAAAGCTAACACGACCTTTCTCTCAAGGTTGCGTGATATTGAACACAAGAACAATGCATCCTGACGGGAAACCACCATTTCACTGCGTGACTAAGATTTATGGCCACCTTTTCCAACCTGCTCAATAATACATGGCCACGATTTAACTACTTCTATAAAGCATTTTACTCCTGCGCATCATGCATCAGATTCAATGCATAATGAATAGCGCTTGTTGCACAGTTTGAAGTGTTGTACTTTTGGGGGGCATTTTGTTAAAGTTAACTTCTTTTCCCAGGAAATGCTTCTGCTTTTTGCTCATTTGGATGGTTGGATGAATTCAACGGTTTTAATGGTCCTGCACAATGATGTTAAAATCTGATACATTTGCTGTTGGGAAAACTGGAAGGCCAACCACCAAGCAGTTTGAAAAAAGACAAGGTTGAAAGATGAGGGATCCAAAAAAAAAATGCTAATGTGCCTAACAATCAGTGAAAGTTAGTAAGTATTAGTTTCATTCAAGTAGTAAACTTTCATTCAATTTAATTATTCAGCACAACGATAATACAATAGGAGCTTTTCTTTGAAAATTGCAATGTATCACTAAATAATTTTCCTTATGATTTTCAATCATTTCTCTCAATTTTACACGTGTTGTCTCATAGCCAATTCCAAATAACGAATTTCTCAACAGCATCTCACAACAGCCGCACACACAAAGCCAGACTTCACATCTTTCTCAGCTACCTGCCTTCACAAAATGCAAACACACTTTTTAAAAAACAGCTTTTCGCTGAGGTATTCCCCTGAAGGGTACGCCTTTGTACCTTTAGTTATAGGAAGATAATTGTACAGGAACATCATTAAGGTACATAATTGGACCTAAAGGACCACTGATGTATTTTTGTGAGAACATTTACATTGCTCTTACCTCAGAGAATAAAAAATTGCCTGAACAGTATCTTTTGTTCTGACAGTATAAGCATACACACAGGCCAACTCGGATATCCTATACAGTGACAGAATCAGGGCAACTGTTTTTAAAATCAACTCCACATAACTTTAAACTCTGTGCACCGGCATAGCTACAGAATTGCAACAAACAGCTGCACAAGCTGAATTTTGTGAAACTTTATCAATGGTTAAGATGAAAAGAGGGTTAACATGGTTGTAACTTTTACTACAACTCAATTTGTATTAAATCAACAGAAATAACTGCTAGAATTCTGTAATTTCTATAATTTTCTTTAAATGAATAACAGTTGAGTTTTTTCACACAGACTTAGCAAATACACAGGTAGCATCCATGCTAATGGTATGAGGACATTAACAACTTACATTTTTTTAATTAATAATTTAATTTCAAGATATAATTTGAGTAACACTGTTATATTTCAAATTCAGTCAAACTTATCACTGAAAATAAAGGAAAAAAAACTTATTCCTTCTTCTGATAATCATCTTTGGGAAATTCAGATGATGCAACTTCCTGTTGGACATGTGACTTGTGGAAATATTTCATATGGGTGAATGTGTTCAGGGTCGAGTGAATGAACTAAAATGTACATATTCCATAAACTATAATAGACCACTTGTGGAAAAGAATGTTAAATACATTCACACCTTAATGCAAAAAAAAAAAAATTGCGATTTTTTAGAGAGTATTTTAATAATGATATTTCATAATATAAAATCATTGGGACAGAAATCGTGGAATCGCCTTTAACTCAGTAACAGTGCTTAAAGTTGCTTTCCATGAAGTTTGAAACACCTCCCACTAGTGCAACAAAATCAAAACAACACTCCTTTCTCTTCCTCTCCCACACACACACACACACACACACACTTGGATTGTCTGTCTCTCGATCGCATCGCTCATGCTTCTACACCTGAAAATCCCTTTTTACAAGATTACACCTGCTCACTTGCCTAAGAAACTCAGAGCTGCAGGACTGGAGCCAGAAAAGTGGCCTGTTATTTCGAGACAGTCCTTTATTAGAAAATTAAAATATGAGAATTAAGAATTACTTTGAGGTTTATGGTCGGTGGCTTTCTTAATTTAAACCGTGTTACTCCTTATTAGACTTTGCAATTACAATTACGGCCGGGGTTATTCGGAAGAGTGCGGTGCATGAAATATGATATGAAGGAAGCAAATTTATTCCAATAATCCGTGATACAGCTGCACGGCTCCGTGGCCTTTTCCCAGAGAAATAAGGTACTATTAAAGTGCGGGAACGGCAGCGATGTGGCCATCTCCAAGTATTATCACAGCCTACATGGGAGCTGATAGTCAAGCCGCAAAAGAGGTTAATAGCACTTTATGGAAATGATGTGGAAACGCTTAAGAGTTGAAGGCCCCATACGGTACCTTTCTTCTGCCTGAATAATAACCTGTATTATCTTTTTATGGCCTTCTCTCGCTACACTTTAAGGTTTGTTGGCTGATTGGAAATTGAATTTCATGAAAGGTGGTCAGGACCGAGGTGAGCTCTATTCCATGGCTGAGAATCAGCGAAGTGTTTAAATAGTGCACATATGACACGAAAGGGGTGCTACAAGTACACCCTGGGGTCATATGTATATGCATAGCTGTAATGACTTGTGCATTTATTATATAAGGAATACCAGTAGGTGGGTGGAATGTGTTAGCGAGCAAATAAATTAGAGAGTGTGTGATTTACATTTTAAACATTACACATAAGCACCTTCAACCAACATATTTATCCAAATAAAACAAATCTGATTAAATTCCATTAAGTAAAAGATCAACACAATGTACATATACGCTCATCTGTACACCTGCTCATTATTATAATCAGCCAATCACATGGCAGCACAAGTGTAAACTCATACATACACAGTTCAAGAACTTCAGTTAATGTACACATCAAACATCAGAATGTGGAAATTGAAATGATTTCAGTGACTTGGCATGGCTGTTGGTTCCAGACAGGCTGGTTTGAGTTTTTCAGAAACTCACGGGGTTTTCACACATAACAGACTCTAGAGTTTACACAGAATGGTGCAAAAAAAACCAAAAAACATCCATTGAGCGAAAACGCCTTGTTAATGAGTGGAGGAGGATGGCAAGATTGATTTGAGCTGTCAGAACGCTAACTCAAATAACTACTCTTTACAAACGTGGTGAGCAGAAAAGCATCTCAAAACACACAACATCACTGCCACACCAGCAGAAGACCACATCGGGTTCCACTCCTGTCAGGCAAGAAAATTGAGCAATCTGAGGCTACAGTGTTCACAGACTCACACACCAAATCTTCATCTGTCTAGTTTCGGTCAACTCACTGTCGCCTCAGATTCCTGGGCTATAGGACATTTTAGACAAAAGTCCCTCCTCAGTGTTTCTGAGGCTGTAGGAAATGAAACAAAGATATACAGTATATCCCAAATGTCTTTTCTGTGTCTTATTCTGTTTTCAAATTCAAGTAAATAAATACAGTCGAGAAGACAGCTAGATTTTTCACACATAAGGTACCCACATCCCCTATAGCAGGTGTGTCTGCTGTCTAACCCTGTTAAAGCAGAGATTAAGATATGTGGGGAGATGATGGGTTTCTCTCTCTCTCTCTCTCTCTCTCTCTCTCACACACACACACACCTGAGGCAGCTGTTATGAGAATCAATCAGGGCTGTGATTTTGTCTTCGTGTGGTTTCTGCAATTGCAACTCAATAACTGAAGCAATTTCATTGTGATTGCAACGCCTCCCCAAAACACACGCCAAAATCTCAACGTCGTTTTTAAAGGAAAGCCACGGCTCAGACACCTACGGATAAAATACACAATCAAACCATATGAATAGCTGTCATCAGGCGTTGACATGCAGGTGGCTGTCAGGCTGAAGAAGCAGTGATGTGTTTGTAAATGTTTTTTTTAACTGAACAGAAACAGGATAGTAACAACGCCCGACACCACACATATTAAACAAGACAGTGATGTGGGCTGCTAATAAACAGAGCGAACAGATGTCATAACGCCGTCGCTTCAGGGATGTCTGGCATTAAAAGTCTGGCCTACGAATCTAAAAATAGTCAGTAAGACTTCTGCACACATACAGCATGCCTGAAACAAACCAATTAGTGCGACTCGAATCGTCTTCATTTTTCCCCTCACACCAAGCTAACAAGAGTGCTAGCATTTAAAAAAAAACTGTTTAGGTTTATAATGGGACGGTACTCTGAAGGTGGTGACAGCCTGTAACGCAGTCTGCTTGTTATACGACACCTCCTATCCTCACACACACACACACACACACACACACACACATACACACCACAGGAGCACTCAGAGCACACTTGCAAAGGGAAGGACTGAGAAACTAATGAACACTGACAACACCCCGCTAGCTGTTTGCGTTCCTGTCAGAAGACTAAGCAGCAAATGGATGGCGCAGTCACACACACACACGCACGCACGCACACACACACCTTCTCTTATCTCCATCAGATGGCGGTGGCTAAGAATGAGGCGCCGGACTCCCTCATCAAATCAATTTACTTCCCAATAGCCTCAACTCCTCAACCTGCTCTATTTAATTTCCTGAGACATTATTGGAATCCCATTTTAATGATAAAGTGATGGAAAGGTAGTCTGACAATAATAATTTTCATTATACAGATAATGAATGTTGCCTTTTTTTCTGCTCAGGTTCAGGGTTATTAATATTGCAGTTTGCACGTAATGTTAATCGACGAGGTGAGCATGCAGAGGCATTAGACCCGTTTATTGGCTAATTAGCCTAGCTGTCAGTTTGCCATCAAAATACTGGGGAGAAAAAAGCTACAAACAGTGTAAAATGAAATGTCAAGGGTCATTAGTGTCTAGAAAGTTGCAGTATTTTTCACCTTGGACCGATCCGAAGCTTAAGCGGCGCTAAACCTTCGCTAAGGAAATGGATGGAATCTTCACAAGCAGCAGAACGATTTACGCTACAGACTCAAATCCTTGTCTTGTGGTGCTGTTTAGCCCTTATAACTTTTTCAATGTGTTTTTAAATTATTCATGTTTTCAACAATCTCATTCTTTTACAAGGTTACTTTGAATTTTTTTGGGATAGAATTAGCAAATCCACTAAATGTGGTTAACTAGCATCCGTGATAATGGCAAGAGGACATTAAGGACATTCTGATGATTTACTTGAATTAATAATTTAATTTACTTTACTTTGTGTAACAATGTAGTACTTTCAAAGTGACCTTAGCCATTTTTAATATCATTAAACATAAAGAAAAAAACAATGAGAGAACCTTCGTTTCTTCTTCCCATGATCTTCAGGAAACAACTTCCTGTTGAACTTTTTCCAAATATATCACGGGGTGATGTGTACAGGTTTAAGTAAATGTTGAGGGATTAAACAGACATTTTTCATAACCTATACTGATGTCTCTTGGAAAAGGATGTTTTAAGCATGAGATGTTAAATGGAGTCACACATTAACGCAAAATATTATGATTTTTGAAGGATTTTATTGATTATATTTGAAGGTAAAGTGTCGTTATTGTGAGCAGGGATGAGCAAAATGCTGTTTTCTAAGTGCTGTAAATTGTATTAATGTTTAAAATGATCTGAAACATGCACATAGGTTGTTGTGAAGGAAACTTTACCTGTGTTTAAAATGTCTTGTAGCTTTATTCTATGTATGTATTACATAATGTATAGCTGTATGTATAGCTTTACTTTATGTATTACATATTAGTATATGTAATATTAGTGAGACACCCCAATCATGGAATCACCTACATGAAACGAGGCAAAAGTCTGATTGATGGATATCTTTCTATACTTTCATCATTCTCTCACTTACCTTCTCCCCCTCTCTTTCTCTGTCTCCCTCTCTCTCTGCCCTGTCACAAGAGACTCTCAAAAAACAAACCCAGTAAGAAACCCGGCTCGCTCTATAAATAACAGTAATTACGCGTGACACACTCAGTAGCGGGTGACCTCCGGAGCGGCGTGTATGCGCCTGCACACATCGGTGACTTGTGCACACGGGGGTGATGTGGGCGATTGAGTGGAAAGCAGGTGAGATGAGAAAAGGAAAAGAAGGCCAGGGGAGAGTGGGAGAGGGAGCGGAAGAGAGGGAGAAGGGGCTGCCTAATGTATGTTGTGGCTACTGAGTGCTAAGTGCATTTGTAAGCTTCACAGGAACATCAAAACACAATTGAATGTCTGAGCCTGGAGATTCCAACCAACAGTAACAACAGAGAGAGAGAGAGAGAGAGAGAGAGAGAGAGAGAGAGAGAGAGCTGGGAGGAGGAGGAGATGAAAAGACTTTTTTCACCATGCTCCACTTTGACAGCCATAAAAATCAAGATGGAGAAGAACAAGAAGAAAAAGGAAAAGATGAAAAAGGAGATATTTGTTTTATGATGACATACATTAAATAACAATTGAGAAGAAGAAGAAGAAGAAGAAGAAGAAAACTAGGAGAAAAGAAAAAAAATGTTCCTGTTTTCAGTCCTGAAAGGAAAAAAAGAAGAAGAAAAAAAAAAAACATTTCCAATGTTCTACATGGACATCCATATTTATTTACAGAAGAAAAATAAGAACATGAATAAGTAAAAGGAGAGCAACAAAAAGAAGATATCTATAAATAAAAAGCAGAAGAAGTAACAGGACGAGAAAGGAGAAGAAGGAAAAATATGTTTTTTTTGCATGTGTTCCACTTTGGCACTCATATTTATTACCAGTTGAGAAGCAGCAGCAGCAGCAGCAGAAGCAAAAAGCATTTTTCCTGTGTTCTGCTCCGACATTCTTATTTATTTACAAGTAGAAAAAGGGGGGGAGAAAAAGTTCAGTTTTTATGTGTCATACTGACATTCATATTTATTACCAACTCAGGGGAAAAAAGCAGGAAACAATTAAGAAAAACTAAAGTGGGTTCCATGGTGCAGTTCAAATTAATGTTCTTAATATAACATTTAAGAAGAAGAAGAAGAAATCTAAAAGGATATTTCATGTTTATGTTGACACTCTATTAATAACAACTTGATAAAAAATTTTGAAAATCATATTTAGGGTGTTTTACACATGTCTACCCTGGATGTGTCAGGGGTACACATACTTTTGGCCATAGGTTGTGTGCATTTTATATATATATATATATATATATATATATACACATACACACACACACAACATATGGCCAAAAGTATGTGTACCCCCAACACGCATATGTACTTGTTGAACATCCTATTACAGCTTTATATATATATATATATATATATATATATATATATATATATATATATATATATATATATATATAGCACTAGCACTGAGAAGCACAGCAGCTCAATTGCTCAATAATGTGGAAATCAGTGACTGTCACAGACTCAAACCTCAGAACTGATTCTTCACTTCACATCAACCGCTCAGAGTTTATACAGCGAGGTAAGATATGTCATACACTTTATACTACGACTTTCATATTTATATTTTACATGAGATCAAACGAGGTCACAGCACATGTCAGGTCTGGCATGTACTCACATCTAACTTAATGCATTCATTTAAATTACACAAGCTGTTTAGTGTGTCAAGATTATTGAGAATAAATGAAAAATCCCTGTTATGTTTGTAGACTTCGCTGTGATGGTGGTGCTCCAGTTTATTCCTCCTGCTTCTCTCCTCTTTCTAGTTGGAATGACCGGTGAGTCTGAGCATCACATATTTACATGGAAAGTTAATCGATCTGTTTAAATCTGTAGTGTGTATGATTATTTTCGATGAGAAACACCTTGTGGATTGTACCTCATTCACTCATGTTTAGCAGAAGAGAGATATCACCTTCTCCAGTTCCTTTATTTACTTCTTTTATTTCTTTTGAATGCTAAAAGTGTTCATAAGGATCTAAGCTGTCAGTCAAGAGAATCAAGCATGATACAATTTTTTTTGTGCTTCAACTAAAATACAAATACTGACATTTTTGCAATTGCATCATCCAAAGAAAGATTACCCACAATCTCATCATCTAATGAGGAAATATTTATTTGAAAGCATGATTTGAGGCTTTTGAATTTTACTCACTCGACTGAAACCAAACACCTGGCTCCACTTTTCTTAAACTTGTTCTTACCCTATTGTGAATTAAATCTGAATTGGTAACCTAATTAAAAATGTAATTATTGATTAATTTACAAATAATTCTAAGTCTCGTGACAGAGGTTTGACATTTCTATGTTCATCCATCATTCAAAAGCATAAAATGATATGATGAAGCATTTATCTTTCCGTTATTAACTTGATTTCAATAAACATAGATTACACCTTTACACGCTTGTAAAAGTAATTTGCAGTTGGAGACTGAAAAAAAAAAAAAGAAAAAAAAAAAAAAAACTAATTTGCACATTTATTCAATTATCAGGGTTATTTGCATCTCCAAACAGGTTACATGAAAAAGGAAGATGGTGGGAATAATAGCAGTATATAATATAGGAGAAAAGTTATGTAGATGATAAAATTCCTAATGCTTGTTGTATCACGGTTATTAAAGTTATATTACTTGACAAGTAGATAAATAATTAGCTAGCATTATGCTGATGTGGTGTAATAATTGTGTGTTGTCTTTTTTTTTTTTTTTTAGAAGAGATCAGACAGTTCAAAGAAAAGTATTTTTGCGTATATTAACAACAAGCAAAGTTACAACATTTAATATTAAAGTGACATTTAAAAGTACTAATCTTTTCAAAGCCAAGCGTTTGTTGTGTAATTTACTTCTTTACCCAGTTGCATTGCTCTTCACTTTTGACTGGATTTTCTTTTACAAAGTTTGTTACATGTTTATTTCTAGTCTGCAAAGTGAGTGTATGAATAAATAAAGAAACATTATGGCAGCGTATATTCCTGGGCTGGTAGGAGCTTAGTCATGCCATGTTAGAGCGAGTCTTGACAGAAAGGCTCTGCGAAAATTAAGGGCTTTAAAGAGAAAGCCTGAGAGTTTAGTTTTGCCAGACGAATGGAGGCTTTAAAGCTCTATGCACACCATAAGTTCCCTTCAAAAAAAACTTTTTTTGCACATTATTTTTTGGGGTACACTTCATTCTCAAGATTCATTTTTTTTTAGCCTGGTGTGGCTAATATATGAGGCAAAAACACAATACATTCCAGTCCACTTGTTCAGTACGACATCAAAAGCACCCCCCCTTCCCCGTTTAGTTTTGACGGCTTGTCATATAGGCCAGCTGTTGAGATGGCAGCCTTGTGATGAATTGCTGCACAGCTTCTCGCTAATTAGCAAACTTCCCCGTCATTCAAGTGAGCCGAAAACAGATATGTCACACATCCAGAACCTTCATAAGGCTTTGGGTGTGAGCTGGAGGGGAAGCGAGCACTTCATGACTGATCAGCCAGTGGAAAATGTGGAGTCCTGCAGCCTTGTTAGATTGAGTTTTTTTGCCCTCAAGGTGATCAAGATCATGCTAGCTATGTGATATATACAGGTTGACCAGGTACAAGTGTGTGTGTTTTGTTGCTGGAGTGTGTGTGCGCTGGGTGCCTTCCTCACGGGGACCCTAGGTCACAGCTGACACCTGGAAAAAGGAAGAGCATATTTTTTCCCCTCAAGATCTTCCATAGTCAGTGGCAGCAGAAAAAAGGCTCAAGGGAGAGTTAGCACGCAACGCTGCATCTAACAGGCTTTGTGTGCCCTTGTAACCTGTGGACTGTAAGCATGTATTTCTGGGAGAGCAAATGTGTATGTGTACGTGTGTGTGTGTGTGTGTGTGTGTCTTTTGTTCACCTTCAAGAAGGGTAAAACCTAAATCAATACACACACACGCACACACTAGACTAGTATAACACACATTGGCTGTACAGTGCAACAATATTGACTGTGCTCATTACAGAATATTTGCTGAAAATCTTTCAGTTCTGAAACTGTTCAGTCTGTCAGATATTCTGGGTGCTCTGAAAACATTTTTATTCTGAAAGCAAACATTTTTACTTATTAATGTTAAGTCAGGAATTAAAAATCTTACAGGGAACAAAAATAAATACCAATTTTTTTTCACTGAATATTATCAAAAACAAATGGCTCCAGAGTGAAAGTGTTATTTTTACATTAATGCTTAACTGCTTAGTAACATTTTCAAGAAAGTATAGCCTAAAACTAAGCATTTTCCCAATAGGCCTAAATTCCCCACTGCATGCCTGGCTACAAGAAGACAGCTGCTATAGCTGGGTTTTCGAAGATGGAGTGACTGCAGGAAACTCTGTGTAGAAAGTATTTTTCCTATCAGTCTCCAAGCTGCGAAGAGAATTTCAGAGAATTTCAGAGAATTTCAAAGGATTCTCTGAAAATGTTAAAAACAAATACATGTCTCTGGTTAAATATTGTGGTTGGGTTTATTTATTTAAGCAGAGTAGGCTATCATATGTAAAGAATGGGGGGTCTGGTGATACATTTCAATTCAGCTAAGGACTATCTACTTTCATAGAAAGAAGCAATTTGACTTGCATTTTTTAATTCAGAAGTGCATAGGAAGTGTACGCCAGTCATTTTGCAATCTTCAACATTCTTAAGGTTGTGGCCAGAAAAGTGTACAAAAGATGTTCTGAAGATTGTGGCCAGAAAAGTGTACAAAAGATATTCTGAAGATTGTGGCAGGAAAAGTATACAAAAGATATTCTTAAGGTTGTGGCCAGAAAAGTATACAAAAGATGTTCTGAAGATTGTATCCAAAAAGGGGGTGCAAATCTTATTCTCAAGATTGTGGGCAAAAAAACGTAAAAAAAATTATTCTGAAGACTGTGGCCAGAAAAGTGTACAAAGGTGTACAAAATTCCCCGATTCTGTGAATCTGTTCTGTGAGTTTGTTTGTCTACGTATACCATGTGCATCATTAGCATCACTAATCAGAGAAAGCTAGTGGTAATACTAGCTCCACATCTTAGATGTAATATGATCACATGACACATGATCACATGGCATGTAGGCAGCCATGCTAAACAGCATTGTTACATTGAGAAGGACTGGCCACGCCTTAAGTAAGCATATCTAGTGGGGCAGGAAAAAAAATTGCATTTAAGGCATTGATGAAAATTTTCTTGGGAAACACAGAGCACCAGACTCCATCCAGCTGGTTAAAAGAATGCTTAAAGCATACAAACCCATGGGGTGCAGCATGTCACTAAAGATTCATTTTCTACATTCACAGTTAGACTTCTTTCCTGAAAAGCTTGTAGCAGTCAGAGAGGTTTCCCCAAGACATTACAATGATGAAAAAACAGAACCAGGCCAGCTGGAATCCATCAATGTTGGCAGATTATTGTTGGACACTTAAATGAGAAGCATTAGACGCTGAGTACAAGTGAAAATCAGCAACAAAATATCTTAACCTCAGTGGAAATGTTAGCCCTATCAAGTAATTAAACACATTCAATTCAACAAATGTCAAATTCGTGTTTCTGAAATATAATTTCATATAATATACAGCATAATATCATAATTTGTGCTCAGTATAAAGAGCTCTGACATGATCAAAAAAAAATTTGTAAAAAAATAAAATAAAATAAAAAAATTTTGTCCAGTATTAAGCAAATTTCACAAAATGAACGTTAAACCATTCACATTCCTGCCCTGTACTTTCTTTGGTTTTTTTTTTTTTTTTTCCCACAATAAAAATGATAAAATGTTACACTTACAAGGACCTTACCAACACCTCCTGGAAGTGTTATCACATGTTTTATCTTAGTGTTACTACACTTTAACTCACAACCATTGTAGTTTAACATGTTTAGTCTCAGTGCTACATCCTTCATGTCCAGCTCTGCATGTTGTACTCATGTACTTACACATTGGCAAAAGTTTGTATACCCTTAGGATTCAATTAATGACAGAGATTTATTTTATACCAGCTACACATAGTATATTTACGTCTCGCAGGACACACTCATGTTTAATTTTTAACTTATTCCTCCTTTTATTAATAGTTAAATAGAGGTATATTTTGCCTTTCGTTTTTCTACGCAGAGACTATGGATGATGCAACCCTTTGCACTTAATTTGATTTTTTATTTATTTTTTTTTTTTGCTTGTTCTTATACACTCCACCCCAATCATCCATCATTATACGTAATTAATTTATTCACAGTTTGTCAATTGCTGCTGTCACCATTAATATCACCATAATTATTTTCAGAGTTACAGCTGATGTCATCGTTGTTTATTGTTGGTGAAAAAATAGCAGCACAGATAATGAGCCATATGTTGTGACAATCTATGGATAGTAAGTACAGGCAGCTCCAGAATTATTGGCACCCTTGCTAAAGAAGGTCTCACGAATGAAATCCCAGTTCAGGGGCCTCATTTATCAACCTTGCGTACACATAGTTTTGTGTGTAATCCATGCGAACACACGTTTATATGCATTGAAAAGTTTTGCTTATGCGTGACGATGTGCGTGTATTTCTGCACAGCCCTGACCATGCGTATGTAAGAATGTGGTAGAAAAGTGTAATAGCAGGTAAACTGACTATGTGGAGCTTCTATATCACATACTGTCTATCATATCAGCATAACTGAGAGAGTAATTAGTGATTTCAGTGCTCACAATATGCAGACACATGACAGTCGGAATGCAAAGTAAAATCGTATAAAAGGAACACTTAAAAATGGATTAGGATTATGCCTTTTTGAAGATTTGGCTCATGCAGATTTGCAGAGAGAGAAAAGTGTTTTACGCACCACTGGAAACACTGTGCTGACTGAGGAGTGGACCATCAGTTGAAATCGTTTTCTCAGTGCAGTTTTAGCTGACTTTTTTAGTTTTAGGACTTTTAGCTATGGGTACATTTCAAAAAGACATTGGAGATAGTACTGGCATTTCCCAACAATCTGTGAGTTGAATAATGACATGTCTTACCTTCATTTATATCCGTCATACTGCAATACATTACATTTCCAAATCCAGTGGAAAAAAGCAAAAATGACAAATTTTCATGTCATCGCATGCCATTTTCTAAATGTAACTGGGGAAATAGAATGCACACACATATAAAAACTATATTTTTTTCAAATCGTATTTATTTATTTATCAGACAAACTACTCGTAAAAGTGCCAAATAAAGGTTCTGCTGTACTTCATGCAGCAGTATTTTACTTCATCTTCTTAGATTTTATGGCATGTCTGAAACACGCAGCACTGCGAGCAGGATATTGTGCTTTTTAAAGGAAACTTGTTTACCATATATGGCAATTTGAGGGTGTTTCTTTATGCAAAAGAGTGTGGCTGTGCACGAGCACATGAATTTAGAATGTGTGGGATTTATAAATTGCTGTTGTTTGTAGCAATTTTCTTGTGTGTACGGATGGCTCTTGTGCACAAATTTAGTATTTGTTTTACACACGCTTTGATAAATGAGACCCAAGGTCTGGTGAGCTGAAGAAGAGCAGACCTCGGATGCTGGGGGATCTGGAGAGCTCTTGTGTTGAGAAGTGGTCTCAGATCCCTTGCGCTGTATTAGGGATGCAGCCATACCATTGGTTTTTTTTTTCCAGACTAAGTACAAGTGCATGTTTTTGGTTCTTCTCAATACTGATACTGAAATGAGAAACCTACCTAGTATTAAGCAATCAGAGGCATCACGGAACATTTTCTTTTGCTCTGTATATATTGGTTGCTGCCATGTACGAGTGTTACATTTAGGATGTTATGAGCATGCAAAGAAGCATCAGCAAGCGTAGTCATTTCTCCCTAATTTAGTCTTGGCCAATTCCTACCCACCAGTTAGGTCTCCCCTATTATACAACCTCTACCAGCTGGGGAGGGTGAAAAAGTTAACATGAGCTTCCTCTGAGACACATGAAGCCAGGCAAATGCATCTTTTTAAACTGCTGCTCATGCTGCATCACAGGGCGGCGTAACATATTCAGAGGAAAGCACTATTCATCCTCTTCCTCATATCTGACCTGATGGACATCCGTGATTGGCTAATGTCGCTGTGATTGACAGGGGATAGAGAGTATGCCATCCTTACCACCCAAAAAACACAGCCAATATTGCACTATTGGACTCCCGGCCACGGCTAGCTGTGGCATCATCAGGAATCGAACTCGTGATCTGTGAATTCTTTCCAACTGCAACAATCAGAAGCCATCTTACAATTATTTTTAATGTTTGCTGATACTGCTCTGTATGCTCAGACTGGCCGCCCTCTTACTCTCTATTATAGATACTGTTTAATTGCCATAAGATATTATATCAGGTTACTTGTATTGTCGGAGGTGCTGTAGTTCCTCCTGTTGATAGTTTTGAGCGTAGTTTACTTTGCTTGCCATCATTAAGCATGAAAAAAGTCCACATCAGTGGCATTTCCTCACATTGTATCACGTTGTGTCAGATGTTGGTATTGAAGCATTTTAACAAGTATATGTATAGTATGTGTCAATAAAGTGATTTTCTAAATAATAATAGTAATATTTTCTTGAAATAAATCTACCTCAGAGACATAACCGTTTTTTTATCCATCTTTATAATTCTGGAGCTGACTGCACTGTCTTTTCTATCTCTGTTTTTTTTTGTTAAATAAACTCAGTTATATTAGTGCTATCAAGCCAGCAAGGACACCTAAAATCTAATCAACTTATATATTTATTTTGCGCAATCTACCTTGAAATTCTCTCTGGAACGTCTGTAACAGACATCTTACCTCCTGTTAGTGGACTGAGGAAGGGCACATATATTAGGATGAGTGTATTGCCTCTGCAGACGCTTGTCTGCTTTAAGTTCTTAGTGTCCTTGAGCATTCATCTGAAAGCCCTTTCCTTTCACAGCTTCCCTACACTCTCAGGAAAGAGTGAGAGAGAGAGAGAGAGAGAGAGAGAGAGAAGTATGAGGTACAACAGGCTAGTTACAGAGAATTAAGACATATTTCTTTAAGCGCTCACAGATTAGAAATTGAATCATCATTCTGCAAAAGAGCTGAAATGAGTAAATGGCGATTAGAGAGAGAGAGAGAGAGGGAGACAGAGGGAGAGAGAGAAAGCACAGGCATGAGCAGGATAAAGGAAGAGGTGACGAAGATAACAGGAGGCTTTTATGTTAGCGTTTAGCCCCTTTAGCGTCTCAGATGCTGCTTCCTTTCTCTCTTCCCAGCAGTTGCCTCTCATTTCAGTAACTCTTAGCGTGAGCGTCACACACAGCAGGTTGTGTTATTCATTTATTTTAATTTGCGTAGGTCACGCTAGTTTTGCAAAGCAGCTTTATATTTAAATATCAGCATGTGGGACAATTTGAGCTTTTTCAGCCATGTTAATTCCATTTTCTCTCTCATCACACTCACTCACTCACTCTCTCTCTCTCTCTCTCACACACACACACACACACACACACACACACACACACACACACGCACGCACGCACCTGAACTCCACACTGTAGCATGAAGCTAAAGGGAAAGACAGACAAACAGCGAGTATGAGTCTTCTTAGAACACACATCTTTAACTAGGGTTAAAAAAAACAGCTGTTTTTATTTATATATTTATATATTTATTACCATTTCACTTTTTCTTCTTTCTTTCTATATGTTTCTCTTTCCTTCCTCACTCCCTCTCTTGGTTTCTCACTTTCCTTCTTTCTTTCTTGCATTCACACTTTGTCTCTCTCGCTCTGCTTTTTCCCATTCCCATCCCCTTCTCTCTCTCTCTCTCTCTCTCTTCACCTCTCATTCTTCCACGTTCTTTCCTTCTTTCAATTATTTTTTCTTTCTCCCTATCTTCATGTTTTTGTCTTGCTGTTCTTTATTTCTTTTCTCTCTTCCATCTTTCTTTCTCATCCACTCTTTCTTTCTTTCTTTTTTTTCTCCCTTTGTTTTTTCCTTTTCTTTCTTTCTCTCTGTCACCCCGTGTATTGAAAATGGGGTTCTTTAAGGGTTCGTTGGATATTTATGGGTTCTTAGCTTTCAAAAATGGCTTCTTCGCTTCTTCTTAAAACTCTTTCTGACAGGAAGGCACTCTGTTGTAGGGTTCTAGAAAGAACCTTTAAGGCTTTTCCAGAGAACAAACCATAGAGTTGTTGAGGTGTCAAAGTATGTTATAGGCAGAAAAAGCCAAATTTTTCACCATCATTGGCTGTTTTGCAGAATTCACTCCCAGCAACATCTGATAGGTTTTCCTGACCACCATAAATTCTACATGAATAAATTACACATGAAATTTTGTTAAATAAATAAATAAATAAATAAATAAATAAAACCCCTCTGGAGCACTGCTTTGGAGGGTCTGAAATAAAACTCAGCATTTGATGTCTTATGTAAAACTCACACAGGGTTCACAATGCTAAGTGTACTTCCCTATGCCAGTGATATTCTGGACTTTTGGCACACGAACACTTCACTCATATCAACCCACATCACTGCCATAATTAGCTCCTTCCCTCCCTCTTTCCATCACATGCTCTCACTCCATCCCTTTCTCCATCTCCCCTCTCCACTGCTGCATTGTTTCAAGTAGGCAGCTCGACTCCCACACAAGCACTGAAGTGGAGGTTGCCAACCCCAGAGAGCCTGACTTTGCTTCTGTTGTGTTTGGGTGTGTGTGGGTGTGTGTGTGTGCGTGCGTGTGTGTGTGTGTGTGTGTGTGGATGTCGCATTTTATGAGGATATCAAATGCAACTTCTTAGGACATTCTAAAGAGAAGAGGAACAGCCGGGAGGGACCGCTGCCTCTTCTTTCAGAGAACGAATGCAGAGATCAAAGAGAGGGAGTGAGAGAGATGGAGAGGCAGTGAGAGAGCCTGACTGCCTAAAAAAATGAAAGCGAGAGTGGGAAAGAGTGCTCTCCCTTCTTTCAGAAAGCCTTTGATCCTCCATTGCTGTGACCTCTAAATGAACCGGAGCTCTAGCCCCTTGGAGACTCTGGCAATATGGCGGCCTGGTTCTGATTAATTAGCTTCATCGGAGGGCGAATGAGAGAATGACAGGAGGAAAACGTAAACATGAAAACATCAACATGTCCATAGAAAACGGATTTCTCAAAATGTGATTTTTTTTTCATAAAAGCAAAAAAGTATAATAACCATAAAACATACCATCATTAATATACCAGTATTTATACAATCTGAAAACAGACACATAGGGTTGCCAGAGTTGTGTTTTTTATGCCTATTTGGGCTGGTTTTGGAACAAGGCTGCAAACAGATAAAGCAAGTCTGCAGGTTGTGTTTTTTGGGCTAATTTAAAAATAGTTTACAGTTGCCAAGATCTTGTTTTAAAGCAAATAACCGGAATTAAAGCGAATCAATATTCACAACCATAGGCTCTGGCAAACAAAGGAAAAGTGAAAGTGTATCTATGATATACAGAACTGTTTCTGTTGTAAGTTTATGTGAGTGCGGGGGATTATGGAGCACATATTGTCCACATTTAGCGATGACAAAAAGGCGTATTACATGCAAAGAATGACAAAAAGACAACAAACACGTCTCCTTTTTCCAATGCCCAAAGTTTTTGGGCTAGTTTCAGGTCCTGTTTTTCAGACTGAGAAGGGAATTTTGCTGATAACTGGCAACACTGCCGGCCACATGTCCACCATAACTAATAACTAACTGCTAGTAAATTAGCACATGTGAGGGAAATTTTACTATCTGAGTCTTAACTGTTATATTTCCAGAGATTTATTTAACAGTGGCCAACTCTGTTAAAATACAGCCTTGGAAAACCCCAGGAATTTGTTCATCATAAATATTAACTTTGTTAGGTAGCAGATTTCTAGGTAAACTTGTATCATTAGATTGTCAGTGGTTTATTTAACAGCAGGCAAACCTGTGAAAATATATCATAATAAAAACTCTAACATTAACCAAGTGAACTAGCTAGCTAGCTTAACACACAGGGTTCAAGGTAGTGATTAGACCAAAACTGCAAAAAAGTATTTTGCAAGCTAACATGCAACCTTGAATCATTTTTCCTTTTAGATGTACTGAGAAAACTACTGAAAAACATGAATTTGACATAGTCAGGATCAGCCAGAATGAAATAACTCTAGGATGGCTTTAAAAATCATTTTTCAGTTCACTTCACCACATAATGGAGCAGATTTATTAACATTTTGCACCATTGCAAATCCTCTTCTGCTATTAGAAAGCAACTGTCATGATTTACCACACAAGTGCTACTTCTGGAGCTGAGCTAGCTTGCAACATTAGCACAGCATGTTCAGCCAATTAGCTAATAAATAAGGTCCTGGCAATTTTGTTACACATGCACACTTTTTTTTTTTTTTTTTGGTGCTTAATGGCACAAATAGCTTCATTGTGTGGCCATTTTCATCTAAGCGCAAATAGACAATATGCTATTTTTAAAAAAAAAATAATAACCAAAGAAGAAATTTTGTAAGCATTTGCTTGATATAAATGGATTGAAGAGGGAAAAAAATGAAGCAAATGAAGTTGTACAGTTCTTTCTTTGTGCTACTTTCACTTTCTGGCCTCTGGTTCTTTTCAGTGCTGTTCTCAAATCACTTCTGTGCCCACTTAGGAAACACATACAGTACAGTTCTCTAATGACCAGGACGCATTTAATGACAATAAACATTGACTTTTAATTCAGTTTTTATTCACTTAACCCCACTGGCTGAGAATGAAGACATTTAAAGGAAACAAATGCACCCTGAAACACATTAAATGTGTTTATGTTGTAATATATGTGATGTGTTTAGTGATTCTCATGCTAATTCGTTGAATGGTGTATTTTTGTGATTTCTATGAGAAGTTAACAGCTGTGAGCTGCACTGATGTCTCGGGGTGTTAATGCTAGCGCAGTTACAGTAACGTTTGACAGGAGCAAAAATTGTCAACAATCTCAAACATAACAAGATCTTTTCTCGCTCACCATTTTCCAGTGACAGTCAACATTATATTAATAAGAAATCCAATGGGGAGAGGGCAAACACTGGACTCAGAGGTCCAGAATGCATTATAGCTCTACATTGCAATTGTGTTACGTTACGGCAGAGACTCGGCTCAGCTAGGTAGCGATCTACAAGATGATGAGTACGAGGATGCGTATGAAGGCATTGGCAGCGGTATTAGCATAAATATTGAAGCTTTGGAGGCTGAACTGTTTGAGTGAGAAGTGTACAGATGAGATCGTGAGAGAGCTGGACAGACTAAAGGATGAAAGTGCTGCTGCATCACTCTCTTTGGGTAGAGATGAATTCCCATTGGCACTGCTAACAGCGGGAAACTGTCAAAATGAAAACAGACCAACATGTCAGTGAAAGAAGTTTAACCACAAAAAACATCTTTTAACACATTTTTGATAAGAATAAATATTAATATGCAAGTCATTTGGTGTGCAAGTTTGCCTTTAAAAACCTGAATACAAAATGGCAAAAACAACACAAAGCCCCCTGGTTGTTTTCTGACAGAAAGACAGGCGCAAAGCAGGAATTTATATTGCACCAACTATATCTTAATTAGGCAATCTGTGCCTGTTTTCATTTGCATGCACATTTTTACTACATCACCTGCTAAATGGGCCACCCAAACATCACAAATGGCTGCTAAAACAGCAGTAATTAGCACTTCTCTTAGTAAACATGCCTTAAGCAAAGCCAAAGACCTATGGGTTAGGCCCTGTAATTATAGGATCTACTACAAAAAGAATTCAGTAACACGATACTTGCTGACTCTTCATGATAACACTCCTGTGCTGTGTCAAAGCATGGGCTTTTCATTCACTGACAACATGCTGCATAACTTACACCATCACAAAACTTAGGCAGAAAATATGAACTCATCCACAACTTCCTTTGATGCTGAAAGAAAAAAGATGATAGAAAAAGTTTCCGAATGGCCCAAAAACTGGCTAGTTTGACACAGTCACGCAACTTTTCCCTTTCTAAAACGCACAACTCAAGAGGCGTTTCGCCTCTCTCTGTCTTTCTCTCTCTCTCTCTTGCTTTCTTTTCCCTCCCTGTGGGCATTTCATCCAATATTGATGTCCTCTAGTTGTTCCAGAAGTGTCATTTTAACTTTAACAAGCTTTGAAGCCAGGGAATTTGACACCAGTGAATGTGTTAAACTAAAATAAAACAAAAAAAAAAGCATCAACCTGTCTTCTGCGGCACGCAATAACTTCATAGGTCGAAGGAAAATTGTACCCTGAAGACATATCAATAAAGACTGCGAGAGGCGCTCATAAGCATGTGTCATACTGAATAATTGGTTCGCTCTCACTTCTGAAATGGGGATGTTTTTAGAGTCACAATGTTTTGGGAATGAATTGTCTAGTGAATTTGGTTGCCTAACTGATTTTGTAATGACTTTCTTACTTTATTCATTTATGTATTATATATAAACTTCTGTATGAATTTATTTTTTAAAATATCAACATAATTAACATAATAAACAAGGTAATATAATTATGGAATGCTAGTGTTGGGTCCCACAGAGCAAAAGAACAGCAGTCCCAAACCGATCTCAATAAAAATTTGTAGCTACGCAAGAGGGATTTGTTTGGATTTCATCTGAATGTAAGAAAGTCTTCAGTAAAGTTATGAATGTAAGAAAGTCTTCAGTAAAGTTATGAATGCAAAATGCACCACCACACTAGTGTCTCCTGCACTACTGGGACACAGAGTTAGGATCCATGTGGCAGACAGTTCAATCTTTATCTAAATCCAAAACGTAAAACTATCAGCAATAATAACAACGGCCAAAGGATATATATATATATATATATATATATATATATATATATATATATATATATATATATATATATATATATATATATAGCCATAACATTATGACCACTGACATAGCACCTGTCAAGGGTTGAGATATATCAGGCAGCAAGTGACCAGTCGGTTCTCGAAGTTGAAGTGTTGGAAACAGGAAAAATGGGCAAGCGTAAGGATTAGAGAGACATTGACAACGGCCAAATTGTGACAGCTAGATGACTGGATCAGAGCATCTTTAAAACTGCAGGTCTTGTGGGGTGTCCCGGGATGCAGTGGTTAGAACCTACCAAAAGTGTTCCAGGGAAGGACAACCGGTGAACTAGCGACAGGGTCATGGGCGCCCAAGGCTCACTGACGCGCGTGGAGAGTGAATTCGAGCCCATCTGGTCTGATCCCACAGAAGAGCTACTGTAGCACAAATTGCTGAAAAGTTAAAGCTGGCTATGATAGTAAGGTGTCAGAACACACAGTGCATTGCAGCTTGCTGCATATGGGGCTGTGTAGCCACAGACCTGTCAGAGTGCCCATGCCTAACTCTGTCCACTGCCAAAAGTGCCTACAATGGACAGGTGAGCATCAGAACTGGACCAATGAGCAATGGAAGAAGGTGGCCTGGTCCAATAAATCACATTTTCTTTTACATCATGTGGAAGGCTGGGTGCATGTGCATCGTTTACCTGGGGAAGAGATGGCACCAGCATGCACTATGGGAAGAACGCAAGCTGGCGGAGGCAGTGTGATGCTCTGGGCAATGTTCTGCTGGGAAGTTTTGGGTCCTGGCATTCATGTGGATGCTATTTTGACACATACCTCCTACATAAACATTGTTGCAGACCAGGTACATCCCTTCATGGCAACGGTATTTCCTAATGGAAGTGACCTCTTTCGGCAGGATAATGCACCCTGCTACACTGTAAAAATTGTTCGAGGAACATGACAAAGAGTTCAAGGTGTTGACTTGGCATCCAAATTCCCCAGATCTCAATCCAATCGAACATCTGTGGGGTGTGCTGGCCATCAAGTCCGATCCATGTAGAGCCCACCTCGCAACCTACGGGACTTAAAGGATCTGCTGCTACCTTCTTTGTGCCAGATACCACAGCACACCTTCAGGGATCTAGTGGAGTCCATGCCTCGACGGGTCAGGGCTGTTTTGGCAGCAAAAGGGGGACCAACACAATATTAGGCAGGTGGTCATAATGTTATGGCTGATTGGTGTATACACACATATATATACACACACACACGGGGTGTCCTAAAAGTCTCCATACATAGGGGGAATTAACACTTTTTAGCAAAATGTCTTCCAAATATAATATAATCATATTTAGTTTGTTATATATTTTTTTCAGATAGCCTTTAAGAATGCTTTTGAGAAAAGAAGAATGTATTGAAAACATTTTCATGGCTGGATCAGGAAGCTGTCACAAGGTTGTGATGGACTATAACAGGAAATATCGCAGGCACATCACACACGACACTGTTGCCAAACTTATTAACAAATACAAAAAGACTGGAAATGTTGCTGACCAGCTGACAAGTATACATCCATGAACATCCACTGATGAAGGCACAACTGACATGGTGCTGGCATACATAGTCCCCTAGGTATGGAGACTTTTGGGACACCTTGTAATTTCTTTCTACAATACCTACAAAACTTAAACAGATCTCCCAACTCCACAATCGTGAACCTGAGATGAGTTCACTTAAACACTTTCTGCCTATTATAAATATTTAACTCTACTGTCAAAGCCATATATTTGTTAATTTTCTGGGAATTTGGTTCTTAGAAGTTGACAGATTGGTATAATGATTGGCAGTACCATTGTGCTATTGCTCTTGCACACTTATTACAGACTGCAGAACATTTACATACTGCCAGTGGTTTGACATGAATAATATGGTAATAATCAGATTTAGCACAGCTAATTGACTTTATTGCCAACCTGATGTAAATTGAATGAAACGTTTTTAACACACTCAAATGACTGGAGTGTTCATTAGCTATCAATACCTGCTGAGAAGTGGAATGTAACACTGAAGAGGGTGAGGCACCAACCATATTGGCTTGTAGATAGTCTCACCCTATGTTTTGTATACTTTTCTGGCCACAACCTTCAGAATTTCAAAGGGTGCAATCTAATTGGCTCTCCACACTTCTGTGTGCTGGTTTCCAACAGGATAAAAAACTTTTGAGAATCACAAATGGATTTAAAGCCTAAGTGGGTGTGACCTAAGCCAGAAAGAGTTTTTGTTTGTTTGTTGGTTTTATTTAGATTTTTTTAAATACAGATGTGTGCAGGACATTTTTTTTATCCCACTCACACAGGTATTTATTCTTGCACCTTCCCATAATATTTTTTAACGAATTTAGTTTAGGTCTTTTTCCCAAATGATAAACAATCTAGTAGTGCAATGTAAGCTATCATGACCCTGACCAGGCAGTTACTAAGGATGAATGAAAGAATGAATGCTGTAAATACATTGTTCAGGTTTCCATTAATGAATGTAGTATTTCTTTGTCCTGCAAGCTTCATATCTGACTGCCTCCCCACATTAAACTAAAAGCCTCCCACTCTTGTAACATCAAAATTTTTAAATGGAAAAAAAGATTAGTGTGCCTTGTAATCATATCTGTATTCATATCAGAACACATTTTCAGAACACATCTGTTCATTATCTGTTCATCAAATATATTCGTATTCGGTTACATCCCTACACTAAACCTAAAAATGTTCATGGACAAGACTTGTTTGAAGCAGATAGCAATGTGTAAACAAGATCCTGTTGCATGTTTGCTAAGGGCTAAAGGAAAAGGTCTGTGGTTGATCATATGCCATGTCATAAAAAAATATATATCACATGGTGCTCATCACTATGGAAACCACATCATGAACCGAGAGGTGACAGTTGTGCAGTAATAATGTGTTGCTTCCATATTCTTAGAGAGTTACTCAGGCTCACTGAGTTATCAAGAGTATATCCACTCTTGAAAACCTAACAACTAGCAAGGGTCTAGGACCAAAACACAAGCCCATGGCATTCATTGCTATGGGAAATGTGGGGAAAATTTGTGACAGTTCTGCTGTAATAATGGTTTATTGCACAATGTTCTTGGAGTGATACTTATTTAGACACAAATGTGTCTGGTATATTTTGTACACTTTTCTGGCCACAACCTTCAGAATGTTGTCTTTGCATTTTGTATATGCACATTTATTCATTGGTTTTTCACTTCTGAACATTGTGATGCATGCTTTTCAGAGCTTTTCACATGCTTTTCAGAGCAAACCTTTCACGGATTATCATTTGCAATTACCAGAAGAGGTGATATCATTAATAAAGGCAACTTCAATATAATTCATGCTACTTTTGCCTGAGAGTTTAGAGTTTAATGAGATACATTGCACTGAAGTATAGCTTTAATGTGGCTTGTCGCTTAGCTAACTACACTTTTAAAGCAGGTCAGCAATGTATAGCTTGCTCAGTGTAGTAGTTATCCCAGACCTGGGTTTAAATATTGACTGATCCAGAGGAGATAACTGCATTTCAGGAATATATGATATCTCTCAATCGATGGTCTCTTGATATTCTCCAAGATGAAGTACTGATTAACCTGTCCGATGAGTATCATCTCTGACAGTGATAGAGAAATGGATTTTGGTCTGCAGATCTCGAAAAAGAGAAAGCAGAACCTGAATGGAGGATTGGTCATCACAACACCTCATTTTTCATCTGATGATCTGGCTCGGCTCACGGGCTCTCTCACAACCATCGCTTAGAAGTGAAATTGACTTGGCAGGAATGAAATAAAGAAGAATAAAATAACATTTCATGTGTGCGAGTTCTGAAATGGGTTGCATAGAAATAGATTTACCTCTTGTCCAAAGTCACTACTGTGAAAGTAAATGTTCTTGCAGAACTACTTTCCAGTAGTTTTATCAAGCCATCTATCAATAAGGAAAAAAAAAAAAAAAAACAAGGAACCGCTGTGATAAGAGCAAATGCGTTAAGCCTGAAACAAGACAACTGAAGGGATCATATGGAAAATGAAACTCATTTTTAATAAGGGAACACACAACAAATCACATCTTTGTAATCAATATACTGTATAACAACATTAAAAAGATACAGACTAATCAGCATATATTCCTCATGTAGTCTAGAAATCAGTGGGGAAAAAGAAAAGTTTCTTCTTCAAATTACTCAGAAGGGAATGTCTAAATGAATTCAGAAAGTGTGCCAGGTCTTTTATCTTATATATTATAATTGATTATGTCCTTTCCCCCAGTGAAAAATTAATCCGTGACTCAATATGTAATCTTTTCTGTTTGTATCACCATGTTGTGTCCTCCCCTAGCACCATAATGAATGTCTTGCCTGAAGCAAACATGCTTTTCTTTTACTAGTCTCTCTCTGGACAAAGAGATTGGCTGAAAAATTGGCCTATTTTCACTGGGAACACAGTGATAGACATAGCAGTACAAAAGAACAGCAGTATCCCTGTAGAAAAGCAATAAATCTCTGCCTAAAAGGAGTCTTTAACTTTTCCCAGTGCTAAAAACTGGTAAAAGCCATTAGGGGCCAATTAGTGTAATGCCAGCTTCGTAACGCTGCTGGTCCCTGCTACAATTCATTCATGATTTCCAGTATTTTTGGTGTTTCTTGTCAAGGAGAAGCTCAAATCACTACAGCAAGCAGCAGATTTTTTTTTTAGCAATTAGGGATAATCAAATATAAACCTGCAGTTCGTAACATTTTTGCTTAAAAACGATATCTTAAGTAAGAGGAGAACAATTAAAACATAGTCTTCCTGAGCTGTGTGTCACCCTGAAATCCTGTAATATTAATTCCACAGTCTGACCTGTAGGGTTCAATTTAGTATGAGATTTCGAAGGCATACATCTCAAATATGCCATATGCCATCATCCTCCAACCTCAGAAGGAAGTCTGTATTTACACAGCAGTGATGGCAGCAAGGAAATCTGTGTCTAAAGCTTGGGTCAGAGAATACAAATGACCCAGATGACAAAATATATGGAGATCAAGTAATAAAAACACACACCAGAATCGACCAGGTGTGACAGGTTGCTCTTTACCTTGTATTTTGGTTAGCGAATGTTAGCTACTTCGCTTGCCATCATCAATCTTAGAGCTACAGGGAGCGAGTAAACAAACACAACAGCCCTAAATGAGTGGAGTAACTCTTTCCCCAACAAGAGGTTGGAGTTAGATTTTAGCTAGTTAATTACCTTACACTGGCCAACTACCTCACGTTTTGGCTTTGTGCACGAGCTACCCGGGTAACATTTTCTCTGTAGTTACTGTAAATAACAAGCTTTTGTTAAGGAATTTGCTTTTTCACCCCCTACCAATATTCAGGGCAGATAGAACTATCCACATTACTATATTAAATAGTATGTTAGTACACCAGTGAAGTCAGTACTATTTGGGCATACTATTTTGTGTGTGGTATGCAGTTTGCGACACAGCCTTGAACTGATGCAGCTCAACTCAAATTACAAATGTGTGTCCGTAAGTATCTTGCAATACCATTTTTTTTTATACCAAAGATGGTGAAATTCCTAAACGTCACATCCAGCAGCTTTAATTGGTTAGTCTTGTGTGGCCAGATGTGATCTCTAACAAGAATACAAGTCTGGAGACAGTGTTTCAAAAAACCAATAGTATGCCTTTATTCAAACTGTCCAAGTTGACAATGCTGTGAGGCATTGAATTGGCTAGAGAAATTGGAAACTGGGTTTGTTACCACTCTTAAGCCTAGAGAAGGTTGTTCTTGATCACATCTGGCCAAGCAAGACTAATAAATGGTAAATAGAGCAGAATGTAAGATTGGGAGTTATATGCCATAATTCTAGTTAGTTCTACTACCTGGTCAAACCATCAATTAATTCAATAAATCAATTAAGTCAATGCAGGGATGCCAGTCCTAGGCCTGGGCAGGAACCTATTCACTCCCTCCACTTCCCATCTTCCCACTCATTAACCAATGCAGCGAGCCCTCACCGCCCTGCCTTGCAACCCTATACATGCACAAAAAAATTACATTAAATCCATTGTGAGTATTTTAGAAGTCTCAGACATAGACTCAGAAGTCAGTCTTACCTTAGCTTCTTTTTGTTTTTCTCCTTGCAAACTCATTCACCAACAAACAAGGTCTTAAACAAGGTCCAACTCAATGGCCAGCAGTGACAACATTTTGAGTCTTCTTTGGCCCACTGTAGTTTGGAGTTCATTATTTTTACTGACACAATTAGTGTGGGTTTATAGTTATCAGTGGGTTTTTTTATCCACTTATGTACATTTACCTCATTTGGTTAAGACAGGATACAACTGAGCAGTTGAAGATTAAGGACCTTGCTCAATGGCAACAGCGGCAGCTTAGTGGTGCTGGGATTTGAACTCATGACCTTCTGAACAGTATCCCAAAGCCTTAAAACAGTTAGGACCTAACTGACCAGTCGAAGGTTACAATTTCAAACCCACACACCGATAACATTTCCAAATTTATTTCAGGCTCTGTGACTTTACATTCATTGGCTCATGTTCTATTAACTCACAAATAGGTTGACAGTTGTGTGTAACTAAGTGTAATGGCCAACCATTTGATCAATCAGTTTAAATCTAATCTTTGACGTCTTCCTAGCAGCCACGGCCCTCAACAAACACAAAAACAAGTCAGAAAGCAATTCAAAAGTGAATTTTCCAGAGATAACCTAAAGAGGGCGTGCTTCTTTAAAAACGTTCACTGGATCAAGATCATTATGCAAAATATAAAAAGACAAATGCGATGACAGCACCTCAACGCCAGAAGATTGTAGAGCAGAGGAAGGATGGTGCAGATGTTGTGCTATCGCATGTGATCTGGCATGGAAGAGAAAGTGAGACAAGCTCCTTCTCTAGTGATAAAGCTTTGAAGGTGACATCTGTTCTGAAGATATCCAAACTTCTACACATGCATAAAGTTTAAAAAAGAAGGACGGTGGGGAAAAAAGTTGCAATATAATAAGCATGTCCTCAGACAGTGACAGGTACTTGGCTGTATGCAAATTGTGTGCGCGCGAGAGGGAGTGTTTCAGCCTTGTTTGTCTCTCCCACGCTTTACACATCATTATTTCCAGCCTGTCATTCAGTATATGGCTGAAGGGAAGTTAGACTAGGCTTTTCCCCAAGGGATTATGCTAAGATATGCATTTTTATGTGTAAGTATACATTGGTGTGTTTGTTTATTTGATACTTCACTCAGTCTTCATGACCCCAGGAAGTTCAAATGATGGTCAGCAGAGGTCAGTAGGTGAAAGGTGAAAGTAAGGTTAGAGATAGCAAGAGGTTTTTGTGCTTACGTTTTATGCAACTGAGTTTATTTTAAACCCACCTCCTGATCACCCTCAGCAATAACTGCAATTACAAGCAAAACGCACACATGATTTAATTGGCTGAGAATCACAGCTTCTGGTGCACTCATTTGCATATTTTCTAGCACTCTTGTCAACCTGTCAGAAATTCTTACCCCTGAACATAAATAGCTCCTTGTGTTAGGCCGGTGATGATCTTAACTCTATGTGTTGCCGAGACTCACAAAACGCTGCAGCCAAGTCCTAGCTTCTCTAGAAGCCACTTGAATTTATAATGACTGCTGTGATGGGATAAGACTGAATAGTGAAGAGAGGGAAAGGAAACTGCTGATACCAAGACCTGAAATCTCACAATGGAGCACTTCCAAGGTCTCAGGAAAAAAATATCTAAAACCGCACAAAAAGACCAGAAACTAGCTCAAAATGTTTGGGCATTGGAAAAAGGAGCCACATTTTTCTTGTTTCTTTCTTTGCATGTGAGAGAAGGTCACTGTGGTGCACACACATTTCTGATTAGCAACACCATTGCCAGCTATTACCCGTGCTATAATCCTTTTTTTCCCCCTCCTCTTCCAATCTTTGCAATATTTTCTTCAATATTTCGGCCATTTACCTGCCATTCACCTGCCATTCTGGCAGTACATCAGAGGAAACACACAGAATGAATGATCACTAGCATTCTCACTCACTCCTGTTCTCATGACGTGATGTTACATTTTCCTTTGTTAGCCATAGCCGATGTTTGATGAGAATTAATTTTGAGTATTCACTTTAAAATAAGATCTTTAACTATTTTTAAACTAGCCCCAAGGAAACACAACTTGCAGACTTGCTTTTTCCAACCATAACCTTGTTCCAATCCTGGCAGAATTTGGTATAAAAAGTGCAATGCCGGCAACCCTGAGGTCACCTGAAATCAAACATGTGTAGACTGTGCACTGGTCAAAAAGAGGGGTGAGGAGCCGAATGAGATATGAAGTATCTTCAATTAATGGATGATCTGGTAAGAGATCATGTACATGGAATACATGGAGGTGGCAGAAGTGTCATGGCAGGACAGGTCTCTCCATGGAACATCCCATCAGCAGATAGTAGAATGTCTGACCTACCAGTGGTTCTGACCAATTCCTGGAGAAGGCATAAGTGAAGTATAGCACAGAGAACAACCAAGAAGTACCAGACTGCAACATGTATGCAGGAACAGAATATAGAGGCCTAACCCAGTTGTAGGGATTGCCTAGAGGAGCAAGTGCCGTGTAATGTTGCTGCCTCACAACTCCAGGGTCCCTGGGTCAATCCTGAGCTTGTTTTGCCTGTTTTACCCCATGTCCATGAGGGGTCCTCTCTGGTTCTCTGGTGCTTTCCACCACTCAGAAACATTCTGGTAGGTGGATTGGCTCTAAAAATGCTCCTATGAGTTAACAAGTGTGGTGCCCTGTAATGGACTCAAGCCCCATCCAGGGTGTTTTCCCACCTCACACCCAGTGGCCCTAGAACAGGCTCCAGATCCACTGGAATCTTGTCCAGGAAAATGAATGAATGAATAAATGAATGAATGAATGAATGAAAACAACCACAAGGATTACGGGTATGACAATTCCATGTCCAAATCAGTGGAACAAGAGAGAGTAGAGAAAAACAACAGAGCTAAGGTGTTTTGGGATGTCCAGATGTATGCCAAATGGAAAAACCAGCCAATGACACATGGGATTGGGAGATATAGTATCATCCAAGCTATTGCACTTTAGCTATTGCCTATTGATGGTTTGCCAAGGAGGCTGTCTCATAAACCTCTGAGTAATAACCAGTGTGAATAAAACTTGTTTTCCTTCTGCATAATTAATGAGCTACTATGACTAGAAACATGGCATGTATCATGTACACAAAAAAAAAAATCACCCAGGCATTGACAAATTGCCAATACGTGGATGATTTATGACAGACTTTTGCTCAAGTCTAGAAACACAGTTGGAATTTGGAAGAAGAAATACCACAAAGGACTAAACAGAATGTGGAAGCCTCATTGGAAAGGATCCTCCATAGGATTCCAGGAATTAAACAAAAAAAAAAAATCAATCTTCTTCCACAAGAGAATTAGAACTGTCAAAATACTACACTGCACCATCAAACTTTAATGACTATTTGCCATTTGCCGTTGTGTAAACCAAATGGTGAACTGGTAGGTGGTTTTTCTCTGTACTGAGTGAAGAATGTAAAATCTGTTGATTAAACTTTAAGGGCAGCTGCTCACAGAGTGCAAAGTAATTTGGGCCAAATATGGGTGTTCAGGCACATTAGCCACATGCATGCCAATGGCAAAAGTGGCCAAGCTATGAACATTCAATCTCACAAAGGCTAAGATGGAGTTAGCTATGGATGAGTTAATTTGTTATTGATCAATGCTCAAAATTTTAAAACAATTAAAGTCATCTCTAAACTACATCTATTACAGTCACTTTCCTCAGCTGTGGATGGTCCCACATGGATACACTGAATACTTGTACTGTAGTATATAATCTCACCTGGATACTGTAGATTTGTACCCAAGAACTGCTGCTATAAAGAGGATTCACAACATGATCATATTAAACATCCTTTCAACATACTTTTTTCTATACCTGTATACTGTAATGATTTCTAATCTCACTATCCCATATCAAGTACGATTCTGACTTGGTCATTAGAGATCTACTGTAAATCTACATCCTGTTCCTGATAAAGCTGCTTTGTGACAATTTCTATTGTTAAAATCACTATACAACTAAAATTAATAATTTTAGTTGCATATTGAATTAATAATGAAGGTGTTAGGATGAGACAGGCATGAGAAAAAGTCAAAAGCATTTCCAGTTATTTATGCCTTCCCAAAATGTGCAATCAGACCCAAGTAAGTGAGGTTTAAGTAAAGAGGTTTCTGGTCATTTTTCTAAAATTTATTTAAAATTTCTGGAGGACAGCTCTCAATATTGATGGAAATTTAATCTTTTTTTTCATAGCCACTAGATAAGCTAGTGAAAATTCAGGTTCTTATAGTTTGGATGTAATTTTTTAAATATTTAAACAAAAACCTGCATCCAAAGCATTTGGCTCAAAACACAAAAACTAAGAGAAAACATAATAAGGTCTTTAAGGAATTTTGTCAAATCAACTTTTATCTAGTTATCATTGAAGCAAAGCACCTCACTCCACATAACACACACGCTTTCATATAACAAACAGTATTGAATTACATTCTACGAGCACCCAAGAATAACCTTGGAAAACCATCAATACATTACACCTCCCTTAGAGACCAAAATGAGCAATTCAATCAGAGAAAAGTCAACTAAGCACAATGATGCTGTCACAGTAATAACCGGCGGAATGATGCTGACGGATCAGGTGGTGGGACTGGTGTGAGAGCGATGATGGCGTATTCTGTAGGGAGCGGGCACTTTACTGGCGACAAAGTGACATTTATTGCCCACCACCTACATCACTGACAGCACACACAATCATACCGTTGCACCAGTCTGAGAATGACAACATTTGTTAGCAGCGTGTGTTCCTGGTGTGGACCTGAACTACCTACTGCTTCTGTTTGCCCAACGTATACACTAAATAATAACTGTCTATCAGTAATGTTGTAGCACCACCTGCAAGTAAGTAATGCTTTCAAATCTGTGCTCGCAAAAGTGGTGGTTATACCTTTCTGTTTCATGCTTGGAGTGTTATTACCCAAGAAATCATTTTGTCCATTTTTAAGTATGACTAAGTATCACTCACGGCAAGGTAATATGTCACAGATGATTACTTTGCTGCACTATGATTGTAAGTGGTTAAAAATAGGAATTTAGAAGTCACATAAATCTATAATCCCATGTCTACCTCTGGGCACCGGAGTGTGTGTGTGTGTGTGCGTGTGTGTGTGTGTAACTGGGAGCTCATTTCACCCCTAATGACATGGAAAATGAAAGTTCCACAAAAGGGACAGCACACACAGGACGTCTCTTGCCCTTATCTCTGTCCCAGTGTCAATCTATCAGTGCTTTCAGACAGGCAAGGGGCGAGACTCCTCTGTGATCATTCATCACGCCACACCACGTCCTTACCCATAATACACTTCTTCATGTCATCTTCACCTCGAGAGTGAAAACCACCAAATCCTTTTCGAGGCCAAGCCTTATTTCAACTAGTTGGCTTCATTCATGCATTGCACCGATGATTAGCCTGTTTTCTAGAAGAAGATTTTACTTCTTGTAAAACTTTGTGCATGCAAAATCAGAGACAACATGACATTATTTTTACATTCTTTTAACTCTTGTTTTAGACCATGACCATATTTAGCCAGACCCATACCCAAGACTGAGACAAGTCCAAGTACAAATGGCAATAAGTCAGAGAAAAGTCCAAGTCAATAGAGAAAATGTCTTGAGGCCAGACTTGAGTGCTACAGCCCTACAGGAAGTTTGAGCTTTGCGGATTCTCTGCGTTTTTATTTATTTATATATTTATTTATTTATTTTTTTTTTTTTTTTACACTGGTGAGGGAACAACTCATACATAACTGCTATAAGCGATAACAGGAACCAACTTGTTTCACAAATGTCCTATAGCTTTATGTGTAACTATAAATGGACAAGAAGAATGGTGTGTCATTCTTTAATAAGTAAAAATTTGTTAGTGTTGGAAAATTGCTGTAACTCTGCCTCATGTCATTGATTATTTTCCTATAACAGCAGACCACCAAGTGTTTTATTCCTTACACAATTATAAGCACTTGAAACCCAAATGTATTAATTTATTTTAATCAAATTAATTTATTAATTTACTATACAATTAGACCAGATTTATTATTGTTTATTCTAAATCAGATCCATGCATTGGCCCATTAAATGTATTTGTTAAGGGTACCTAATCTTTCCAAATCCGCCTCAGACAGATATAAACACTGAGCCTGGTGAATTTGAAACCTAATTAACACGTATTTCATCTCTGTAAAAGTGGGCAATTTAATCAGACAAACAGAAGGAAAATTAGACACAGTTTCTGATGCATAACATTTAGTTTGTGGGGATTTTTTTTTTTCATTCAGGTGCTTCAAAAATGCAAGCTTATTGTATAGTCAAATTTATGATGTGAGGGCACAGTAAGTATTAACAAAGTCTGTAGTTTGGATGTGTTCCTTCAGTGAGAAAATGGTTGTTTATTCATTGAGGGTGAATTGAATACCTCCCAGCAGTTGTGTCGGGGAGGAAAAGACCCCCTGTGACTCAAATGTTAATTTTTGCTTCCTCACACTTTAAATTATTCAGGGATGAAGATGAGATTTTTGAGAAAAAAAAAAAAAATCCTGTTTTCTCAAGCACAACTTCAGTACAAAGTTAACAGTCAACAAACCACTCATAAAGTGACTCGTCTGACTGTATCGTGCCTCGCAAGCCCCCCGTGTCTGTGATCTGTGCTGAATTTAATTACTGCTGTGTTTTACAAAACAAATAGAATGAGGCAGGAAGGATGAGAGACTGTCTAACACTACATCTAACATCTAACAGGTACAAGCAGAACAAACATACAAACTCAGAGTATTTGAAACAGAGAACTAAAAAAATATATATATATATCATCCAACAATAGAAAGGAAAGAAACCTAGCTGAAGAAAACACTAAGGAAGAAAGATGATAATAGAGAGTGATATCTCTCTATAATTAATGTCATGGATTAAAAATTGGAGGCACAGACAAGTTAAACCAAACATAGTGTGTTAGTATGGTGTTAAAGACACAACGAGCTGCCAGAACATCCTCAACGCTCGTCATTTATACAACACGTCTCTAGAAGTGTACTGGCATGATGAACACGGTTCTTCCAAAAGATATTAGTGTTTTGATGATGGTAGTGGAGAGCGATGTCTAACACAATGCTCCAAATTCTCCCGTAGGTGTTCAGCTGGGTTGAGATTTGGTGACTGTGAAAGTTATAGCATATGATTTACCAAAATATCATCCACATCAAACTATTCAGTGAACCCTCATGCGGAGTCACCAGGGAAGAGACCGTGTTTCAACATAGAATAAAGGTGATCAGTCAGAAGAGCTTTGTATTGATTTGCAATGACGCATCTCTCTAAGGGGCAGAGTCTTTATTACAGTGCTGCTTTTATTCACTCATAATTAACAAAAGTGGGCTCCCAAGTGGATGAAGTAAATCCAGTATTTTATTGTTCAAAATCTCCAAGGAATGATTGAATTAAGTTCTAAAAACTGCATCAGTGTGGGAGAAGGGAGTTGTTTGGCTTTAATAGTCTTGGGGACATTTTCTCCAAAAATAGTAATTAAGATCAAGTAAGCAATTTAGGTATAAACCTGCAGCACATATTAACACTTATCGAACACCTAATAATCCTCTCTCTCTCTCTCTTTTTCTGTCTCTTTATTCTTGAATGGATAATCCTACTTGGATCATTTAGATGTGTATCAAAAAACTACTGCTGTAATCATAAAGACCCTGACGCTCCTCACTAACATCCTTTCAACAGACTCACTGTTTCACTTTATAGTATATAATTGTAGAAGAGTAATTATCCGGGTTCCCTTTTGAGTCTGGTTCCTCTCATCTTTTCTCCCTCATGTCTTCTCAGGGAGTTTTTTCCTATTCTGTTATTAAACATGCTATACAAACAAAATTTAACTGAATTGAATTTAACAGTGCTATTGTACTCTAGTGCAGACTGCAAACTCTGCTCTCTGCAAAAATACTGTATTGTGGTACCTTCCTATAATAGAAGTAAATGATCTTAAATATAAAACTCAGCTCAAGTTGTTGTTAGCAGCACACGCTAGCTGGGTGGGAAAAAATGTCTACAGACATCGCTAGGTGAGTGAAAATAACAGCACTTTCCCAGTATATTGTTCTTGAAGATCAGCCACAATGAGGGATTGTGATGCAATGAAAACAATAAAACATACTTTACTTTCATCTGTACACAAGCACTTTTCTGAAAAAAAAAAAGAAAACAAAAAAACGCTTCTCCTCTGCAACCATACTTGACCCAAATGCTACTTCATGCATTTCATTTAAAATTAATTAGCTAATGTTATAAACAGAGAGTCTAGTAACCTGAACATGAATACACATATGTGTGCTTTTCATGACCACTACTGAAACTCAGGAAACATAAACAGAGCCAAATAAAATGTTCTGTGACATCCCTGAATGATTAATACTCAGTAAGTTACTCATATCGGTGTCATTATCATTATTCATACTCGGTCTGAAAAAACAGTATCAAAGCAACCCTAGTCCATATAATTTAAGAGATGATCGTACATGGAGTGATTCTAGATGTCTTTTTTCTGCTCTTTGATGTCAGGTTGTCTGCAGGGAAACAGGAAAGCACAATATAATATTTAAGTTTATCTAGATAGAAGTATTTAACACAAAAATTTGATTAACAACACACTGGATGTATCCAGAATCTTTAATTAAATCAAGGAGTGGACTCTTTTAAACCATGTTTCTAAGAAAATGTTTCATGAAATCCATTAGGCCAATTCCCACTGTAAAGTAATTTTTTTTTGCTGTAGAAGATAGATAACTTCTGGGCTAAAGGGAGCGCACTAGCAAGTTTATCATGGTCAGCTCTCATAATAGCTAGGAAATTTAGATTTAAAAGCTTCTGGCAAGATGACGAAACGTAAATGTCAAATCTCAAGGACATTGTGAGGGATGGGATCAATTTGACAAAAAAGTAAATGCTGGATTTTGAGAGCTGATGAGTTCATGAATGAAAAAACACACCATTAAAGTTGTAGACAATGTACGTGAGTAAAAACAAAAACACTACTGTGCAAAAAAAAAAAGAACTGCATAAACTATGACAATTCAAAATGTTAAATAAGCAATTTATGATTAAGACGCTATAAATAAGTTAAATGTCACTACAATATGGTATTTCATATGTCAAAGACACCGTGGTGGAGAAAATTAGAGGAAGCACATTGTGCTTTCTCCAGGTCTTTAATGTTTTAATGCTAGGTCTACAGAGTGTTTTACTCAGACAAAACATGGTGTATATATCATTCCTGCACCAAAGATTAGACAGTGTTATTTTCAGTGCTGAAGTTGTGGCAATGATGGATAAAGGGACTTCTTACTGCCAGAAGTGACAATATTGCTGAGAAGAAAATAGTAGCAGGCAGAGAGGGGGGAAAACAGAAAACAGAATTTTACTGCAAAAACTCTAGCATATGCTGTTGAACAAGACAGCTTTTTTTTTTTAAAAAAAAGAAAAGAAAACACAGAGGCAAAGGTCTGGTGTGACTGCTAGTTATAAGCAGGTCATCCATTATATACTGACCAATGAGGCAACAATCCCTGCCTCTTGTTTTCTATTGGTTCACAAGTCCAAGGTTCATGAATTCAAAGGTCAAAGTTTCCCTACATAAATTTCAGTAGTGCAAGTAAGCATTACCAGAAGTGAATGCATTTTTCACCCCCTGTGTCCTTTCCCCTTCGTGTAACTGGCTTTTCCACTGGATGAAGTTTAGTAGTGTGTAGTCTGACTGCTGCTTTAGCCGAAAAGCAGAAATATGTGATTTACGGCTACACTGTAGTGTTGGCACCACTGCAGTGATACGGCATTAAACAAAGAACACTAATAATCATTGTTTCAGAGCTTTCACAACATTTTTTACAAAAGATACCAACATAAAGATCAGTAGGCTTGGGTTAAGAGTCTTATTTATACTTGCCATCATTCACTGTGCCTTCGGAAGTGAAGTACATGCTAATGTTATTGCTGGAACTCATAGAGTTTCCTTGACTCCAGTCAGGCCACAGTTGACTCATTACACCCTCAGAGTCAATTTGTCACTTCGGGTTTGGGTTATTGTGCAGCTGTGGTGGGGCAGGAACGTCCTGAGCCCCCGGCGATATTCTCGTGTCCTTGAGGCCGAATTGATGCCAGGTCTGGACTGAAGGGAAGAGTGCACAGGAGTGGATTGACATGGATGAATACAGACGGCGCATGTTTGCCAGGTGGCCTTGAAGGCGTGGCGTCGGCCATCAATCACGCCACGCTAGCGAGCTGTCGACCAAACGGAGGGAATATCGGAAAGCCGAGGTCCGAGAGAAAGTGGGACTCTATATTTAGAGTCCGATGATTTTGATGCAATTTTTTACGCCAGTTAAATGCGATTTGACAAGAGAAGAGATGGGTTTCTAAGCGCCAGGGTTTCTCTGCGACCTTCCAAAGAAGTTTCTACACCATTACTATCCTCCCGCCTTTGGCTCATGCCAGTCACAACTTGTTCCTGCCGAGCAGCGCGAGTTCATTTATCACACTTTTCCGAGCCTCATTTAGGTAGGCCAAGGATAGTCTGACAGTGGAAGAGAGAAGAGATCCACGTACTGTATTTGAATGAGAACAGGGGCATGCGCTTCCTCTTGCTTAAACTAGACTCTAGATTTCTAACCTGTCAAAGACCGGTTGAGGAGTTGGAAGGTCATACATTAAATTCACCAACTGTAATTTATGCCTTCATTTATGGAAGGGCTCGTATGCCAAGCTGATTATTTTTAGGCTCTAAGCGTGAAACTATGGACCTTTTAAAAAATAGAGGCAAGAAGGGAGAACAGATGCACTGACCAAGATGGATCTTCATTAACATACAAAAATCACCAATTTATTTGTTATGGTGAGTGCATGTTTTTTTTGTTTTAAATAGGTTTCACCAAAATTTTCAGCATTCTTAGCTACTATCATATCCTGTATGTAAACACTAGCAGTCAAAAGCTTGGACACACTAAACTGAATATATGTGTCATTGTCAAAATAGGGTGACTTTCTGAACAGCAAAATATTCAAATTTTGTATTATGTTTACATGCTCCATTTGGAAATTGCTGGTAATGAAATTCTTTTTGAACAAATAACCAATATACTTCATCTTTAATGTGGTGCCTTTGCTTTAAGTTATTAAGTGTCGCTGGTGTGATAGACACAGGCAGTAACACCAGTAACACCAGTAACACCAGCAACGCATTTCCAGTAAAGACGTATTTCCAAGATGGCATCAACAGCATCACAAAGCACATATCATCAATCACACCAGCATGAATATGTTATTCAATTAAATCCTTTTTTCTGGTAAAAATTATTTTACAGGAAGACTGAAAGATGTAACTCCACTGAACCATCTCAAATATCCACAAGAATATCCATAGTTTTAAAAGTAAATGAATAATGCGTAGAGTGTGATGGGAAACTCACCTGGTGCTGGCTGACATGGCTGTTCATTCCTCTGAACTTTGACCCTTGAACCACTTATCCACTACATTTTGTGATTTCAAAATACCAGTTTTTAAACTAGTTAACACCAATGACATGAAATGCAGAGAGCTGGTGACATTAAAATGAAAAAAGCTTTTTTTAATGTCTGCAAAAGCTATTGGGATGAACTAGCTATAATTTAAATAAAAGTTTTATATAAGTTTTCAATCTTCTTGAAAATCTTTAAACTATGTCATGGCCAATAAATTGACTCATATTTGATTCATGATTCCTATTTTTATTGTCTTAAAGACATTTTATGAAGGCTTATGGTTTAAAAAGTAGTGTTAATAGATTTTTTTTTCTTCTTAAAGCAAATAATTTTCATGTAGAGCTTAGGAGAAGTAGTGTAACTTCAACATATCAACATATCAGTAGAAGTAACTTCAACATGTCAACAATTACACGTTTTTTTTTTTTAGAGCATCCACCATACCTAATGAAAATTAATCAACACCTTCAAAACAAACAGATATGAGAATTCCACATTGTTGTGGTACAAACAAACAAACAAACAAACAAATAAATAAATGCCAATCCAATACAGTCCAATCCTTAGGATGTATTAGTATATTTTATGTATCAAATAATCTAAACTAATATCAACATTTATATACCACAAGGATTTATAATTATCACAACTACTATAAAAATATTAAAATGATAAAAAAAAAAACTAAAATCTTTTTAAAAATTGCAACTAAGCCAAACTGCAATGTCTCTATTCCTGTTCACAGGTAAAATGTCATTTCCTTGCATCTCAAATCCAAGTTAATTCAAAAGTTTGATTAATTCATGTTCACAGAAAAAGGAAATGATCTGATGTTAATACGTCTTTCTGTCCTATCACAAAATGTCAATTTGCACAAATTGTTTTTTTGTTCCCTCTGTTAAATTTGTTGGATTGAATTAAAGGTTTTAGGTGAGTGCCAACACACGCCATCAACAAACATATTCAAATTATTTGGCATGATTTGTGAAGTGGAATTTATGCTCACATACTCCCGCTCTCTCTCTCTCTCCCTCTCTCTCTCTCTCACACACACACACACACACACACAGTAAGAAGGGCAAATGTGAGTGTGGTACTCCTGTCACGTCATGTCCTGCCAGTCGCTTTCAAATTTTCTCTCACTGTCTTACAAACACACACACACACACACACACACACACACACACACACACACACACTGAAATACCTTGTTTACTTGTCTTTGTGTCTGAGGCACAGTCAAACATAATCCCATTTAAAGTCGCTGTTACTCATCTAACCTGACATCCAGCATGCAGATGAGCTTAACACATAACACAATCACTCACCTCACCACCCACACACAGACACACACACACACACACACTAACTCACATCCTTACAAACAGCACTTTAAAACAAACTTTTAAAAAACCGTGCTAAAGAATCACCTCATAATAAGTCAGGTCTCTGCGAGTGCAGCATTCATAACCTCCAAAACACCTACACATGTGCAAGAAAATAAATTCTCCAAGGTCTGTGTCATTTTAAGAGTTGTCATCCTTCAGAGCCGGCACAGCTGCACTAAAAACCTGTCCCTGGCCACCAAACACTAAAAACTATTTCACTGATTATTTTGGGGTGTTAAGCCAGAAATGAAATGGGATAATGCAAAAGTCAAACATAAAAAAAAAAACATCCTTCTCATCAGCTGTTTATTTACTTGTCAACCCTTACAGTTAAATAAAGTAAACAATTATTATTGTCTTCCGTTTGCTTGACCAATCACTCATTGAGTTCTGTATAAGGGCAACGTTGTATATTCTGTACTGATAGCTTTGGTTTTACAATCTGATTGGCTGAGCCATGTACAACAACAACAACAACAAAAACACTGCCACTGTTCTGTGCCTAATCTTTGTCTGTTATGTTGCTTAGCAACCAAAGCTTATTCTTAACATTAAGCTATGTTGCATGATGGAAGAATTGTGTATTGCATATATTACTCCTAATAAATGTATTTATTTATTGAACACTGAATTTTTATCATATTGTTTTTGTTGCTGCTTTATAAAAGCAGTGAGAACCTTGAGTGGATTATTGCTTCTATCGTATAACACTGTGCCTAGAGCATATTGCTGTATATGTTATGTGTAAGATATATAAACACTTCTACCACAATGTATCCCAGAATTAATTAAAGGATGATAAACATAAACGTAAACATCTTCAGGACAGAGGAGTTTGCGCTTTCCAGTTTCTTGACAACGCAACAAGCTGCGACGAGTTTTTTCAGTTTATTTACAGAAAGAGAATAAAGGAGGCTGGTGAGGGAATGACTGTTCATAGCTGCTATAATGTAAGTGAAAACAGGAACTAACTAACTGCATTAAATGTAACTATAAATGGATAAAAAGTACAAGAAGTCTTTTGCTAATAAATGAAAAATCGTTGGCAAGTTGCTGTGGGATAAGAGGAATGAAACACTTCGAGACGTGCTGCTATTAGAAAAATAATAAACACTAACTCTGCTTTGCATCGTTGATTATTTTCCTGTATCAGATTGTTTATTCCATACTTAATTTTAACTTTTATGGGGAAAGCCTGCCATCACATATTCTTCTTGTTCTTCTAGTCAGTGTAGTGACTATAAGTGCACCCAAATATAGAGTGATCAAGGTCTTCCAATTCATAAATCTTTTAATTTTTCCGGTGAAACATGATTAAGCATTTATAATACATAGAGTGTTTATCCAGTAACACACACACACACACACACACACACACAGAAGCAAAAGAGTGGAGCACTTGGTGATAAATCAATCCTGAGATAAAACACTTCATAAATCCTTCATTAGTCATTCTCTCCCTCTCTCTGTCTCAGACTTCCTCTCTCTCCCTGATGAATAAGACTCTCCCGAGTGAAACCTACATCAGATTTCAAAAATATTAATGTCTCAACAACTAGCATCTTAGCAAAGCTTTTCCAGAGCATCAGTTAGTGCTCATTCGTTAGCATTAGCGTAGGTTAGAAATGGTCTTGCTCATTGAGTAAGCACTCCATGTGTTGGAAATCCTGACAGAGGAGACAGAGACCTTGATCTAAGTGCAATCAAGACAAGGCAAGCAGCCTAGCATAAACAAACCTCATCACTGCTCGTCATCAAACTCGGAGAGGGCGAACGGATTCACCTTGAAAACGGCGAAAGAAAACTTTCAGCTGAAGAGCAAGCCGAGGTATGTCACGGTAGAAGTTAAAGACTCACGACTCACTACAGATTTGTACTATTTATTCCTCAGAAAACTCTGTGGCTTGCTGACCGAGCTCAGTGAAAATTAGCTCGTCAGCAGGCTGTCATTTCCCTCAGCGGTGCTCTGTTGCTAATCTTTTATGCTACCAAATTTTCGGATTTTCTGCTTTCTTATAACTTTAGCTCTTTTTTTCCTGGCCTTGGTGAAGGCTTTTGTTATTTCTCCATGGCAATGTGAGCTAATTAGGTTCAAACAGAGAGCGCCTCAGAGAAGGCTAATGAGGCTAAGCTGTGCTAGGTGTAAAAAGGGATTATGCTAGTTTCACAGCCGCTCTATGAAGTATCGCTGATTCCCACACAGCAGTAGTAGAGCTTAATGTGTCTCTATGTTAAACTATTTAAACATTATTTTAACATATACAATTATCATATGTTTTGGCGGATAGGAGGTTCATAGCTAAGGTATTAGCATAGTGTGCCATGTGCAGTTTTAAATGCTATCGATAATATGGTGTGTAAAATAATAGAACTGATATATGGGACATTTTTTTGTGTGTGGAAGTTGATGGGACTCATAATTTAAGGTCATTGAGAAAGAGAGAGAGAGAGAGAGAGAGAGAGAGAGGTGAACTATACCAAATTCATATCCATCCATGCACTGATGCTCCGATTAATTGAACATTCTAATGCTTGGCCATGATTACGCTGTCCTCTCATGATTAATAGGGCGCCTTTAAATACCTGAAGCCTAACGAATTAAATTCAGAGCGTGTTTACGTAATAAAGTGTGAGCCTTACTGAGCTACGGTCACATCACCCATTGACTCTAACATAATGGCCCTGGCAATTAAAAAGTGTGGCTTATGAGTTGAAAACATGAAAAAAGATGCGCTCTCTCTCTCTCTCTCTCTCTCTATCTCTCTCCCTCTCTCAATGTTCCGTAACATCTATTCAGATTTAATAGCAGGGTGGTCAGTTAGCTAATATGGTACTCTGTTTTATGCTTTATCATAGTTAATAGCCTAACGTATTAATACAGCCTCCTTCACAGGCTGATTGTCTTTATATCTGTTATATCTGTCTAATCAAAAAGTCATCTCTGGTTAGAAATCTACTATAAAGCAATAGCTAAAACATCTCCACAACTGATCCAGCTTTGAATTTATGAAGAAAAAAACTGCATATTGTAATTTTTGTAGGGGTACTGAACTTATACAAAAAAAAAAACAAAAAAAAACAACCTTTGTGATTCTAAAGATCACACTCATTAAACTCATTCCTGAGGATAGGTTGAGTTAAGGAATAAAATTGAATGATGACGGGGTGTGTTGTTATTGGAAAATAATCAGTGATGGAATAAAACACTTCGAGATGTGCTTTAATTAAAAAATAATCAACAAAGCAACCTGAGGCAAAGTTGATTATTTTCCTATAACAGCATGTCTTAAAGTGTTTTATTCTTCTTTTACCACAGCAATTTCACAACGTGTTGATGTTTTTCAAAATAAAGTACAACATGTCATGCTTTTTATCAGTTTATAGTTACAATTAATGATCCGTTTGTCACAGAGGGGAAGCCATAGGATGTGAGCGCGAGTCTTTATTCAAATCCAAATCGGCAGACAAAATCATTAAGAGGAAACAGGCAGGGTCAGATCGTCTGAACAATGCAGAGCAAACAAACTCCCGAATGAAGGGTGAAAAAATGCGAGTCAATAAATAATAAATAATAAATAGCACTCAGAAATGCACAGGAAGGTGGAAAAACCATACAAAGATCATTTGAGTCATAAACACAGAGCAAACGAGATGAAACAGCTAACAGGTGTAGTCACTAATCAGGTGGATCTCGATACATGATCTAAGCATAACAATAACAAAAAAAAAAACATTAATGCTGCTATTTAATAAAGAAAAATGTATAATTGTTGTTATTTTGAACATTTTTGGAAGGAGTCTCCAAGTTTTCAGGAAGTTTGCACTGTCTGGTTTCTCTGTAACACTTTATTTAAGTGACTCTTGTCACTTTATTTAGTTTACTTTATCTAGTAACTTGTCACTGTTTAATTAGTACAAATTTTAATTGTTGGCAAACTGCTGTACTATACATGGGATAAAACACTTTGGGACATGCTGTTATTGGAAAATAATCAACTACATGGTGGTAACAGAAACACACACCACCCTGGCACTGATGATTTTCCTATAACGGCATGCCTTGTGGTGTTTTATTCCTTACATATCTAAGCTGGCATCATGAAGTCATATAATCATGTTAAACAAAGTGTTATGCATGTAACTATGAGCATTTATACAGGCTTATGCCAAGCATTAGGTATTATGCATGCTATATAATATTTTCAAAATCTATTTATATTTATAAGGTTTCTCTCTCTTTTTAGGTGTATTCTACCAGGATTTGATTTATGCAGAGGTAAAATGAGCCTGGATATGAGTTTGTTTCCTCTAACATTCCTCAGTTAATCCACCAAATCACATGTGTTGATAGAGCTTGAACCACACACACACACACACACACACACACAGCCCTGTGGCTAACCGGAGAGATATGCGGGACTGTAGCATTCCGAGCCTCTGTATTTTCATTTTTTTCTCAACCCCTAATTCTGTCTCCACCTGATTATGCAAAGCAGGCCTATATTTTCCCGTTTGAAGTGGGTTGGAAAGCTGCAGAGCTCACACGCTCAGGGACATTTTATCTTCTTAAAAATGACGAGCACAGGGTTCACACAGGGGTCAACAAAATGGCTGACGTCCCTAAAAAAGTGGGTTCAAGCACATAAATGCTGATTTGATGCCACTTGGAATTTGGTTTGTCTTCCGATAATGCTGTAATGGCCCATAATAAAAAAAAAAAAAGACTAGCAGTCAGCCTGGCATTCTGCTTCTTTAAATATGAATGGAGGGAATGGAAAGGCCAGCGTTAAATGGTTACTTGAGAGGACGCCATATCTGTCGTTGTTTTGAATGGACGCTGCTAAAGCATTGGCCCATTTTGCGAGATTGCATGAGTATCAAAGTGATCCAGAAATGGAAGCTTCTTATACTGGAGGGATTCCCTCTCAGTTTCTTCACACGCCATTACCCCTGAGAGTTCAATCCTCTCTCGTTTGACATTTATAGTGGCATTTATGGGCACACGAAAAAAGCAACACAGAAAGCCTTCATGTGTTTGCCTCGTAGTTAGCAAAAAGCAACAACAGCATGTTGACGGTAATTAATGAAGCATACTCAGTCTGAGATGTCGCTTTCTATCCATTCCTGTCATGTTCACACTCACAGGACTACTACCATTCATGGACAGAACTTTGTTTTGAAAGGCAAACCCAAAATTTCTGAATTTTAACCAAGATCTCAGTTGAAGGATATTTAAGCACCTATTAGAGCAGCGCTCATGCGGACATTTCATAAATGGATAAATCAGTCGATCTCACTACACAAGTCAGAGTCTATGGCCTTCATGAATTATAGATCTGCTATGTCTCTTTGGACTGCAGTATAAGTAGTTTCTGTTGCCTGGAGAAAGTGCTATGGCCTGGAGAGCTTTAGTATGAGGATTACCTCAGAGACATAACCAAGCACATGCAAACAATCCAGCTTCATACTCTGGTTTCATAAAAAAGAACATGGATTTCTTCACAATTTTTCTTTCTGCACAACATTCTTCACAACAAACACAACAACCAGAAGAAAAGAGGCCTAAGTGGTCCAAACACGGGCAAGAACAAGGAAGCCAGGACACCTTTTTAAAAATTTAGAACAGTTTCTCTTAAACATGTGCTCTGGTTTACAATAATGTTTGCTTTTTTTTTGGCATTTTTTTTAGCCTAGCTTTGATTCATGGATAAAGATAACATAAAAAGGCAGTTCTATATGCACAGTCCCTGTGAGTAAAGACAAACAGGAGTCAAAAGAAACAAGTTTTAGAAATAAAGCAACTCACAGCATCAAGCTGACAGGAAATGAATATGTAACCATGAAAGCTAGGCAGTGTAACTCAGACTTACTGATTAAAATAGCATTTAAAGGAAGGGTCTCTATTTGGGAGTGAGTTCTGAGCAGTGTAATAGGTATAAAGAATCCAATGAGGCTTTTTATTCCCCTTGTATTTAATCACACTGAAGAGCTCAAGTTCAAAATTGATGCTTAAAGCCAGTCAGATGCACATAACTGTGGAATTAATGTACAGTTAATTTACAGAATTACTGTCTGTCCCAGTGACCAGAAATGATGGAGCCTCCCACAAACAACCGTCTCTTTTCCATTAAGTAAGTAGGGTTTTATATATATATATATATATATATGTATATATATATATATATATACACATACACATATTATACTTAAGTAAAATTGCAAATATTCAGCTTTTTAATCAATGTACTCACGGTATAGACTCTTAAAATATGTTGCTCAATGTTAAAGTAAAGATTTAAATACTTCATTCAAGTTAAAAGTTAAAGATTTAAATAAAGCTAAAATACAAAAGTACAGAATCTTTAACATACTTTAGTCGAAATTAAAGAAAATATTTCAAGAATTGAACCAAGTTAAAAGTTAAAGTTTTAAATCAAGCTACAAAAAGTACAAATTCTTAAAGAAATTACTTAGTTATTTTTACAGTTAAATTTAATTGAAGTATGAAAGTTAAAAATACAAGAGCAAATCACAAATGAGAAAGAAGGTAGCACCTTATAGTTTTTGGTTACTGATGCCAAATTAGTGCCTCAAATGCTAATTAATGACAGTTACTGTACTTCCCTAACTTCTCAAACATTAGCCATTATAATAATCTAATAATAAATCAGTATAAATAGTTAATTTAAACTAGCTTAAATGCTATGAACTGACACAATCTAAACTAGGTAGATAAATACAAAATGCACGGAGGAACAAAGAAAAGGTGAGCAATCATTTACAAAAGCAAACTAAAAACAACTATGTAATATAATGACGTAAACATTAGCTATATTACATGCTAATAGCAATCAATCACAATATGTACTGACTAAATAAAAGGGAGAATTTTTAAAGATGAAGAGCTTTTTTCTAGTATTTGCTTTTCCCTGCTATTTGCTTTTTGGTGTAAAACTCACCTACATACAGCCAATTAAGTGTGAGATGTTGAAATTTGAATTTAAATAAATACATGATTCACCTTTTCTGTTACTCTTATCACATCTGTTATAGTTTCAATTTCTTAGAAATTTTAAACTGCCTGAAGCTGGTTTTCAAAAACCAGAGCAACCAATTTGTTTAAACATGCAGTATGTATAAAGTGGAGATTATTTAACTAGAAATGTAGTGAGTAAAAGGACATTCTTAAATCAAACACTTACATTTCTTTAAAATCATACTATCATACATGGAAAGCACTTTTTATATTTATATTTGAGAGGGGACATTTTATAAAAACAACAATTTCTCTGCTTTCTCTGATATCTAAAGAAATGTATACATGAGCTAAAAGATTAACAAAGTTTATTCTATATGCATACAGTGTGGGATGTTTGTGTGACCTTATGTTAACAAATCACCCTTTAAGTATTAGTAGAGAATTAGATTAGCAGTCAGAGAGGTTGCATTGCCCACACTGCTCAATCTATTGCCTCGATTCAGCTTCAAGAACCATTAAGAAAAATCCTATGTGGTCCAGTTTCACCTGAACAAGACCTGTACCAGGTCAAGTGCACACACGAGGTAGCGCACAAACTCGGTCTTTGTGTGCAAAAGTCATTTCATTTCACAGCCAGAGTATTCATAAGCATCAGCGTTGTGTAAAGATGTGTTGTGCAGAGGCAGAGAAGAGCAAAAATTGATTGAATAATGATCCCACGAGTCGCTGATAACCAGTCACCCATACGAGAGAAACGCTTACGCTTAGCTATGCGTGAATCCGAGCGAGACATAATGTGTTGCTTTAACACATTATTAACATCGCAGTGTTTGGCAGACTGAAGTGTGACGGGTCGGGGCATGTGCTGGAACAGCACCAGCATGTGAATTGGGGACACATAATACAACACAAGGATTGTTTATGGATCATCAACAGTGTTAAGCGGAGATTAAAAAAAGTTATTAGCATATAGTTCATGTAGCTTTGGATGCAAGGCAAACCACAGTTTTATATTAATGAGCTTGTTCTAACACGTTATTGTTTCTAAAGTAATAATCAGTATATTTTCTGAGGGCTTTCTGTTTTCTCCACAAAATGACAAGGTGGGTTTTTTTGTCTGATTATCTTCAGAAGAGAGAAAAAAAGAGAGGCTTATAAGGAAATGAGTGCTTGTAACTGTTATAAGTCAACTTATTTGCAAATGTTCCACATTATTAAGCATAACAACAAACGGATAAAAACTATCACATCACACATCATTCTTTACTTTACTTAAATTGTAATTGTTGGCAAGTTGGTGTGGTGTAAGAGGAATAAAACATTTTGTGCTGTAACTGGAAGATAATCATCTTCGGGGTGGAAAATAATCAACTTTGGGGCCTGTCCCCACTGTAGCCTCATGTTTCTGTTCTTGACTGACAGGAGCGGAACACGACGTGGCCTTCTGCTATAGTAGTCCATCCACCTCAAGAGTCAAGGCGCTTTCTGAGATGCTTTTCTGCTCACCGTGGCTGTAAAGAGTGGTTATGTGGATTACCTTAGCCTTCCTGTCAGCTCGAACCAGTCAGTGTGAAAATCAGAGATCAGCTGTTTCTGAAATACTCAAACCAGCCCGTCTGGCCAACAACTATCATGAGATCACATTTTTCCCCATTCTGATGTTTGATGTGAACATTAAGTGAAGCTCTTGGTCTGCATCTGTATGAGTTAATGCACTGCACTGCTGTCAGATGGCTAAATGAATAATTGCATTAATGAGTAGGAGTATGTGTGTTCCTATTAGAGTGTATATATAAAAGAAACAGTTGATATTTGAAATGGTTGATGATGTTATAGTTGTTATCAAAACGTGACATTCATTTCATCAGGTTGTGAATTCGCAAACGAGTTCTTTTTCCTTAAGTTTTCTCACTGTAACAACCAGTGATACATACAGAGATACCATTAATGTTATAGCTGTCTCTGTTGAAATAGTGTCTCACCACTGGAATAAAGAAATCCTCATTCTGATGTACAAGCATTGATGAAGAAAAAAAAAAAAAAAAAAAAAAAAAACATAGTTTAAGGCCTGTTATCTTAGTGCCTCTTAATAAATTTGCAAGTGGAACGTCTTGAACACTTACATGAAGAAGTACTGTAGTTATTATTAGGCTGACCAATGAATTCACTCCTGATGAGCATGTCTCTAGTGGAAGAGAAGCAGTTTCACGCTTCATCATCTTGAAATTTTAAAGTATCATTTCAGCCACTGTTTTAATAGTGCAATGATAAGATAGCACCAAAGGAATTATCTCTGTCTATACATATACAAAATATAAAATTACATAATACCACATGTATGGTGTGTTACACCTACTTTTTAGAAGGTTGTATTTATATAATGTTTACTCATAGACAGGGAGTTAAATAACACTCCATTTTTGTCAACAGACTGTGTAGGTACAGGCGATTGCCCAAAGAATGGGTTAAGGTTAGAATGAGATTAGGCGTCTTTCCCCCTAGCCATTCAACTCACACTCCATAAAGCGCATTCAAATCTCTGGATTCATCGCAGGTGGGAGAAGTGGCATTATTAAAACACAGTAGAGTAAATGTCAGATGCTATTTTAGCATCTTTTTTACCAGCCAGGACCCATTTCTCACACCAGCAGCAAACCTGGTGTGTTTTTCACATCCTCTCTTACACAAACACACACGCACACACACAAACGTCTCCGACTCCCAGCACCGAGGGACGGCAATTCATTTCTTGCCCGAGCAAACTGCTCAGTGATTCAAAAGGGCAAGCGCTTGCAGCAAATGGAAAGGCGAACGATGTCCCCACAAAAATTCACGCAGACATGCGCTCGCTGCCTCTCTCACACTCACACACTCCCACACACTCCTACTTGTCTTGTTGTTTTGTGATGAACAGTGCACAGGTGCATGGCACATGTTAAATGTGATTTTTTCCATATAATTACGCTTAAAGAATATTGCATAAAAGCCTTCTTAATTGTTGCGTAAATGTTTAAAAATTTAACCATGTCATTTCACACAATTGCTTTCTCTTACATCAATCTTCTCTTACTGCTTTCTGATAGAACTGAAACAAAAAACAGATAAAATATTTTTTCAAATGTTTGTGAAGTCTTATGATATAAACAACTTGACAAATTTGCACAAGTGACTGTAATGTGGTTGGAACTGGTTGGAGTTTTAAAGAAAGGTTCGACCGTTAACCCTGCTCCTTCGGAATCTTAATTCGTACATTTTCAAGTAAATTGTTATGAATTTTTTTGGGGGTAAATAGAGATGTAAAGGTGCACGGGTCTGTTTTTTTAAATCTTGTTTATCCTGTGTGTGTGTGTGTGTGTGTGTGTGTGCTTTTAACTGCCCACAACATTTCTAACAAATTTTGAAATATAAACAATATAGTAGCCTAATTTAAACCAAACTTCATAAATGATAGCTCACCTCATACCTCCCGCTCATCTCATACCTCCCGCTCATGTGACTTTTTTGTTGTGTATCTTCGTGTATCTGTTTAGAACACATTATCTGTTCATGCTTAATAATGAATTTGTATTTGTTACATTTTTACATTTTTTATATTTTTACATTTATATATGTTTAAGGTACTATGCAGCTAATAAAAATTTTTTGTTGTTGTTGTCATCAATTAGTAGAATCCTATATGAGTTATGGACCAACTCTCAAACAAGCAACATTTTTTTTGTGAAAGTGGGTGGTTCTGCTGCTACCCCTGCTGTCTCGGAAAATCCAACTTACTGCCCAAATCCCTGCCTTCTCACTCTCCTCTCAACTCAGCAGAGGGTGCACGTAGCCCATAAGAGCTTTGGGAAGAACTAGAGAGGTGTCTTGGCACTATGGTGAGCCTAGGCGTTTCCCAGTCATGGGAGTCAAGGTGCTGGTCCGGATCCTGATGCATCACAGGCCTTCCTCCAAGCATGCCTGAGCAGCCTGCATATACCTGTAATTATTCAAGGGAGTGTATATTAGGCCTGGCTCAAGGTGGCTGACAGTGAGGTCTTTACAAACATCCAGTGGTGCCCAAGCTTTGAGACAGTGGTAAGTTCTGACTCCACCAATCTTTGGGACCGAATGGCTGAGCTTTCATAGGCTGTTAAAGAACCACCTTGTTGATATGCCAGCAGCAGAGATTGTGTGGGATGAGTGTGGCACTGGGGAGGTGCATCCTGGGATGTTGGCTGCTGTTCCAGAACAGGAGGAGTCCTGTGGTAGGGAGGTTTAGACACAAGACCTTGCTTCTTGACCATTCTTAGGAGTGTTTAGCCATCAACAGGGTGGGCCTCACACTCCAGTGCTACCCCATTGCCTGCTTCATTTGCTTCACCAAATGAAAAATGCCAAAGCCTTAGTAAGTGGTGTCCTTTAAGGGACGTGGGGGGCTGTGGTGGTATAGGGGAGGGCAGAGGTGGGGGAGGAGGGGCTGTATGGGATGGTCAGAATGAAAGATGGGCTGGAGAGAATAAGCAGGTAATGAGAAATGACTTGCACCTATGCTTTTCTTCAAGTCTCAATAAGATCTGCCGGTGACCAGAGAGACGGAGTTGCAGAGCTGAGCAAAGCAACAGTGAAGTACATAAATATATATGAGCTCTGTGATGCATGGGATGAAAATTAGAAGAAAATAAAATGAAGGCTCTGCCACTCAACAAACCTGCTTCCTGTGTCTTCAAAGTTATCCAGGGTGTTACATTACATATGAATCAGCTGACTGAATTGATGCTAAATGATTCTTCTAGGTTTATGCTTGAAATAAAACAGACGTAAAGTTGTGAACTATGTGCAAATGCTCTGTATTAAAGTGATAATGTGCATAGTTACACTGTAATTCATGTGAGGTATATTTTACACTTTCATTGCTGTCTTGATCAGGAATTTGATGACAGTGTTCAGACACAGAGGCTATTTTTCAAATCAATAGTAGCTCAATTCTATACTGGACACACAATCTAATAAAACTCACCAAGAAGTCCATTAGCAACTAATAATGATGCTTAATACTTAATAATACCTTAATAATAACTATTTATAGCAATCATCCTGTTAAAAATTGTACATGACCCTGGCTCTTAATGTATTGTTTTGCCTTCTTGAGAATCAATGAATGTTTGCACCTTTTGTAATAGTTGTGTATGAGTCCCTCAGTTGTCCTAAGTGTGAAAAGATGGATCTCAACATCATATAGCCACTGCTGGAAAGGGGTCAAATATGCAGATGATGCTGGAAAGAATGTGCAGGACCCCGAGGATTTCTCTGAAGAACAGTGGGCAAATAAAGGACTCATGAACAACTATCACAAAACATTATATATATATATATATATATATATATATATATATATATATATATATATATATACACACACACAATTCTTTTAACATTGGCCAACACTTTTTAGTTTGGTTTCTCTCAAGGTTTTGCCTCATGTCATCTCAGGGAATTTTTCCTCACCATTGTCGGTTTGTTAATCAGTGATTTAAATCAGCATCCAGATTTTTGTAAAGCTGCTTTGTTCCAATGTCTACAGTTAAACGAGCTATCAAATTGTCTTCAGTCAAATTGGTTAAATATAATAGACTTTGCCATTGATTGGGAAGATTTTACACAGCAAGTAGCAATCATGGTGAAGGTGAAGGTGAAGGTGCTTTCTGAAGTTCTCAGGGACAACATTATTAAACAACACTTGAATGGAAAAAGCTACCACTAAAACAAAGAGCAAAGACCTTAAACATCGTTCTCAGTGCAATTGGTTCAATAGTCTGTAGGTGGAAAGTTCATGGAATCACAGCTAATCATCCCTGGACAGTTGCATTACACATCATCAAAGGAAACATGAATGGAGCGAAGTATCAGGACATATTAGAGGAGAATTTAATCTCAAGAAACTGAATCTGGGGAGAAGACGGATGATTCAACAAGACAGAGCAGATACATATCTAGTTTTAGTGTCAGATGCAGACCCTGGCATAGATTCATTTAGTAGAATGTTGGGAATTTTGAGTTCTAGTTTTGAGTTTTCAAGTTCTAGCTTGATCTCTTTGAACAAAGAAAGTCAGTCTATTCACCAGATCAGCAAAAGCAGTTAAAAAAAGTTCAAAGATAAAGTACTTATGAATGAAAACAGACAAGGTACAGGCAAACCCAGAAAGACCACCGGCAGACTGGACAGGATAATTCTAAGTTGAATAAAAGGATTGCTTCAGACATCAGTAAGAACTACTAGACTACAAACTATTCAAAACAGGATCAATGAGCCTGGTTTCAGAGGGAGAGTAATGCAGTGGAAACCATTTCTTGAGAATAAGAAAGCAAGTGTAAAATTTGCAAAAGAACTAAGAAAATATGCACAGAAAGACAGCAGCTTCTGGAGTCTTATTTTCAGATTAATCCAAATTTAAATTGGATGGATCTGGCAGAAGTGTGTTTGTGTGGAGAAAGATCAGGCTAATATGCTGCTTAATATGCTGTTGCTCCTCCGCATGCAGCCAAAACAGCTCCAACCCACCAAGGCATGGATTCTACACGACCTCTGAAGATGCCCTGTGGTATCTGGCACCAAGCAGCAGATCCATGAAGTCCTGTAACTTGCGAGGTGAAACCGCCACGGATCAGACTTGTTGGTCCAGCACGTACAGATGCTCCATTGGATTGAAACCTGGGGAATTTGGAGGCCAGGGCAACACTCACATTCTTCATCATGTTTCTCAAACCCTTCCCAAACAATGTGTGCAGTGTGGCAGAGAGCATTATCCTGCTGAAAGAAGCAACTGCCATCAACCTTGTTTCATTGCTACAAGAGCCAGTTCCAACGCTCCCGTGCCCATTGTAGGTGTTTTTGATGGTGGAAAGGGATTAGCCTGGGTACTCTGACCAGTCTACAGCTACGCAGTTGTATTGGTTCCTCAAGTAACCATCATTAAAATATTCTGTGATTTCGGGATAGCCGTCTTTGCTCTTGCGCATTGATGAGCCTTGTCTTGGCACCTCTACCCGGTACATGGTTTGATCCTGCTCAGGCCCTGCTTGGACCACTGTAGCTGAAGGCAATATGTAGCTAATATGCAGTAATGTCTAGTTTATTAATTAAGACTTTGAAAATATTTGTTAATATATTACTTCGTACATTAACATTAGCTCATACATTAATTAATCTTGCCTAGAAGATATTATTATACAATAAATTAAAAATAAAATCATTATTAAATAATAAAACTGTGGATTCTTTTTTGCATTACTTTTTAAAAAGATACCTATATATTAAGATATTAAGCTTTCTACAATAATTACTAATGAATAGATCATAATTCTTTAATTAATAAACTACACATTACTTGCTTATAAGTAGTTTATTACTGATCCTTAATTTAACTTAGTTACCAATTTGGGGAATGGGGAGGTGGTGAATGTATTTAAATAACTGTGCTTGCATCTACCAATTCAGTTGCACAATACACAATCAAATCCATACTAATTCAGATATGAATCATTTGTGCGAAAGAAGTGCAGTTTAGTCTCATTTGCTCTTCAAAAATAGCTAAGCACTCATTAAAAAATCCAAGTTCCTCATAATGTAAAACTTAATTTCTTTCTTTCTTTTAAATAGTTGGTCTAAAGGTTAGAAGAGAGCAGAGCAGCAGACGCGTGTGTACTTTTAGTTTCAGACGATGAGCCTTACATAATTTCAGCTTTCATTTACTAGAAATGACTATTGGAATTTCAGTGTAGCAGAGGTGCTTAACCTGCTCGTAACAACATCCTGCAAAAATCAAGTCATTCAACACCAGAAAAATTAGATAACGGTTCACATTTCTACAAGCATCTCACCGTTTTTGATATAAACACTGCAAAAATCACTTGCATAAAGGAGAAACTCTGGTTTATGTATATACAGGGTGTGACAGATGCTTTTGTTTTGTGAAGGGTGAGCTGCTGCTTGCCTGGTGGTTCCTGCGAACCCCTGTATATATGCACACTCCAGTTTCTAACTTAACAGGCCTGTACTTGGTGTTTGAACATGACGGCAATGATCAGCGCAGCGCTTTTCATTACTTTCTGCTTAACATCAGTATTAAAATTATTCCTAACATGTTACATTTTATATTTCATTGCACGCCTATTCAATCTTCGGGGTTTTTTGTTGTCGTTTTTGTTTTTTTTTTCCTCTTTTGGCCATTTTTGACTGTTTTCAGCCAAAATTTTTGATAGCAACCTTAATAAATATAGTTAAACGATGTTAACTATATACTTGTCTAAAGCTAGCTAAGCTGTACATGCAATAATAGATTTTATTTCACATTAAAAAAATCAAAACATTCTCCATTTGACAGAAAGCGAGGCTGCTGGATCAGCGCATCTTTCAAGAGGGACAATGATAGATTACTAATGTGAGATGGGAGAAGGGGGCGGAGCTTCTAGGAGGTCAGTTAATATTGGAGAGTCCAAACCATCTTTTTGCAGATATTTGATTGATAACTCATGCCAGTGTACTCTGAGGTTCTTCCACAAAACCAGTAAATGTTGCCAGGTCTGTTTTTGTTTTTACACACCAAAGATCTGGAACAGATTAACATTCATCAGAGTCTCAGAGAGATGTCAATCAGGTTTGCTCATTAGAATGTTAGGCCATGCCCACATTACTGTTAGTGTACTGTTTTCAATCAAACCTAGCTTTACCCCTGTCTGTTACAAAGCACTGACACTAACACAGACTCCTTCCATCTCCTCACAGAAAATATCACCATATCAACAATTACACCCAGCACCAATGCCAGAGCTGCTGTTATACAATATCAATCCACACCTTCTGACCAATCAGATTTGAGAATTCAACAGCACTGTGGTGTAATCTTCTTTAATAGAGATAGGCAAACTCCAAAATCCTGTACACACCATGAGAAAGTAGCTGTTCAGGAGCTTCTCCTCAATCTACACACATACATTGGTCCCCATGTTCTTCCCTGTTCTGGCACCACCAAATGACCCAGAGGAGGTTGGAGGTGGGCAAATTTAAAATGACCAGAGAAAGAGCCAATCAGTTCCTCCTCCAGATCCACAAGCTCCACCCCCTGTGAGGTGGAAAGAACCGCCTCCATGACTGACTGGTTCTCAGCACGGGAAAAGGTGCAGGTGGAGTAAACCACGAGTCCTCCGGGACGCACCGCTGCCAAGGCCGAACTGAAACACACACACACACACACACACACACACACACACACACACACACATACATACACACAGGAGAAATATCTGATAATGGCCATGTTGTTGACTGAAAGGTCATCATTATTCTCTTGAAGGTCAGCAAGCCGCAGCCTCATATATAAGATCAGGTTTATCATAATACTAATATTTACACTATATAACAATGATGATGTGCTGTAGCTGTATGTCCTGAACTCTGCACCTGGTGGTAACATCATTAAAGAAGCAAGCTGTACAACATAGGAGTGTAACACAATCACACTATCTATAACTGCTGACAGTAGTGCTCCAAATATCCAGATCTGTATCTGCATTTAGATTTAAACCTGAATCTATTGAGCGTGTAGAGATGCTTCTGCTTCGCTTTCACTCACTCATCGTTCAACACTCTGCTTTCGGGGACGGGAATAAGACGCACATTCCCGTAGCTTCGATTGGTCCGTCTCAACCAATCCCCTTTCTTCTGAAAATAGACCATGATCTCATTCCCAAAATGGCAGAGATGAACAATAACTTCATTTCAATCTTCGTTACAGCTACATCTCAACTAAGCACATAGCTAACATACAGTATGTAGAATAACCTTATATGTTTTGTCAGGTAACTAACATGATCCAGTAAGCCACCATTTATATATATATATATATATATATATATAGGAGTCAGCTGGCGAAAGTAAATGCCGCCGTATGTAATTTGACAGGAGACTGTCAACTAGCCAGAGAGATCAATTTAATCCACATCTGAGAGAAAACCTACTTGGGATAGTTTTTTTTTTTTTTTTTGTACCTGCCTGTGATATTTTCTAACAAATTAATTCTAGTTCCCAAAATGCTGTATAAATCTGACCAACATGAACGTAAAAACCTCCTGTTGCATGACGTTTTGTTTTGTCCTGCATTAAATAAATAAATAAATAGATAGATAGATAGATAGATAGATAGATATTTTATTCAAATCTGTATTCGTATTTGGTTACATCCCTAATATAACACTTACATAGTGAAGGTTTTAGGTTTTTACAGTGACAGTGAGCTATATATCTCCATCTCTTAAGCCAAGTGAGTTTCCTACTTCTGCTTATGAGATTTTTATGAGTATTTATGACATTTATGACACTGTAATGCACATTCATTGCAGCCCTTGAGCAAAGTGAGTTTCATTGTGCTATTTATTTATTCAGATTTATCTGAAATGCTGTGTAAATTCAATAAGACAACACTGATAGAATGGCGTATATTTTTTAAACTCTTAAACTAGATTTCAATTTCATTTCATTTCATGATTTTGTTTGTTTGTTTAAAATTTAATGCTACCATGGCTATTGCGAGAAACAGGTTAAACTGTAACAAATTACAAAAGTTTTTTTTTTTTTTTTTTTTTTAAGTTTATCTTTAATTAAAAGCTAAAACTAAATCTGGCCTCACTTCATTAAAAATCTTTTCATATGAATCAACCAAATAAGAAAAGAGTCCTAGAGGAGCTGAAACCATCACAGTCCATTAAAATATACCTATATAAAATATAACAGTCTTATGAAAACCTATGGCAGTGTCATAACACCGTAATTACAGTCATGTATATATTGTAAGTCAGTCCTATGTCACCTGACTTACGTGTTACGTTAAGATGAACAAAATTAGTCTTTATGAGAGCTGAAGTCTTTTGGAAAAAAGCCTTGACAAATGTATAATGCAGGTTTCTTTTCAGTTGTCAGTGAGTGTTTATGCACCCTATGAACACCAGCCTTAAGTGAAGAGTTAACATATTTTGTGCAGATCAGAAATCGAAGTGAATTAAGAGATGTCTAAGCTGCTCACCAGAGAAGCTCCTTTTGCAGCTGCGGAAGTTTAGCTCGCTCTCTCAACCGCAGCTCCCCCTGCTGGGCTCCAGCGCTAAACAGCCAACTGCGGTCATTGGAGCATGGGGCATCTACTAGCACCTGACACAAGGGACAGACACACACACACACACACACCAGGGAACATGTGTGAATATTAGCAAGAGGAAAATGAGGGGGAAAATATTCCATGCACCTGATGGGAATTGCGACGGGAGTCGAGAGGCAGCATGCTGTGAAGGGAAACGGAGGATGTGAGCCTCTGTTACTCTAAAGCCCAAAGAGAAACACATACACACACGAACACACACACACACGGCTCGAAATGACAAACACACACCACTCATGAGGGAGTTGAAAGAAAGAGAACATCTGAAATTAGCAGATGGAGGACACACCTGAGTTACGGTGGAGTTTGGCAATTAAAAAAGGGAGCAAAGAAGGTAAAAAAAATTATATATTTATAAAAAAAAAAAGATGCACTGAAAAATAGTGTGTATCCAGTTCTTAATTATGGTTGAATATTTAAAACAGCATGAATGTCTTTGTTTTTTTCTTTCTTCTACTTTTCTCCCATTCTGTCACACACACACACACAGGTCATACTATCCTTGTGAGGACTTTCCATTGAGGTAATCATAAATGCAGCTAATTAATGCTATACCACCCCTAATTCTAATCCTAACCTTAACCTCCATAACTAAAAAGAAAGATTTATGCTTTTAGTTGTTTTTTTTTAAATAAAAGCTGAGTTATTTTTTTAATAAATTAAAAATAAAGGTTTTTCTCATGGGGACGAGCCAAAGTCAAAACTGTCAGAGTTTCCAATCCTTTTGAATATTTGGTCCCCAATAAGATATTAAAACATAACACACACACACACACGCATGCGCGCGCTTGCTGTCTACTTGTTCCAGCTAAGCTCCTCTCAGAGATTAAGGTTTTCGCTCCTCATTAGAGTCGGCTCACTGCAAGTGTCTTGATGAACAGAGACTTGAACGTCTGACTGCTCGCCAGCTTTATTCCCCCATAATTCCATTCTGTCACAGCTCTATTGCCTACAGGGCTCAAAAAAACACTAGAGGGCCAGTGTGAAGTCAAAGACCTCCAGAGTGCATGATACTACAAGGCGATGTTCCAGAGTGGAAAAAGCCACGATGAAGCACCTCACTAGAATGAAATCATAGTCCTGTTCAAATGAGTCAGGATGAAATGGTCCATATCATCCGACTCTGAGTCATCCTGAGATAAATCTTACAGGCAGGCTGGGCAAAAGAGCCTGATTCTGACAGGTAAAGGTAATTTTGCTTAACTTCCTGGCTTTTGTCACAGTGACTGATGAAGATGGCCCAGTGTTTCACTGTGCATGGATGACACATCATGCAAGATGGCAACACTTCCACCTAGTGCATAAAGCTGTGCACTACACCATACCATATTACTAGCTCAGGATTTATAATATTCATAATATTTACAGTATATATATATATATTTTTAAAATATTTCACCCCATTTTGAGATTCTTACATAAACAGTTATTATTGCATTATCCAGGATACTTTTACACAGAACACCAAATCAGACAAAAATAAATGTTAATATATAAACTATACAAGTATATTTATTGGATTACACAGTTCAAGTAACCTAATATTTAAAAAAATAATAATAATGATAAATATACATATAAATTATAAAAACAAACCTTTATTAACTTACTTTTGTTTTTTTTTAACCTTGCTTATGGACTTTATTTACGGATTTTACCTACTTATAGACTTAGTTAGTTAGTTAGCTTAACTAACCTATTTACTTACCTAACTTATGTACCTTGTGTACTTTACTTACTTGACATATGGATTTTACTTACCTTGTTACTTAGTTATATACTTAAGTCACTTTAGTTATAGGCTTTACTTACCTTAGTTATGGATGTTACTTACTTTATTTATGGATTTAAATTACTTATGAACTTTACTCACTTTATTTATGGATTTACTTACTTTACATGTGGATTATACTTACTTACTTATGGACTTTACATATTTATTTACTTTCTTTACTTGCATATTTACTAGCTGAATTTATTTAAAGTTACTTAAGTTATATACTTTACCTGCTTTAGTTATGGATGTTACTTAGTTACATATTGATTATACTTACTTTACTTATGGACATAAATTACTTATGGATTTTACTCACTTACTTACAGACTTTACATATTTACAGTTATATATAGTTATATACTTAAGTCACTTTATTTACGGGCTTTACTCACCTTATTTATAGATGTTACTTGCTTTATATATGGATTTAAATTATTTATGGACTTTACTCACTTTATTTATGGATTGACTTACTTTACATATGGATTTTACTTACTTACAGACTTTACATATTTATTTACTTTCTTTACTTGCATATTTACATACTCGACTGAACTTATTTAAATCACTTAAGTTACTTATTTTACTTGCTTTAATTATGAGTGTTTCTTACAGTACATATGGACTTTACTTATATTCTTTACTTTTATATACTATACATTACTAAGTTACTTACTTTATTACTTATAGGCTTTTCTTACTTCACTTATGGACTGTACTTATATACTTTCTTTACTTACATATTTACTTACTTATTTGACTGAATTACTTACTTAAATCACTTAAGTTACTTACCTTACTTACTTTATTACTTTATTTATGGACTTTACTTAATGATTTACTAAATTCACTATCCATTACAGCAGTTTTGTTTCGTTGCTGGTTTTACATCATGTTAAGGTCGTCTGTCACTCAACCCTGGCTGCATGTAAATTATATATATTTAAAATATATATTTTATAGACATATAAACTAGACATTTTCTAGATTGTTTATACTTCTTTTTAAGATACTGAAGTGTAGATTAAGAAATGAACAACTCCTAATAAGAAGTGCTTTAGTCTGGTCATTTTAAACCCATTCAATTCAAGTGACCAATTAATTATATATATATATATATATATATATATATATATATATATATATATATATAAGTCTGTATATTACATTTGATACATAGTGACCAGATAATTGCAATTATAACTAAAATTTTTAAGTAACTATAACGTCTATAATGACTTTAAAAGTAGCTGAACGTATTTGGTAGAGATAGTGATCTCCACCACTATTATGTCATTCAAAAATCGAATAAAATATTGCAGACTCTGCTTTAAGAAGCACGGCCCATTAAGCCATTAGAGTAAAAGGCTGAGTCAGCAGGCTGTGTAAAGCGCCTACATGCTGTATGACTGGCGTGTTTCTCCTGAAGGCTGGCTGGGGATCTCCAGAGTGTCTCTTTGTGAGAGGAAACCTGTGTGTGTGTGCAGATTTCACCAGTGCTAGCTCTGCTTCAAAATAACTGAGTCAGTGTAAGGGAAAATGCAGAGATCAGGTAAATGTTTAATTGCTTTCAAAAAAGTCAGACTGCTCAGGTGGAGCTGAGTGACAGAAAAGTATGGCTTGGCTTTGAAGAGGGTATGAAGTTATTTTTTCATAGAAACTACTGAAAAATCTGTATAGCTTTAACAAGAGTGAGACAATGGGAATAACGAGTGTGAGTGTGGAACTGGTATGTTTGGTAAACTTCAGTTATGATTTATCATTAATATATTGACAATTCACAGAAATATACAGATAAAATAACAAAAAACATGATACTGCCCATTTACTGTATAGTAAATATGAGAGGTGATAACACTGCTAACAAGAAAATTCTAGCATGTACAGAGAAAAATCAGAATTTTCCCACAAAATCACTCGTGAATGCCATCAGACAAACAGCAAAAACTTCCTGTCTTTCTTTTCGGATGTACGCCAAGCAACAGCGAGCATGTCTTTAATGACTTTATCCTTCAGTGAATTGTCTTTTCTGCTGGCTGAATTTTATACGTGTTTAGCTGAAAAAGCTGAAAAAGCACAGTTTACAGGCGTAGCAAGAGGTCAAAGTCATAAACGCTATGGATAAACCATAAATTCTGGCACCTCTGAAATATCATAGACCTAACATTTGCGGAATTGTAAACCGTTAAACAAACATGGTCCTCATACCTTGTCGAACATCTCTGGCCTCTTGCTCCCGATGTCCCTGCCGTCCTCATTGGTCACGGTGTGGGTGTCTCTGAGTGCGCGAGGGACGTACGACTCCAGAGTCTTCACCAGCCACTCATACCTGCTCTTATCCACTTCATTACAATGCAGCAGCCCTGAGAGTCACATGATCACGACATAATCACCGGCATCCAGGTTCCTATGCCTTAAACTGTGGCTATTTACTGCACTCATAAAAATGGATGGCACTCGAATATAAGATACGCACGAAAATATGAAGAATGACATTAAAATAAAAGGCAATTATGAGGCAAATGAATTTAAGTGGCATTCACTGAAAACGACGCAGCACAGTTTTAATGCAGCATTCTTTAATAAATAAAAAATGGTCAGTGTTGGCAAACTGCTGCGGTGTAAGAGGAATAAAATACTTCAGAACGTGCTGTTAATGGAAGCTTTCAACCTCAAGCTACATCACACCACCTGGTCATTGATTATTTTCCTATAACAGCACACCCTGCATGTTTTATTCCTTACATTTGACACTAAGGAGTAAGAAGGGAGGGTCGTACCCGGGTTTGCCGTTTGCAGTACAGCCAGGGCTTTCCCTCCCGGAGCGGAGCACAGATCCAACACACTCTCTCCGTCCCTCACAGCCAGAGCCAGCACGGGCAGCAGGGACGCAGCATTCAGCAGGTAGTACTGCTTCAGCCAGCCCTGCCGATGTCTCTGTGTGGGCAGACGCACTGCATCTTTATGGACGAGACACTGAAGATACCGGTCGATAGGGGAATCTGGTTGAGACAGAAGGCTGTAGTAGCCGAGAGATTTTAAAACGGCCTTGATATCCAGATGATCGCTGAAGCGATTCAGTAGGACGCCATACTGCCAACAGTGAGGATTCAGCAGGACTTCCCTAAATAAAAATAAATAAATAAAAGAAAACTGGGAAATTTTACAGTCCTTACATACCTTGACAACCTTGTTTTAATAGTCTAAAATGTACTAGATATTAGCTTCTTTATTAGTGTTAGGTCTTCATGTCCCTTATGTGTGTGTGTGTGCGTGTGTGTGTGCGTGTGCGTGTGCGTGTTAGTCTTTCGTTTACTGCTCTGACCTTGTGTATGTGCTCTTGGGCCCTTTCTTCATGCATATTTTGGTGTGATAAAGAGCATGATGATATAATTCTTCACTTCCTGTACTTCATTGTAGTTATCTGTCAGCCATGTTATGAATTTGTCGTTCTCTTGCATGCGAGAGTGTGTTTAAAACCCTGCACCTGAGGACCACAGTCTAGGGATGATAGCAGTACGAATTTGGCTCTTCGTTTGTGCGCACCAATCAACTCTGTGTCTAAATATACCCACATCTGCTGGTTGCTCAGAAGGTGCTGATTTATTTTCTATGATATTGGATACAAATCACAGGATTGTATTAATGAGAAAAAAAGAGAGGCTGATGAGGGAATAACCGTTTAACGTAAGTGATAGCACAGAGGTTCAACAACAATAAAGGTAACTATAAACAGATAAAAAGTCATTTCTTAATAATAAATTAAACAAACAGCAAATTGCTGAGGTAAAAGAGGACTTAAACACTTTGGGACTTGCTGTAGTAGGAAAAAGAATCCACTTTGGAAGTGTAACACTTTTCATTACTCCGTTGTTGATTATTTTCATATAACAGCATGAACCCAAGTATGTATGTATATATATATATATATATATATATATATATATATATATATATATATATATATATATATTTAATTCGATGTGTGTACTACAGTCATGACCTTCACCTGTCAATCACATTCACTTGTGCACACATTCCCCTCAGGCTGAGTGTATTTTTAAACTTAAAAAGTGTAACTTTTGATTTAAGATAGCCAATAAAAAAGACAGACCCAAGAATCTGCACTCAAGAAATCATTTTCAACAGTTCTGATGTTCTTTGTAGCAAGTGTGGAGCTTGTCCAATTCCCTGCATGTACATTAATACTGAGATACATGCATTTCTTTCTGTCTGTCTGTCTTAGTGGATATATGAAAAGCTCATGCACTGTGTTTTGACAGTAAACTGCTACAGCTCTTTACTCACCTTGCAGAAAGCCAGACTTCCCCCAGCTCCTCTCTGTACTGGGTGTTAAACTGCTCCAGCACTGACTCACACACTTTCCTCTCAGCTCTGCTGCCTGTGTCCTCTTTAATGCAAAGCTGGAATGAAAACGTTAAGCAAGTTTAAACCTGTAACAATGCAAGCGAGTGTGGGATTTACTTAACCAGCTACATGGGACCTGCTGCTGCCTTTAAAGCCGAGTTGAAACTGAAACACACCGCGGTGTGAAGTCCTCTCCCGACACTGCTGAAGCGTCCACTTCTCATATAACTGCATGCTGTCGAGACATTTGCTCTGGACAAAAATTTTAATGACAACATTGACAGAGCATTATCGACCGAGAGTGAAACACCGGTCCGTCTGTTTAATGTTACCCTCAGAAACGCGGATCGTCACTATCCGTTCCGCCTTTTTGCTCATTACGAGGGGTGAAAACTTTAGGCTTCCACACGATACGATTTCGATTTTTAATGCAACAATTCGATATTTGACGATACTGCTGAATCTGATACGATATGATACAATTTCAATTCATAGGCTAATGATTCGATATTCGATGATACTACTGAATCTGCTATGATATGATACGATACTATTCTGTTCAATATATAAGGCAACAGTGTGATATTTGATGATACTACTAAATCTGCTACTGTACGATATGATACAATTTCAATTCATAGGCTAATGATTCGATATTTGATGATACTACTGAATCTGGTAATATAGGATACATTTCGATTCATAAAGCAACAATTCAATATTTGACGATACTAGTGAATCTGCTACAATATGGTACAATTTCAATTCATAGGCCAATGATTCGATATTTAACGATACAACTGAATCTGGTACAATAGTATACATTTTAGCTCATAAAGCAGCATTTCAATATTTGATGATACTGCTGAATCTGCTACGATATGATACAATTTCAGTTCATAGGGCGACAATTCGATATTTGATGAAACTACAAAATCTGCTATGATATACGATTTTCGATATATAAGACAACAGCGTGATATTTGAAGATACTACTGAATCTGCTGCTATGATACGATATGATACAATTTATCACCCTCTGATTGATATGTGATGAATTTTGTTCTGAATCTGAAGTAGGCCGACTGTAAATTTGCAAATGATGATGATGTAGAGAAGGACTATTTTAAAAGTGAAATGTATGGGATTTTTCTGTATGTTTCCAAAATTGGCCATGCTCTCTAGGTGGGAGGGGCATACTCTCTCTCCCCTGTCAGTCACAGTGACACTAGCCAATCATGGGCTTCTGTGAGCTCATGTATGTGGAAGAAGGTAGATAGCACTTTCCTTCAAGTGTGTTATGCTGCCCTGTGATGTGCATGAACAGCAGTTCAGACAGATGTGGTTGGCTGGCCTCATGAAAACAAATCCCTTGTATCCCCAGGAGTACACGTACCACCATTTGAGAAATACTGGTAGTAGGGACCTGCCAGCTTGACCGTGTATTTTGCTGTAGAGGTTGGAACAATACCCTGATCGGCTACCTGTAACTTGTGCACATTGGTTGTATGCCTGCTTGGTTTCTTGCTGAAACTCATGTATATGCTGTAGATTTGTTGCTGCATCCTTTTGTCTGTGTTTAATTTCGGAGTGCTACAGTATTTACTCCAGCCGAAGATTTCCACCTCTGGCTTCTGCACTCTGGCTGAGAGATGTCCAGGACATTGAAGGGTCACCTCTACTAGACTCCCTTTTCCTTAATGGATGCTGTACCCTTTGTGTGACCAGAAATTGAAAGAGTTCAAGCCTAGCGTCTCGGAGGTCAACCATCTCAGGATTTTGCTTGCTGGACCAGTAGGTTCCTGGAAGTCCAGCTTTATCAGCTCTGTTAATACAGTCCTCCAAGGTTACAATATGACCATCACCACAGTAAATGCACTCAGAGGTCACAGCTTCATTCGCAGGTAAAAATGAGTGTTGTGGACATCCAGTAATCAAATACAGAGTCACAATGTATTTCAATGCAATTTAAAATACACTTTAACATTTAATATAGAAATCTTATACTTGTGTTTCATTTTCAGTGCAAAACCTGCAAGCTGAGGAAAGGTACAGATGGATCTTTTTATCTGTTTGTATTCAGTGACATGATGGGTCTGGAAGAACATAGCTCAGAAGGGGTGCAAACTAATGACATCATCATGACATGTACTGCATGGACATGTGGCAGAGGAGTACAGAGCAAGCTGATGCACATTCGATTCTAATTTGATGTATAGATGAATCAGAAATACTCTAAAAGACAAAACTAATGATTAATGATTAATTAATGAAAATTTGAGCTACAGAGGGGGTTCCTCTGCATACTCCAGTTTCCTCGCCCAGTCCAAAGACATGCATTGTGGGCTGATTGGAATCTCTAAATTGTCCGGAGTGCGTGTGTGTGTGTGTCCCGCCTTGTGCCCTTGGTCACCTGGGATAGGCTCCAGGATCCCCGTGACCCCGTGTAGGATAAGCGGTACAGAAAACGGATGGATGGAATTTGAGATACAGCAGATTGAAATATTTTTTCATATTATTATAACAACCAATGGGGCAAGTTAGCAATCATGTAAGTGAATCACAAGGAATTAAGGATTAGGGATATTAATCCACTTAACTAAATAGCTCACCATATGATGTTACATTACATTAGCTACCACATTTTAGACTAGTCAGTTTGTTCCCAGGTGACCAAAACATGGGATTAGTCCACCTTTGAGTGTTATCCCCGTAGGTTCTATGCCATTTCATCCAGTCCACGAACGTCCAAGAATGTTAAGCATACACTGTTAAAGTTTTGCTCAGCCTTTTTTGGCCCATGCTTGAAGAAAAGGTAAATTATGGCAAATCATAACATAGTGGTGATTTTGTTAGTTTAGTTTAGTTTATTTAATTATAAAGCACATTTAAAAACAACTGATGTTGAAACCAAAGTGCTGTACAAGTAGTATAAAACAGATCTATACACAAAAACATTTAACAATATAAAATGGAATGGAAGACAAATGGAAATTTTACAGCATTTTGTAACAATGAAGACCCATGGTTGCAGAAACATCCAAAAACAAGTTTAAAAATGAACCTAAACTCTTGAACAAAATTCATACTTGGGTTATCGAGGGATATAATGTAGTGCATACCAGCCTATACCATAATTACACATGCACTCACAGTTCATTTTCTTTTATTTTTAGTTTAATGCCAAGGAACTGACTGCTGAAAGCACTGAATACAGCACTGCCCCGAGCTTAAATGACAAAGTTCACTGTCTGGTCAGTGTGCTCTCTGAAGAGAAAATATCTGAAGATGTCATCCATAAAATGAGAGAAGTTCTGCAAAAAGCACGAGACTTGGGTAAGTCATCATCCAGTCATATCTTAATGTTCATCCACTTTTTAAATTACCAATAAAACATAAGTAATTCGTTTTACAACATAGACTTACACTGTTAAAACTATAAAGCGTTTTAAATTATATCGAAATTATGTACAACATTTTAGTTTACAACGAATATATTACCGCTTATTGCTGAAGAGAAGATATTTTAAAGACGTGAAAGAAGTTATGAAAGTTCAAAAAACAAAAGATGCTCAGTGAAGCCTGGCTGTAAAGGATGTATAAAGAATAATCCTAAAGCCTAAAATTAGGAGATGATTAAATCATTAAGAAAAAACATTCACTACCGGGGGTTTGAACTCGCAACATTCTGGTCAATGCCTTTGTTTTAAATATAGCAATAAGTTCATACAGGTTACTGTCCATCTCATAATAATTATGTGTATATCTCTAGATGATGGAGTGCAGCACCACACTGGGAGTTCCAGTGAACCGCATCTTCCCTGTAAAGAACTACAGCAAGGGAATCACCTGCAACACCAGCATGGATATTCTTATTCTCATGGCAGTGACAAATATTGTGCGCTTTGTCAGCAACTATGTGGACAGGCAGTAAAACATACATAAGGTATACACGGGGTTAGCTTTTAGTATAAATACAGTTCTGTAGCAACTCTATGCTTTGTGATTTCTGAATTGAAGTATAGCATTTCATGTTTCACTTTTCAAATCCGCTTTTCCATTAGGTTATTGTTTACTATATTCTATGCTTTGAATTAATATATTTAAAGTACAGGGTGTCCCAAAAGTCTTCATACTTAGGGGAAATTAACACTTTTTAGCAAAATGTCTTCCAAAAGTTTTCATACTTAGTTTATATTATATAATTTTTCAGATAGCCTTTACGAATGGCTTTGACAAAAGAAGAACGTATTGAAATCATTTTCATGGCTGGATTGGGAAGCTGTCGCAAGGTTGTGATGGACTTTAACAGGAAACATGGCAAGCGTATCACACACGACACTGTTGCCAAATTTATTAACAAATTCAAAAAGACTGGAAATGACCAACTGAGAAGTGTGCATCCATGAACATCCACTGAAGAAGGCACAACCGACGTGGTGCTGGCATACATAGTCCCCTAGGTATGGACTTTTGGGACACCCTGTAGTTGTCAGAATTAAAATAGCACAGTATTTTTTGTTTTTTAAATAAAAATGAATAAAATGACCAGGTGATGTTTGTCCAGTCTTCAACAGTCCAGTTTCGGTGATCCTGTACCCACTGTAGCCTCAGATTCCTGTTCTTGGCTCACAAGAGTAAAACCTTATGTGGTCTTCTGCATACCTCTAGCATTCTGAGGTGCTTTTCTTACTTAATTGTTACTCCAATGAATTAAAAACATATATTAAAACAAAAATTCCAGTATAAAAAATATTAGCTTGGCTATGAAATTCAAATACAAAATACTGTTTTATAACCAAAGCTTTTCTTTATATTCCACACTTTTGTACAGACTTGTACCAATCCCACTGGCTGGGCATTTGGTTGACTGATACCCGCTACTGATCAATACTATAATGCTGGCAAGTTATGACAGACATCATAGGTGTACTTGCAACAAATATCTAATCTAATCCAATACTGATCCATCATTTCTGATAGCAATGCTTAGTTTCAGATTGGTCCATTCCTACTTTTATGAACCTCAGTATGAACTGTGCTTGGAACAAAGAAAGTAGCCTAAATGAATGAATGATTTTAGTTGTGTTTATAGGCTTGCATATACAGATTGTGTGTGCGTGTGTGTGTGTGAAGTTTACTCAGGTGCTGTACTACATCATGGGAATGGTTTGGGTGAAAGTTCCAAGATTACACAAACATATCAGAATGAATTCATAGAGAACATGCCCTTGACATTTACTGCCAACATTTTATACATATCAGTAAGTATTATTAAAAGATCTAACACACAGGTTCTTATGTCCAGTTTCAGGGACCCCCTGCCCTGCATCCATGCAGCTGTTTGTAACTTTTAAAGGCTACTGCTTCATCTGGAGCAAACTGCATTTTGCACCAATAATCCTTTCCCTTCCACCCAACCATCTCCAGACACCTGCTGAAAACATGTGTGTTAAACCTTGAGTTGCCTTTTAAGGAAACAGAGAGAGATGGGCAGATCTGAAGAGTATCAATATTAAAACAGACACCAAATGAATAAAAAATATTTATGCATTTAATTGCATTCATATTAAAACAGAATGGATAAAAAGTGCATGTAACAAAAGGTATGAGAATGTGATATTAGAGAAAAAGGAAGGTGTTACGTATTTGAAATGAAATACATAATTCCAGGGGGAAAAAAAAACAACAACCACACATTCAATCAGGAGTGTCAAATATAAAATAATACATGTTAACAAATACATGTGGGAAACACAGGGTTAAAAAAAAAAAAAAAAACTAAATAAATAACCTACCTATGCCATTTACAGTACATATCTGTGATAAAAAACGAATATACCTCTAAATGTGAAATCAATGTAGTGTGTGTCAGATGTTCCAGCTCAATTTAGCATTTCATGGTTTGGGAAATGTGTTTCTGCACAACAAGACTTCAACAATAGATTTAATCTGTAACAGTCTCAACTGCTACTGTTAGAAAAAAAACACTGCCCTTTTCAAACGAAGCACTACGCTGTAGTCCGTACATGCTTCGGCTTAACAACAAAAACACGTTGTTGATAAAGTGTCTATAAACCAGTGAAAATGAAATGCTTCTCGGTGCACTCGTTAAAGAATTCTGCTGTGTGTTTCCCATCGGGAAAATATTCACTTTAAAGGAAAACTCCACCCTGAAACACAGTAAATGTGTTTCGATTGAAGTATCTGTGATGTGTTTAGTCATACGGGTGCTTATTTGTTGGCTGGTTCTGTATTTTTGTTATTTCTGTGAGAAGTTAGCGGTTATGCGCCGCAATGATGGTGCAGAAGGACACTGCTAGTGAAGTTACAATAAGTTTCAAACATAAGGGATAATTTTCAGCTCTAAAAATAAGAGAGCTTCTTTTCTCACTCACCATTTTGTAGTGTATAATATTTATTAATGGGAAATTCAGAGTAGAAGTAAAACCATGCACTCAAAAAGCCCCAGAATGCAATGCAACGCGAAGCACGGCTAGAGATCTGATCTACCAGATGATGAGCGCGATGGCAGTGACGGCAGTATTAGCATAAAAGCTTTGGAAACTGATCTGTTTAAGCAGAGTGTACGGATGAGGAGGTGAGAGAGCTGGACAGATTAAAGAAGTAAAACGCTGCTGCATCACACTCTATAGGTAGAGACGAAGCCAGGGCTTTTACCATAACCAGCAGGTAGTCAAATGGCATTGTGGTTAATGTAGGAAAACAGACCAACATGTTGATAGAAGTTGTTTAAATTTAAAGAGACAACTCAGAATTTCATTGCAAAATAAATCTTGGATGCTGTTGATGATTACATGTTAAATAATAAAGATTAATATGCAAGACGTTCAGGGTGAATTTTTCCTTTAACAATATGTTGTGTGGTTAACTGCTGGTGAGATCTTGGAAGTTGTGGTAGGCATGTATACCAGCAAAATCCTGAAAAGTGTTTGCTTTCAGATGTGTAGAACATCTGTGTAGAAAAATTGAAATTGAGCAGGCTGGAAATGACATAAAATACCAGTATGTTTCATCATTACATGCTCATGCACAAGCCTTCACGGTGTTCGAAGCTTTTAATCACAACAGCTTGATAATGAGCATGTCCACGAGTGAGAACGATTTCTGCACCAGTGTCTGTTCAGCACAGTTGTAGTGTTATTTAATATATCTAATATATCTTTCAAAAAGAGCAGATTTCACAGTTATATGTGATTCAGTCTAAAAATAAAGATTTATACATAAACATTTCAATGAACATTATAATCTTATTAACTGAGATTATAATGCTTCTTTGTTTGGTGGAAAAATAAAATGTCTACATTTTTATAATGTAGATCTAAATTCAGTCACTGCTGAAAGTTTACAATAAACCACGAGTCTCTGTGGAATTCCCGTCCTTGGCTGGTCACATGATCCCTCCAAGCAAGCTGATTGGTTCCTCTCGCTGACACTGGCTGGTGATTGTTGCGTATTTACACAGCGCGGGCTTGGAGATGAGAGAAATAAAACAAAAGACCGTGATTGGTGGAGACGAGGCATCTCTAACCGTATGAGGGGAAAGAGGAGGAAAGGCTAGGAAATGACATCATGGGTTTCGCCGTTTGGTCTCTGTCTAATTGCTACAGGTGGGAGGGGCTTGCCATAGAAATCTGCCAATAGGAGAGAATGACGGAAGAAACTTTAGCGAGATCCACCCTATTGAAGGAGCAGTTTGTAATTTTTGCAGTTGTACTGAAAACATCTTCACTTCCCATCTGTTAAAATTCCATTATTGGGAATGATCATTTTCCTTTGGAATTCTGATTAATACAAATCTACACTTTTTTAAAAAAAAATGACAAACTGCACCTTAAAACCCATAACAGCAAATCACATTTCACCCTTGATTCAGCGTTAACTGAACATAGTGGTGTATAATGAAGTGTTAATCCTGCTCCAGCAGTGTTACTGTAATGGCGTGTATCAGATGGAAAACAGTCAACACACAGCGCTGCAGTGAGATGTTCATGAAGTTTTTCAATTATCCAGATCATTTTCACTACTTACTAAAGTAGCAAGTCAAAACAACTGGACTGTCTTAAATGCAGAAATTAAAATAAAGCATATTATTTTATATATATATATGTATATATGTAGTCAAAAGGATGTGGACACCTGACATCACACCCATAGGTGGTATGTGGATCTTCCCCAAACAATTGTATAGAATGTCTTAGTACGCTGTAGCATTACAATTTCCCTTCACTGGGACTAAGAGGCCCAAACCTGTTCCAGCATGACAATGCCCCTGTGCACAAAGCGAGCTCCATGAAGACATGGTGTGTTTAAGGTTGGAGTGGAAGAACTCGAGTGTACTGCACAGAGCCCTGTCCTCAACCCCACTGAACACCTTTCAGGATGAACTGGAACACCGACTGAACCCCAGACCTCCTCACCTGACATCAGTGCCTGACCTCACTAATGATCTTATAGCTGAATGAGCACGAATCCCCACAGCCACACTCCAAAATCTAGTGCAAAGTCTTCCCAGAAGAGTGGAGGTTATTATAACAGAAAAGGGGGAGGAAATCTGGAATGGGATGTTCAACAAGCACATAAGGATGTGGTGGTCAGGTGTCCACAAACTTTTGGCCATACAGTGTAGATGTGTTCTCGTTTTCCCTGTGCCATCAATGGCCCATTAACCATGAATGAAATTATATTTGTTTCTTTGAATTAGCATTTTATATTATATATATATATATATATATATATATATATATATATATATATATATATATGAGAGAGAGAGAGAGAGAGAGAGATAGTGCAGTATTTCTGTAAATTCTGTAATGCTTCTGTAACTAATACTCATATGGCTGTTTTCCTATCAGAGTGAAAACTCTTACAAACACTTTAATGTGTTTGACAGTTATACAGTTGTTGCTTTTTAGCTAATGCTCTCATTACAATCAGTTAGAAGTATACAAGATACACTTATGAATTCAAAGGAATAAGGAAAAAGTAAAATTTAAAAAAAAATGTATACTGAAGATGTCTCTGGGTAGTATCAAAATAATTTTATGGCATTTAAGAATTCGGAAAATTGGTTTAATGCTTTTCATACTTTTTAAACACACTGTAGTGGCTTTCTCTGGTGTGTTTATGTGAGCAAGTGTCATTATTACTGAAAATTAGATCTTTAGATCTAAATTAGATCTTTAGTGCTGCTAGTTTAAAAAAAAAAAATAAAAAGTGTGTGAATGCATGTTTAGTTTTAAATCAGTCAGTAGAAATCGAGTTCTGCAGCGCTTGTATAATTTACACCTCCTTTCTGCATCACTTGAAGTGGCTTTGAACAGAACAATCTGCCACATGAATAAATGTAAAGTCCAGTTGCCTTGACCTGCATTAAAAGCATTTAAACACATGGTCATACTATACCGGCTGAACCGGAAACCTACAGAACAGCAAAGAAAAGTACAGGATTATTTCACGGTAAAAATGGGATTAGTAGAGACTACTGGAGAAGAGGAGAGAAGGAGAGATGATTTCCTGTGTCATGAGCATGCATGCTGAAAGAATGATGAGATACAGAGACTCAGTGAGGCTGAAGCATGCTCTGTGAAAGTGTGAGAGACTGCTGTGGGGAGACGCTGTTAGTGATCGAGACAAAGCAAAAGGATGCTTGGTTAGGAAATGAAATGGTAGTTCATGGTCACAACATGCGTACCGGGAAGGGGGGCGGGGGGGTTATAAATAAAGAGTTACCAGAACGCCTTGTATCTCCAAGAGGTTCAAGCTTGGGGAGTCTAGAAACTTTGGGAGTAGCCCATCCGACTACAAACAGAAGTAAAACAACACATCGTAAACCTGATTTTTAAAATCGATGGGACACTTAGGAAGTCAGGGTCACCGTCAGTGAATTTTAAGAATATTTGGAGTTTAAAAAAAGTAAAACACAGGGTGGTAACAGGAACTCTTCTCTGATGGTGATCATTTTCCTTTATACCACACAGCGTGGTTGAATGCTTGAATCTGATTGGTCAGAAGTTGTTTTTATTAGTTTTTTTATTTTTCAGCAGTAATTTTGTATCGCGGGATAGGTAGTTTCAGCTGTAGCACGAACTATAGGTTAATATTAATGTGGTCGTTGTAATACGTTATTGTTTCTACAGTAACAGCTCCTACACGGGGACTTGTACAGCAGACGCGCCAAATAATCTAAAAATGTGTTGTTTAAAAAAGTCATTCTTATAGTCATTGATGTGGTGAAGTTTTATTTGTTAGGAGACGTTTATTTAACATTTATGTAAGCGCTCAGTCTCAGTTACACTTTTCGTTTTTGGTGTGTGTGAGAGAGACAGAGTGATCAGATCGAGTGATAGAGAGAGAGACTGTGAGAGAATAACTGTTTATCGCAGCTATAACGTAAGTGAGAACAGGAACTAACTAAGCGGAAATATTCTCAGAGCTGGGTTTATAGAAAATTAATCAACACCTTTTAATCAGATTTGAGAATTCAACAGCACTGTGCTATAAGCACACACACTGAATAAGCATAAGATCATGAATTATTATGTGTAAATGTCAGACAGGATTGTGTTACCTGGTGCGGGTGGTGGAGTCGGGCTCTTGGCTGCATCGTCCATTATGAGAGGGTCGACTCTGTTTTTCCGCTTGAGCCGTATTTTCTTGATCTTCTTTTTGCTCTGGTCTGTTGGACCTAAGAATTTCATTTCAGAGTATTCTGAGATTGTTCTTTTTTTTCTAGAGTGATTAAGGAGTTAATTTCTGGTCAATTACGTATATTTAGTGCACTTCAGACATCATTCAGTCGACAGCAAATTATCTACAGTCTAAGTTCGTGGTTTTTCAGAAACAAGACTGCCATTAACCTTAGAGGGTAAACAGTGGAATACAAATTAAGGCCACTTGTGCTAATCACATTGCTCTGTTAAAACTACTTAATACTCCTAATTATTAGTCTGGTGATGGAGCAATCACAGTGAAGAGAAACTGACCTGATTCTGGGCTCTCTGGGGTCTGTCTTTCACTCTCTTCCTCTTCCTGTTCTTCCTCCTCCTCCTCCTCCTCCTCCTCCTGTTTGCTCTTTGGCTCCAGGACGCCATCCTGCATGACCTCCTCGCCTTGCTTTTTCATCTCCATTTCTTTTTTCAACTTGTTTTCATTCTGAAGGAACAAACCAGGACAAGACTAAGCTTTCACATTAACGTGATTAAGAGAACTATTAGGACTGCCCAAAATTTAAGTGCTTCACTGGTTGAGCAGAATGCTTACCTCTGCAACAATATGGTTTATTGGCTGGAATGGGTTGGACATATCGGCATCCTCGGACTCCTCCTCCTTTATTTGCCTGCCTGCTTTCTCCGCCTCTTCACGCTCTTGTCTGTCTCTATGGAAAAAAACAACTCCTTTATTTAACGAAAGAAAAAAAAAACTTCAAGAGTGCTACAGAAATCATTTTGCCTCAGTACTCAGCCTATAACATGGAAAGAGGGCTGGGAATTACACTAACTTAACCATATCCGTAAAAAATCTCTTCATGATATATTAAATCATATTAAACTTCAGCTATGACAGCAGCTAGTATAGCAATAGTGCAGGTTTATACATTAATGCACTCCTTCTAATACATGATCTTTTCTATTAGGAGTGTAACGATGCAAAAATGTGACAACGTGGATCGTTGAAATGTTCGATTTACATCCTGGAAATCAGCATTCTATCAATTAAGTCATGATAAGTCATTCTATTAATCAAGTCATTCTATCTACTAAGTCATGCAGTTGCACTGTTTGCACCAGGGATCCCAATCTGAAGCATCCTATAGAGTTAAAATATGCAGAGAGCATGCTCGTGATCACGTTCTTTTGTGCGGAGCCTGCAAGATCTGCACTTGAATTCCAATAGCTGGATAGCTCCGGCTTGCAACGATCAGCAGCTTTCAAACAACATCAGGGGCCGCAGAAATCAGCCATTTTAGCCGACTTTGGAACTCTGTTTCTGCCATGGAGCTCATTATGTTTCAACTGATTATTTTCCCCAGGTCAGACACACAAAAACATACATTGTTTTTGCATTGTTTATGATTCAGAAATAAAAAGGTGTCTTTTTAGTCATAATTTTTCTTCATTCAAATTTTGTTCAAAATAATATGAAGCCAGCATTATGAATCGAATTGAGCATATCCTTACACTCCTAGTTTCTATAGTGCACAGAAACTTTCTATAAGGAGACATTTATTTAATGTTTTTGGAAGGAGTCTCCAGTGTTAGTGCCAGTGTTAGTTTTCTGCCATATGAAAGTCTACGGCTTTCCGATTTCTAGAGAACATGACAGGCTGGGTTTTTGTCGTCTTGTTAACTTCAGGAGAGAGGGGTGTGGGGGAAAAAAAAAGAGACATTGGTGAATGAACGTGTTGTCTCGCAGATGTTCCACAACATTTAATGTAACAAAAATGGATACAAAGTATAAAGTGTCATTCATTAAAAAAAATGTAAACTGTAATAGTAAACTGTTGTGGTATAAGAGGAATAAAACAGTTCGGGATGTGGTTTTCCTGGAAAATAATCAACTTATTAACCAGGCTACAACACGCCACCCTGTTTTTCATTATTTTCCTATAAGGGTTTTATTTCATTCATTCATGGATAAATTTTACTGCTTCTTTTGGAAAAGGAAAAAAACAGACCTCTCCTCTCGGATTCGTTTCACTCGCTCCGCTCTCTCCTTCTTATCCTGCTCCTCCTGTACACGCTGCTCGGCCGTGTCCCTCTGAACACGCTCCGTGATTGCCTCGTAGTCTTTGGCGATGTTGCTCAGGAGCCAGTTCAGGCCATTCTTGATGGACTTGTCGATCTTCTTACCGTAGCCCAGGACTGCCGAACATGGTTCCTGACAACACAAACCACATTTCCGCTGTTTTTTTTTTTTTAAATATAAATTCAATTTGACATCTAGCTTTCTTTCTCAAATACAAAAAAAGTACTTTGCTCATTTCTAAGTAGCTTGCGAGAAGGTAGGGCGTTCATAATGTAGTTGTTAAAACCTTCTAGATATTGTGATGAGTGCATAACTTACAATCTGACAGAGACACTTGTTCTCGTTGACAAGCTTTTCCAGTGACAGGCTCTCAATGATGTCCGCTTCAGCCATTGCTCCGTCTTGGTCCTGCTTGTTGGCCAGCCTGAGAGCCAGTTCGGGGGAGGAAAAAAAGGAATCAAAACAAAAGATAGGGTGCTGTAAGTGACAGTGCCAAGTGCGAGATGTTACAAACACATGGGTTAAGACCTGCACTTTAGAGGGTCTGAGAGGATATTCGTCATCAAGTGGATGATTCAACACGTCAATACTTGCTGGTGGAGATGTGATGCTTATTAAACTAAAATATCACAATGTAGCAGACTGTAATTGACCATCCTCTAAAAAGCATACTGACGTAAGGTGTCTAAGTAAGGAGGTGAGCCACCACGAACAACTACGACTTACACTAGCACGGGCTTGCCGGCGATGCGAGGGTGCCGCAGCACTTCTGCCATGGTGTCTCTGGTCTCCTGGATCCTCTGCACATCGCTCGAATCCACCACGAACACCACACCGTACGACTCAGAGTAGTAGTTCTTCCAGATGCCCCGGATCCGCTTCCCTCCACCGAGGTCAAAGATCGTGACCTCGAACTTGCCCTGCTTTAGGTCCACTTTGGAGAAGCCCACCGTGGGTGCTACATCAAGAGGACTCTCTGAGGGAGATATTTACAAATAACAAAAGATATTTACATAATACACAAAAATAAATTTTCAATATAGTCAGTTTATGAACCACTTCTTTAATGTCAACCTGTCAAGAGAAACATGGACGACATTTTTCACTGTCAATCTGCTGCTCAAACCAACTGCTTTCTATTTATCATTACCATCAAATTTATATGTAAAATATGTTAAAACACTGGATTAATTCCATAATATAAACACATCTGTGAGGGATTAATGGTGTTGGTCTTACCTCCCTGGATGCCCCGTACTGTGGCAGTTTTCCCAGCATTGTCCAGTCCCACCATCACCAGCGTCACCTTCCTGTAACCCCCCACACACACACGACTACTGCATTAAACTGTTACATATACAGATTCAAACCTGTAACATGTGATAAGCAGATGGTTTCATCAATCGTGGGAAAAAACTTCTAAAGCATGTAAACCTCCATAAAATTAAACATCCAAAGGTCTCTAGTTCATGATCACAAGTGCACACAAAGTTGCTTAGACACTCAGAGACAGAAGCATCTTCTCACTAATACTAACCTGCGGCACTTGCGCCACAAAGACATCAAGCGCCCTATCCAAGTGACCGTCCTCTGTAGCCAGGAGGACTTCATCGATCGTTAAAGCAAGGTGAGATGCTAGCTACCCGTCCCTCCTTTCCTACCGACTGTCCTGTAACTTCAATCAAGCCACAGGCAGCAAAACAAAACACACTGCCTTTCCTCTTGGCCTTGGTCAACCCTGCTGCGCTGGGATTAGCCCGGGGATTTCCAACTTAACCCAGCTGAGAGATCAGCGCTGAAGGACAAACGCTGCTCGCCCGATTAGCAGTTACCTTAGCAAATTAGCATTAAGCCTCACAGCTTATTTTGGAGTACTCTGAGGATAAACATTAGGGTCCCAAAGTGAAACCTTACACTGTTCACAAATTCAATAATTTAATTCATCTGTACTAATAAATTGTAGCTCTCTTGGAGTTCACAAGAATACCAAGAAACTGGAAAGTCCTCTGTCTCGAAACCTTTTCCATGTTGGAAAATGTGTAAAGTTTCAGCTTTACCACTGAGACTCTGGAGAAATAACGTCCCCTTAGAAATAACGTCACCATTTCAACAATTACACACATTTTTTCTTGCAGCTGGAACTACTGTCAGAGCTGCTGTGTTAGAAGATGAATCAACACCTTCTGACCAATCAGACTCAAGAATCATTATTGTCTCCCATAACAATAATGTACAACTGGAATATAAAGGAAAGGGAACGTTGTTTAACCTTTTCTTGGCTGAGTAAAGCTAACAGTACGTATTTCTAAAACCGAGTAAAACTGTCTCAGGTTTTTGAACTCGGTGACAGGAGGGTTGGAGAGAATACAGTGAACATGGTGGGTTTGATTTCAGATTGTCTAACAGTGAGAGAGAAGCGTGAACCAAATACAGGCTAATCTGGGTGATGAGAAAGAGAGAGGATTTGACACTTAATGCTGAGTGCCTCTTGTAATCATAAACAGAGAGAGGTTTGTACTCAATGCTTTCACGCATCAAGACTCCAAGATCCAGAGCAATGCCTAAAATCATACAGATACAGGTAAAGAGCGAAAAATGTGATCTCAGTGACTTTGACCGTGGCATGGTTGTTGGTGTCAGTTTGAGTATTTCACCGCTGATCTCCTGGGATTTTCACACAAAACAAGGCTCTAGAGTTTACACAGAATGGTGGGAAAAACAACAAAAAAAAAACATTCAGTGCGCAGCAGGTCCACGGGGCCTTGTTAATGGGAGAGGTCAGAGGAGAATGGTCAGACTGGTGCTAGCTGACAGGAAGGCTACAGAAACTCAAATAAGCACTCTTTACAACCGTGGTGAGCAGAAAAGCATCTCTGAAAGCACAACACACCAAACCTTGAGGTGGATGAGCTACAACAGCAGAAGACCACATCGGGTTCCAGTCCTGTCAGCCAAGAACAGACTACAGTGGGCACTGAAACTGGACAGTTGTCTTATTACAGGTTACTCCCACATTTCTTTCCCCACGTGGTAACCAGTGTAGCGTCAACTCAGTGTCTCCTGTCTCTAGATCTGGTGACTTTTTAGACCAGTTTGGAAGATTTAATTTAATCTTTTGGGCACACATTAGTGACTGTCTTGAACTCGATACGACTGTCCTGCTCACATTACAGCTGTTATATGAGTTGAGAGACCAGGTTCAATCAACTCACCATCAGTGTGTAAAGCCTGACTGTGCTGCGCTTGTGACCAATCGCTGATCACCATCGTTCCCCACAACCAATCGCTGATCACCATCGTTCCCGACGACCAATCGCTGATCACCATCATTCCCAACAACCAATCACTGATCACCATCATTCCCCATGACCACTGTTTGTCCTACCCTCGTGCTTCTAGGTTTTTCGTTTTAAACTCTCTTCTTGGAAATTACTACAAGTAATAAAAGTGAGTAATCATTTCCTTCATGCCTGCTGCTTCTTTCTGTGTGTTCTTGAGAGAAAGTATCGTATTTTACAAATGCACAAAACTATTTTGTGCACGATGCTGTGACCAAAGATGATTTACTTCTATAAAAAATTAATTATTTAAAAAAACAAAAAACAAATTGTAATTCATTATACTAAGTGAAAATTGTCCTTCTTCATATACCTTAATTTGTAATTTAATATGCCAATGATCATGATAAATATATTCATATTTAGTCATTAGGCGAATTAGTCATGACGTCACCTAGCGACTTTAGGAGCGTGTTTTGGTTACTTTCCCCTGAAAAGAGTTGGGAACCCGAAACAACGCCAGAAGTATGAATTGTAAAGTGCAATACTCTGGCACTCGGGTAGATATCCACACTGGTGTGTGTTGTTGTAAAGGTGTGTTCCATGAAGTAAAGCAGAAATCTAAGGTGTAACAAACAGGTGATGGAGGAGTCTCACCTGGCAGGCTCTCTCCACCGTTTCAGCCAGCTGCAGCAGTTCGCCATCAGACTGAACATCACAGTCCAAACACATGGACCTGGAAACTTCAGCTCTCTCACAATGAACCTGTGAAAGCTAAGGGTTAATTACTGGAAGGGTTAACTAGCTGACATAACCAGGGCTGGCATTCTCAGAACAGTTACCTTTATAGCGAGTTAACCAGGCAGCTAGAGAACATTTTAAAAATCAGAGCATCATTACCTGGCTACTTTACTTCCTTTAACATTAACACAGTTAGGCTCTAGACAGCTAACTAGCTACATCCCATAATATTCGGCTAATTAAACACAGTACTAGCATAGCGTCAGTCGACTTTTAAAGCTAACCTGTGCTAGCCTGCTAACATTTACGAATTAGCTATGTTCGTAGCTCTTCTAAATATATTTTTAAATCTTTGAATATTCAACAAGCCAACCAAAACAAAATGAGCCTTTTTTAAAAATGTATATCGCTCTAGTTAGTAAACTTTATTGCGACTTTGCTAGCTAGCGCTTCATTAAAACGCTCTCTATGCTTTTTGTTTACGCCACCGGCTGCTATGGCTGCGGCCGTGATTTCATCAAGAACTCCATCCCAAACCGTTCACTACCACACTAACTAGGCTGCCTAAGTAGTGCGCTACGTCATTGTGTTGTAACACACCACCTAGTGCACTAGTTTGCGGTTTGAGACGTAGCCAACACACTAGACCGTTATATAGATTCGAATTAGCGCCCCTAGTGGCTGGAACGAAGAGCCGTTGGAATGGCACTGCGCATGCGCTGTACATGAATCACTGTTTCTATTTTTCCCCATAGACATAAATGACACAAAGAAAACTGGGCTCCGTTGTCATACATGTGTTTAATTTTGTTTTTGTAGGCCAGAAAAACTCTTGATATATAAACCCCCTATATTAACCCATCCCAATTATATACCGTTCAAACTTTTCAAACATTTACATAAAATACAAAAAGAAAAAAAAAAAAAAGAATATGAATAAATTAAATTAGTAAATTACTGCTCTCGCGTAGAACAGCTCAGACACGCCTCGGGTGTGAGACACTGAATTCTTCTCATTATTTGTTGAGTGTAAAGAGAAGAGCTTTAGAAACATATATACATTAATGTCATAAGAGGTTGCGTGACTGCCACAGCACTTTTCAAAACTGTTTTAAGACAGATTAATACGTCTGTTTTTCACATATACCTCATTTAAAATATTTCAGCAACCACTGCTCTGTGTCCATTTCATCTTTCATTAAGCTTGCAAGACTTGAGTCGTCCTCCGGGCAATCAATACACACTAGGCAAATCCTTAGATAAATCTCAATCACTGATGAGCAACAGGTTTGCTCATTAGAGTACAAGGAATGCAAGATGGCCAGATTTGGGAGATTAAACGTTAAACGTTAATAAAATCCGTGACAAAGTTCACAAATAACCAGATATTTTCCAAATGTGCTGGAAATATCCCAGATTTCACTGCCATTGCAATTACATCTATGCCTTACACTTCTTGAAGCAAAAGTCAAATCGCAGTTGAGGTTGAGGCAGAATCCTCTCGACCTCCGGCATTAAACCAGGTTATAGCTTTCATTATCAGATCAAATACTGCAGCAGTCTTTAAAAATAATTTGCATGGTAGCTAGCTTGTTACACGGTCACACACTGCAAATCCACAGTGGTGTCAGTGATGCAGAACATCACCTCCAACCACTAAAGTCTGGGATCATCGTAGCAGATGAACTACTGTAGTCGACATTTATTATCCCATTCCTCACAGTTAAGAAACCGATGCAGGGAGGTGTCCAGATGGTCAAACAAGCTCCATTTCGCACCTTCTTTTTTTATTAAAATGGTCCTTTTAGTTGAGATTTTTTTGAATGTCCACAGCAGCGTTCAACAGGTCAAATGGGCTCCACGTCTTCGAGCACTACTCTTCAGGAGGCATCTATGAGAAAAGCATAAATAAGTTAGAAAGAAACACAATGTAAACAGCTTTCAATTCTATTTACATTACAGGATTTACAGTGAGTTTGCGCTGAAATGTTAACAGCCTAGAAAAATTAGGCAAATCCCAGTATAACATTCCTTCCCTACATCAAACGTCCAAACTTTTGCCATAACGCCAGAGCAGTGAAATAAACAGGCTATATGGATAAACATGTATGCTGAACAACCTGTTATTGTAGATGACTCAGCCTTTAAAACAGGTTGTTCAACATGTATTTTTAAAAGCAAAGTAATCTACAATAACCATTTAAAACATAGACGCCAACAGCGATCAGCGGGGTCCAGGCACTCTTTACAAACAGCGCCCTGATTGGCCAGTTCTTTCCAAGTTACATGAAACAATAAAAAAGACCTTGGATGAACATACTTTATGACGTTATGTGACAGTAGCTGAATGTTCATTGAATGCCTGCTGAAAGCTTTGCTGAAGGCAAACCATGTTTTTGAAGCAATTCTGCCATTATTAAAAATCTAGTTACAGATTAGCAGAAAGATAGACCACACCAAATTTCAGTTCAGTTGAACTTTTTGGCCCCCAAACACTACACAAAAACACAGAAGGAAAGATATGATGTATACAAGGGAGTCAGCTTTGTGCTGAACGTGACAAGTAGGGGTAATTTACACTCTAACTGTTCGTTGGGAATGACGATGAACAGTGATTGGTTTTTGGGAACAATGGTAATCAGTGATTGGTCACAAGCACAATAGTGTCAGGTTTTACACACTGATGGTGAGTGAATCCTAAAAAAATGTTAAATTAAAATGGATGTTAATATAACTCATTTTTCTAGACTGCACTTACTTTCATCGTCTGAATCGAAGCCGAAGAGAGATGTGCATTTTTCCCGGTGCTGCTGGAGCTCTTCTTCGCAGTCGAAGGCCGCGTTACAGCGCGAGCAGCTCTGCCTCTTGACGGGGACGACGTCATCTGCATCGGAGCCTTTGGAGCTCGCTTGGGGCCCCCTCCACTTTTTGGGCATGCTGAGGTACAGCTCGTCCAGGTAAGCTGAAGGAGGAAGTCTGCTGAACGGCTTAACTGCCACCTTCTCGTACTTCGGCTCCTGTTCTTTTGGAGCTGTAGGGGGTGCTTTAATGCTAGATTCTTGTGCATGGTCAGTGTGACCGTTGACGAGCCGGGAGCTCTTGCTGCTGTAGTTCACTGAACTTTTATTTAAAGTCAAAGGTTTTTCATCTTCTACTGTTACAGGTGCCGGGCTCTTCTTCTGTTCCATAATGTCACCTGGTGGAAGAGGAGGAGGAAGAGGAGGAGGAGCAGGAGGAGGAGGAGTAGAAGGAGTCTCAGCCTCTGTCACCACGCTTTCGGCTGTCTGCTGTGCTGCCGCTGGAGTACTCTTTACTCTTGATTCTCTGAGGCTGGGTTTGTCCACATCTTCTTTCTCAGAAGTTACTGATTTGTCCTTTTTCAGCATAGCTGCTTTGTAATGACTCTTTTCATGGCTGTACAAGTCCTTGAGGTTGGCAAATTCCACCGTGCAGCCAGGGAAGCAGCACCCTGCTTTCAGAGGATTATGGTCCTTCTCCATATGGTCACCCACGTCCATTCGCGTTTTGAATCTCTTCTGGCAGGCCACGTGGTAGCACGGGTGTTTGAGGTTACCCCGGTGAGAAACAACATGGTCGAAAAAGTGCTGAGCAGTCCAAATCCTTCTGCCACAGAACAGACACTTTTTCGCGGCGAGGTTGTAGAAGAACTCGAGAGCTTTTGTGTCGCCCGGGTGGTGTATGAGGACGTGCGAGAGGACCGGGCCTGGCATGGCTTGGAACGTGCATGCGTCTATAGGACAGCTGACCGCAGGAGTACTACTGAATTTCCTCTTCCGCACTGTCTTGGAGGCTTCACTGGATTCTGCCTCTGTTCCGTTTTGCTGTTTTTCCACATTTGGAACAGAGTTCTTCTTTTCCTTTGTATCTGTGGACTTAGCAGTTGAAGTACCTTCTTCATTCTTTCGTTTCTTCACTGTTTTTACATCAACTTTCTCCTCATCCTCTCTGAGCTTTTTCTTCTTTACTCTTGGTTCCTCTAACGCCTTTGCTTTTGCACAGTTTTTACTTTCCCCTCCGATATTATTGCTGGTTGCCTTTTCTGCTTTGGTCCTGATATCATAATGAGCTTTATTACTTCTGATTATCTTTTCCGATTTCTCTGCATCGGTCTTTTTCTCTTCTTTTACTGGTGGTCCATTTTTATCAGTGGTACGACTGCTGTCTTCCTGAATACACCACATCTTTCGTTTCTTTCTAATTACTCCATTCACCCTATGAACAGAACCGTCCTTGGGCGCTGAACTATCTCCCCCTGCCATCACTCTTCTAGTCTTTCCTTTCCTGCCTAGCTTCGTCCTACACAGCCGTCCCTTGTGCTCAGACTTCCTAACCGAACCTCTTGTTAAGTATCTTATCGTCTCCTGTGGGACGCTCTGCTTATCATCCTTCGTGCTGCTCTCTTTTTGCTCTGGTGCTGATGCATGCTTCTTTGTGTCTGTCTCCTTCAAGGGTGTTCCACTATTATCGGAGCTTTTCTCTGGCTCACGCTGAGGTTGGGCTTTCCTTGTCAGTTTCAGTCTCATCAGCAGTCTTGACTTGATCTGTGCAAATCCAGGCTTTGCTTTTTTCGGTGGTGACTCTTGAACGGTCTGATCGGGGCTCCCAGTCGCTTGAGGTACATCCTCGCACTTCTTCGTCTCAAGCGGGCCTTCGACCCTACTCAAATCTTTGATGTGTTTTTGGAAATGCTGTAAGGCTCCTCGAGTCAAAGCCAGCTTGTCACAAAACATGCACTTCTTTTCAGTCCGGTAATGCCATAAAGCATGACTCAGAGGAGTCTCATATATTTTATTGCAAAGCTTGCATTGGTGTTTAGGTTGCACGTTAGTCTGAGCACTGGATACAGGAGATGAGCTGCTGTTCTGAGATGGCTCGAGCTCAGCGGTCTGTTGAGACGCTGTTTCTTGAGGTTGCACTTCTTCAAGAACAGCAGGAGTCTTGAGAATTTCAGCTGCTGATGCATTTTTAGAGGCATCTATCACTTCTGTGACTGCAGGTGGATTTTCATGAGTGTCTGGGATTTCTTTGGGGGTAGAAACTTTACTTTGGGGTGCAAGTTCAGGTGTAGTATTAGGTGCATTTTCAGAGGTAGAAATAATGTCTGTTCCTTTTTCAGATGTAGTACAAATATAATCAGTAGCTTTGTCAGTTGTATTACCAAGATTAGAAACTTCCTGGGTGATTTCCAGCGCTTGAGTATTGTCAGTCATGACGCTAGCAGTTTGATCTTTGGGAGGATTGACTGTCGTAGTGATTTTGCTATCAGGGACTACAGCCTGTTCGACGGGTGAAAGTAATGACAGGTCAGATCCATCACTAACACCAGGGATCTCCTGTGTTACAGCAGCAGTCAGTGAGGTCACTTTAGTCCCCTCCACTGGTTCACTCAGATTCTTTACAGGCGCAAGAACCTGAAAATCTTCTTCCTGCTTCACAGCATGTGGAGCTGTTAACGCTGCAGTATCCGTAAGGCGATCAAGTGAAGGGCTTTCCTCCTCTTCAGGCACTTTTGCGTAGGTGTGGAATTTTCTAATAACAATCATAACGTCCTGCGGCTGAGAGTCTTCTTTGTCTCTCCACAAATGAGGAGACTTCTCTAACAGTATCTGAAGGAGCGAGTTTGGAGTTTTACAACAAGGCGTTGTTTGAGGTTGATCAAAGCGACGCTCTGTGGAAGAAGTCATTTTGGACGCAGACCGGCCCTGAACATCAGCAGGCAGCTCAACCTCATTATCAGGGTAGGAATATTCCATTGTGATTTCAATGACTGGCGTGTCAACTAAAATCTCCTTTAGCGAGCTGAATAGCTTTGGTTTCCTCCCTGGTTTCTTCCGTTGCCCAGGAGCACTGTTTTCTCCCAGGGCAGCTAACTGCTCCAGGAGCCACCGGGGTTTCCTGCCCCGCCGTTTCAGTATATTTTTCTCCGTCTGCCGAGTGAGGAACCTCTGACATCTGTTGTTCAGCTGCCTGGCATGATTTTGTGCCAAATCCAGCTGCCTGAAGGAACGCCGGACTGGAAATGGCTCCAGATTCTTTGTGATCCGTGACCCTGGTTTCCTCCCTCTCCTCTTATACTGAGGAGCTTCGGAAGACGCATCAGCAGAAGGACTCGTGACCTGTTTTTCCACTGTCCCAGATTCCTGCTTGTCTCTACTACCAGGCTTTGACTCCTGTCTGATTACAGTCCTTTCCGGCTCTGCGCGGCACTTGCAATGCTCTCGGACACAGTAACTAGGCGCCCATTTATCCTCTTCCGTAATTTCACGGAGGGCGGCTCTGGCTACCTCGTCGCTCATGAGCTTCAGGCAGTTCGTTTTGATGTTCAGAAGGCTCCAGAATTCAGGGTCGAAGAACAGGCCCTTTTTCAGAATCTGAATCACCTCGAAGCGCACGTTGTTCCCAACGGGACCGGTGTCCAGGTGGTACTCAAGGTCTGGGTGGTTGTACAGGAAGAACACAGTCTTGTAGGCCTCAACCGTGCGCTCCAGGAAGAACAGGAGCAGCGCGCAGGCTCTGCAGATCTCCAGGTCGTTGGGGAACAGGTAGGCGATGGTTTTGTAGATGAGAGATTTGGTGACGGGGTCGTTCTTGAGGTCAGTCTGAAGGGTCTGGGCACAGAGCTCGACGCAAAACGTGAGACCTTCTTTCCCCAAATGCTGAAATCAAAAGCCAGAAAATAAACTACATTAGCGAAAGAACATGGAACAGTTAAACAGCATACTATAATGACATACTGAGTTACTAGATATTTAGGTGCAAAACATGGCTTCATGTATATATGTAAAGAATAAAACATTTGAGGAAGTGCTGTTATAGAAAAATGATCAATGACCAAGTGGTGTGATGAGTTGTTACCACCTCAAAGCTGATTATTTATTATCCTAAAACAGCACATTCCAAAGTGTTATATTCTTTTTATAAACACACCCCCGTGCCAACACAAACAACCGTATTAATTAAAGAATGACACGCCACACTTTCATCCATTCATAGTTACATTAATTATAGTGGAATGTCCGTGAAACAAGTTATTTCTTCTTAGAGAAGAGTTGTGGTTTAAAATATATGAATGCTAAATTTACAGTGCAATAATTACAAGTAGCATGTTTTTTTTTTTTTAAAAAAAAAAAAAGGTATATATTGTGCCTTGACATACCTCACCCAAGATCACCTTCATAAATGGAAAGATTGCTTTTACGTTGGTGGCTGACAGGAGCAACAGTTTGCATTCTTGCAGAAAGTGTTTTTCCGTGGCCTTCACTCTGAGGTACAGTTTACACCATATAAAGACCAGATCCCTGAGGAGAGCCAGAATATTCATCATTATATAACGTTACGGCGCAATTTACACCAACCAACCATTTTCACCCAATAGAATAATAATGTTATTTACAATCTTGCCACACAGGTATACAAGCAGGATGACTGTAATTCAATAAGGATGTAAATCCTTAAGTGTGATGTCTAAGTAAATGTATTTCAGAAAACCACTGCCAACCACAACCTGATCTTAGGTCTTAGCTGCTGCTGACTCAGACACTGGTGTGGAAGACTATTTTGGGACTCACCAAAGGTAGTACATATCTCCACTTCTGAGCTGCTGCAAGAGGAAGCCTCTGCTGAGCTCCAGGAGCAATTCGTCCTTTTCCTCATTCTCTGCAATGCAGAGGATCTCCACTGCATCCTTCCCGTCAATCTCTGCCATCTTTACAATAACACCAAACAAAAGAGACCAAAAAAGGAAAAACAAACAAAAAAAAAAAGCATCATCTTTTGAGCAAAAAGTTTGTAAAATCTCCATCTAGAATCAGATGGCATTATTTAACTGCGGATGCTGAACATGAACACACCTCCATGATGAGGCGTTCTTGTTGAGAGGACTTCCAGAGACAGGAGAGGTAAGCCTGCTTGAAGAACAGGCATCGGCCTGCAGTCGGGTGCTGACTGCACTTCAGGGCTAATGCCATGGCCTCACGAGTCCGTTCACAGGCCAGCAGGTAACGTACACGCAGCTCGAAGAACATGGACACCTCAGAGCCAAGATACCGATCCACTGTACAGCAAACAGTTAGACAGTTACAAAGGAGCAAAATGTTACCCAATGCTCAGAAGTTGTTTGTAGTTTGGCAGTAAACAACTGACCATCTACAGGAAGCGTGATTTAAAATTAAAAAAAAAAAAAAGTTAAGCACACCTTCTTCTTGTTGTTGTTCCACTTCCTTTAGGATTCCCTCCAGTACAGGACTCGCCCATGGCCCTCCATCTCTGATGATGTGTCTAACCTGCAGCATGTACACGTTCTGGTACCTCACTAGACTTGAGTGGCATTCCTGCACACGGAAAAGTATGTGATGGTGCAGCGACGGTTAAACACGAGCGTAGCAATTGATAGAAAACTCATCCTGTGGTTTAATGTTAGTGTTAACTTGACAGTCTGCCTGTCTGAAATTCCTGAATTAAAACTGATTTTAATAACACCCCTGTGAAAGAAGCTCTAAAGGTCGTAGGTGATGCAATTACCTGAAATGAGTCCAGAATATCTTTTAGAGGATCCTCGGGGAACTCGTCTCTCCCGAAGAATAGCAGCAGCTCGAAGACACTCCTGTGATAATGTAAAATCGGATTTCCTTTGTTATTCAAAGATTTTAACAGCTATTTTCAAATCCCTTGCTCCTGAGTTATACGAATAACAGAGTGTTTTAAAAAAAAAGTACAACCAAGCAAAAACCAACATGACACCAAACTTTTTTTTCAAAGTTTCAAATGCAGAACTTGTACTCAGAGTTTATACTCACAGAGCCAGACTACTCAGAGTGTAGCGCACGTGCTCACAATCAGACGGGAACGACGCTGCGCCGCGGACAAACGCGCATAGAGCGCTCCTCAGGACCTGCAGCTGTGGAAGGGGCACCTGCCATCGGCCTGTGTATTCCTCAACCAGCTACAAGGAAGAAGAGGGGAAAAAAAAAAAAAACAGGAGAAGAGAATGAGAACAGCGAGTTCCACAAAAGAGGAAATGAACAAAAGTAAGAAAAGTGACTCATTAATAAGAGAAACATTTAAGACCAGGCCTGGAATCCTGCTGGAGTGCATATTTTACTGCTTCCCCAAACTTCAACTGTCGTTTTAATCTCAGGATTAACAATAGAGGTGTCATGATATCAATTCAATATTGATACAGATACCAAAGTAATGTGACAACCAAAACATTTTCTTACATCTTGTACATTTATGCTCACCAGTTCTACACTACTGAACGAAACGTTTCACATGGATGCTTTAGACTGATAATGGCCTTAATAGCAGAATTTTAGTCATTATTTTTTCCCACTTGGTTGCCATAAACAACAATTCCCAATTTTAGGGTTTTAGGGTGACTGAATGTTGTGCTCGCTAGAGAGTTGTCGACATGACAGCTTTGTGTTGCATTTTATTTGACTCAGTTATGTCAGCTTGTCATCTGTTCACGCCTACAGTAAGAGAAGATGTGTGCAGTGTAGCACGCCATGAGATTCAGAATGAGTAGCACACACACTATAGTTACAGCATCAAGGTGTGTCGTACAACCAATGTGTTTAAATATACAAAGTAAATAAAAACCAACATTTTCTGAACGTCAACACGTAGGGTTTCTTCTTTCTCTGATTGTTCATTGAGAGAAAAAGAAGAAGAAGAAGAAAAAAAAATGCTGGTGCCTGCTAGCTTACTGAACTTACTATGAATAAAAGAATTAAAATAAAAACTTCTTTTAATCTTATCCCTGGCACTCGGGCTTCCGACTCATCCATCCCTGATGCAGGACAAGGGGCTGTATGTGATTAGGTTCATAGCAATCAGTTTACTCTGAAGATATTACACAACACTCATCTCTGTCATTTATACGCTTGATCATAATGATCACAGACATCATCTGTACAGATGGTTACTTTACTTAACAAAACTATTCTGGGGAAAAACTATTGCCTCGAAATACTGCTCAGGTCCGTATGTTGTTAAACGTGCAACAGATTTTTTTTTTTTCTTACTAATACAACTAACCTGGGAAAATATGCTGAACATTATTAAAAAACAAACAAACAAACAAACAAAAAAAAAAGATGCTCTAAGCCCTGGCCTCGGCACAAGTGTTGTACATGGCTTAAAAAAACTCATTTGGAAAACTGCCTTCCAGTCCGTAATGCTTGACTGTGTTTATATGTCACTCCTGTCAATCATTTTATAAACGCCACTGAAATCGGCAAGAGCCCAGCACAGCCAGGTAATTCTCCTGTGCAGGCCTGGGCAATATGGACAAAATATTATCTACACAAAAATTATCTATACAAAATAACTGCCTGCGTTCATGACTGGTCACTTTACAAATGACCATTTTATCTCTATTAGACAGAAATATCTCCCTTTTAATGTACAAATTCCTCATCTTTTAGTTGATGCCTGTTCTGTATCGGAGTCTTGCGAGGAGTTTTGCTCCATATCACACTCTTCCATGCTTGATTTGTGTTTTTGTTACAGCATACTGCTAGTAACTCCTAGCTCCAACCTTAGTGACGTGAATCGCCTGCCAAAAAAGAAGCTTTTGCAACATTGGCGATATAGGAACCTATCTATCGATAGACATTTTTCTATCGTACTGCGATATGTATCGCCATATTGCACAGTCCTAGTCCTGTGAGCAAAAAAAATACACTGCTGTTCTTTGAAAAAACGGAACGACAAGAAACATAGTACATCCAGAATAAACACTCGCCTGGTGTTAACCTTTAACATTAAGGTTTTATTAAAGTAGCGCTGTGTAAAAGGAGACAGTTTGACATGCCTATAGCTGGCATACAAAGTCACAACAAAGTGTCTGGTTTGCTTTAAGGTGATAGTGAACACTACAGAGCTGATCAGATGTGTAGCAGAGAAGCAGACAGACACTGCACAGGTAAGATTTACATTAGAAAACTATCAGGTCATTTCTGCAGTTATTGTGTCATCAATGAAACACTCCAACTTGAAGAAAACACTATGAAGACTTCTGTATACTAAATAGTGAATAACCTGAAGTGTGTAGTAATGAAGTGAAGACTTTTTCCCCCCTCAGAGAGACTCAACTCAACAACACACAAACACACACAATGAGCACTTGGAGCTACCAAACTGCAAACAAACCCACAGTGCCAGTGCAGATACACTCCTGCAATTCACACCCTGACTTATTTATTATATGATATCACTTACATCACACTGCATATTATCTACTACATTATATTATGAGTTTGGTCGCTTTTCTTGAGTTAGTTACAGTTCATTTAGCTATAACTCGGTTTTTTTTCAGGTTGTTTTGGAATGTAGCAGCTAGTCCGCTTAGCTAATACCCAACCCAGCACACAATAAGCCTGACACAAAACCGTGAAAGTTGAACTAGTTTTTTCAACATTTGTACTAACTTGTCGGTATTCACAAGAAACCCTGGGAGTACTCTAACAGAAATAAATTGCAACGTTAGCTAAAAGTAGTCGACACACACACACACACACACACACACACACACACACGGTAGGAGGGGAATCTCTGCTGACAACGGTTACCTCCTGAGCCACACACTAGCGCACTAACAAGCACGTCGAGACATACTGTGACGCTTTTCATGTTCACGTACTGTTTAGTATGCTAGTGCGCTAGTTTGGAAGAACCTTAGCCAAGCCAAGCTACCTTTTGATAATCAAGGCTTTAGCATTAGCTAGTAGCTGAGCTGTCTCTCTCTCTCTCTCTCTCTCTCTCTCTCTCTTTCTCTGTCTGTGTGTGGGTTTTTTTCTTTTTTTCATTGTCTCACCTCGCAAAATCTCGCACAATACCACTTGCTTTGCAGTCCGCACTCGTCGTTTAACAAACTCTCCAATTCTTTTTTAAACCTGTCCAACTCCAATTCACTCTCTTCTTCCGCCATACTGCTTGTCTAACCCAGCGCGTACAACACACCGCCGCTACCGTTAACCTCAACCAAACGTGACGGATCATACGAGCGATCTGATTGGACGATAAGCTGTCAGTTTGTCAGCCTGCTGAGTTTTCCTATTGGATGGCGCTCGTGTCAATCACGTCTCAGCGGCGTGTCGCTTTAAATCCGTGTATCTGATTGGTCAGCCAGCGGGGCTTTAATTTTTCTGGCTACATCTAACAAAAATAATAATAATAATAATAATAATGAAATAAAAATAAAAAAATAAACTACAACCTTTCATTTTGACCAAAAATTTGTAATTTTAATTACAATAATGTAATGTTAAAATACATACTCATATAATTGGCTCAAGTAGTCTGGGTCTTAAAGACAAAATAAAAATATGTATTAAGAAAACATAATTTTTTTTGACCGACACGTTATCATTAACCTATTCAAATATTTTTAATGATTTTAATTATGTAACGTTACATATTACACAGCATGTAAACTATATTCAATTCACTTTTCCTCCATTTCATTCACTCACAGGGGGCTTCCGTATCACGTGACTATTGTAGTCATCACGTGACTTAATTAAGTTTGTATATTAACCAATCAGTGATGAGAAATTAGCATGAGGAGTCAATGGACCTATAAAAGCTGTGACAGCAGGACGCAAGTTTTGTGTATTGTGGGTTTAGTGTGCTAATGGTGTTAGTTTAGTGCTTACCTTCAGGAACAGCAGCTTTTTGGTCCCCTAAGGCTTTTCTTATGATTTTATTTGCTGGTTTTTATTTCTATTGCAAACGCGTCAAAGCTTCCAGGTGAGCTGTTGCCTTCATAGATTTAAAAATATTTATTTCTTTCATTAAGTGTTAGTGTTAATGAGTTTATAGTTCAACACTGCTTATCATTTTGTTTCTTTTGGAAGCTTCTTTTTGTTTCAGATTTGGTTTTCAAATGTTGTTTTATGGTAGCAATGTAGTTAATGATGAAATTAAGTTTGAAGAAAGTGAAGTGTTGCCTTGGATCAGATTTCCTGTGTATGTTTCCAGATTTTTACCTGTGTATGACAAGGTGGTATATTTTGAAAGTTTAATGATATTTCTCCATTGTAAAACTAACCCATTACCACCCCAATATGGTAATGCATCTCAGGAGCTGTGTTGAGAATAATTGCTGTTAAAGTGGCAAACATTTAATATCTTCCTTTATCAGCATACAAAGAAGCACTTCTTTCTAAATAGCTTGGTTTTTATTTGGTGAATGAAATGAGCAAGGATACCCCCCAACCAAATCAAGAAAGCTCAAACCTCAATTCCTCTTAAGCAGTTTGGATGAAGATGAAGCTCATTAATCCTTCCCATTGTGTTTGTATCTAAATCTGACCTGTTTAGTCCCTCTGAAGTGTACTATCTAATGGCCTGGAGCAATAGCTCTTGTATCCTGTGTTCCATTTGGAAGGAATACCAATTTGGCATTATCTTATTCACTTCTGGTCTCTTGTGTCCTTCTCTTCCAGATTGAATCCATCTCTGCCCAAAAGCTGCCATGTCTGCAGGGCTACAGATGCTTGGTACCACACTGGGGGTGCTGGGCTGGCTGGGAACCATCTTGGCCTGCGCTCTCCCACTATGGCGCGTGACTGCTTTCATCGGCAACAACATTGTGACGGCACAGGTCGTCTGGGAGGGTTTGTGGATGACCTGTGTGGTGCAGAGCACTGGCCAAATGCAGTGCAAGGTTTATGACTCTATGCTGGCTCTGTCTTCAGACCTTCAAGCCTCTCGGGCCATTCTCGTCATCGCTCCATTGGTCGCCCTGGTGGCCATACTTGCTAGCATAGCTGGAGGCAAGTGCACAAACTGCTTGGACCAAAGCACTGCCAAGGCCAGGGTGGCTACAGCAGCTGGGGTTTTCTTTCTCATCGCAGGGCTTCTGAGTCTCGTGCCGCCCAGCTGGATGGCAAACGCAGTGATCAGAGACTTCTACAATCCGTTGGTGGCCCAGTCACAAAAGAGGGAGCTGGGGGCATCCATCTTTATCTGTTGGGGGGCTGCTGTGCTCATGGTGATTGGCGGAGGGCTTCTGTGCACCTCTTGGCCCAGCAGTAGAGGAAAGCAAATGGGCCACTACAAACCAGCATCTCAAACCAGTAGAGAGCGTGCTGCTTATGTCTGAGATTATGCTCATCGCTGATCTGTCATGTCTTTTTAAATAAGTGTATGATTTTTATTTCTGTAAATAAAACTGTTTTATCTTGTTCGCTGTGGTAGCAGCCATGACTGACTTTTTAATCCAGTAGATGGTGGTGTTGTGCTCAGATGTCCCCTTTTGAGGCACCACCTACCCTTTATTTAAGTGGGTGAAACTCTGCATACTGAAACACACATACATCCTGGTATATTGCTTTTTGAGCAATTTCCTCAAATGAAATTGGGAAGGAAAACTAATAATGTAAAATAAAGGAGTTTGAATACAACTGCAGATAACCTGTGCCTGGGTGTTTACATGATAACCAAAAAGAAATGAAAAATGAGCAATATACAGTATGATCATGTATACCAGCTGAAGAATTACCAGTAAGTTGTTTGCTTGCATTGCAACAGACACTATTATCTGAATGGTGCTTTGGATAATCCCAAAGGGTCTGGAGGAAAGGATAAACAATGTGAAGTACTGGCCAGTTTTATTAAGCTAAAATGGAAATGTCATGCACATTGTACCAATATGTTTGAATGTGAACCTGGTTGCATATTCCAAGTAGCTTTGGAAAATGACTTGTGAGAGGGAGCATGTCAGGTTATGATAGAATGTTGAAATCATGAAAATTGCCTTGGGGGAGGAAAGGGAGTTGAGGCTGAAATTAAGATTTAAACTTATTACAAAAAGATCTAAAGAAAGGTGATCTCAGAAATAGCCATAAAGTCTCTTGGCACCTCTTCAGTCTACTCAATACATGTGGCAACCATTATCTTCTGTCACTGGTGTACTGTTGAGGCAACAACTGCAATTTTCCATTATTCAAATTTGTTTTGGTCAAAGCTCCAAGAAAGTTTTATGCTGTTTTGGTTTTAAAAAAAAGATTGTCCAACTACTGGTGTATGTTTTATATTAAGTATTTGATGATTCTTAACATTATTTTAACTGTGTAAAGTCTGTTACCCTTCTCAACAGTCTTGTACAGTTCACCTGTACTGGGTACAACACAAAGGGATGAGTTTCTGAAAGGCTTTTTTAAAGTCCTCGTTGAAGATGGTGTATATAAGTGGGTTGATGAGAGAATTCAGATAGCCCAGCCAGGTGAGGAAGTCTGCAAGCAGAGCCGACGTACTGCAAGAAGGGCATGTGTTCACGATGACCTCTTTGAGAAAGAAAGGCAGCCAGCAGATCACAAAGGCCCCGAGAATGAGGCCGAGAGTGAGGGCTGCTCGTCTCTCCCTGGCGGCGGGATTCCGTCGGTTCTTGAACACCCTGCCCGTGGTGGGAGTGATCCTGACACGCTCTCCATCTGTCGATGGCTCTGAAAAGGATTTCTCGGTGGGGCTGAGCGTGTCTGGACTGAGTGGTGGAGCTTCCCTGTCTGAACTCACAATGACACTATTGACCGTCTGCTTCACCAGTCGGCTGCTGCCTCGCCGGTTGCGCAGTGTTTGTGCCGCACGGTAGATCTTGTAGTAGAGCACCAGTATGAGGACAAGCGGGATGTAAAACGCGCCGAAAGTTGAGTAGACAGTAAAGGCGACATGGTCGTGCTCCATCATGCACTCCATGATTCCATGTTGCCTGCTTTCTTCAGGCATCTTCCTCCACATGAGAGGGGGGAGCGAGACAAGTACAGAAAGCACCCAGACCACTACGATGGTCACAGCTGCTCTCTGAGATGTGCGTTTTTGCGAGTATGCCACAGCGTCTGTGATGGCACGGTAGCGGTCATGGGCGATGGCAGCCAGGTGCAGAATGGAGCAGGTGCAGCAGGTAACGTCCACGCCCAGCCACAGGTGGCACATGGCTGGCCCCAGCACCCACGTCTCTTCCGCTATGTAGACGATGCTGACTGGCATTACGAGTGCGGCCACCAGGAGATCAGTGAGGGCCAACGAGCAAATCAAATAGTTAGCTGGCTGATGGAGCTTGCGAGTGACCAGAATGGCTGTTATCACCAGTGAATTGATGACCGTGGTGGCCACAGCTAGGACGGAGAGCATCAGGCAGAGGGCAATTTTACTGCCACTGGTCCCAGTATCCACATCATCAGACAGCTCCATTGAGGAGCAGTTTACCGGATCCATGGTTTAGAATGAATTTTAACTGGGGGAACCTGAGGAAGAGAATATAAACAAACAAATAAATAAATACTGTACAAATGATTTTGCTGAAAAATATTTTAGCACAGACACTATAGTGGGTTTTCTGAACAAATGACATTCTTATTGAGAAAGAAAATGTAAATCAACATTAGTGGTGAATTATTTTGTAATAAATAGCAGACACACATCTTTAAAGGAGCCCTTTAATGGTTCACTGTTGACAATTTGTTGTGACAAATAACTGGGATGTTAAATAGCATGAAATATTTTCTCCATTTTAATTTTCATGCAGTCCAGATTGACTAAAAAATGCACTGTCTTCTGATCTTTAGACACATTATTGTAATAAAGTTTAATGAATATTTTCATTTCCTTTCAGATGACAGTGATGTTGAGTTTGTCAAAATGACAAAATATAATTTTTGTTCATTTATAACCCTACACAGTAAACACAGTGGCTCATATTTCCTACTACAAAAAGTGTAATATCTTTCAGGGAAAAGCCACTGCAGCCTTTACAGCACTGAGTCATTCTGTCAAATGCACATTGCCCCACTTGGAACAAAGCTCAATGCACGATGTGTTTGAAGACAACTGAATCTTCCACTCCCACATTAACCTTCATAAAATGTTAGATAAAGACTGAACAGGCTCAGTGCTTACTAGTTACTATTGTATTAATTCAAAGTTTCACTTGTTGTAAAACTAGTATTACAAAATGTATCAAGGCCATTTATGTAAGCTTATGTATTTCTCTCAATATCCTGCTTTATCAAGGCACTTTGATGAAGCGCATGAGAATAAAGATCAAATCCTTGAGTACATCCCAAACAATTGTTAGAATTCATCCAACCAAGTAATCAGTGAGGAAAACTGTATATGTCAATAAAAAATTGATTTGAATGTTACATTCATTCATTCATTAATACCTGGTATAGAGAAATAAATGTATGAATGATGTGAGGTAAGCACTATCCGTGTTTGTTTGCTTGATCTACTGACGTGTGGTTTTTATTCAATAGTTCACTCGTGTTCAGTAACCGCTTTAGAGCATGACTTCAATGCATTATTGGATTTCACATGGTGCCTCAAGCACCCAAAACTAAAAATAACAAAATAAAAACTATCATCAAATAGGTGTTTACAGATTATAACGAATTATAAGGATTCCATTATTTTGGATGGGTCTTAACATGGCTGACAGTTTAGTAAGAAAATTATGCAGACAGCAATTCTACAACTTAATACAGGGCCTGTTTTTTATATATCAAAAAATAGGAGGGTGAAGAAATTGTTAACCAGCAAGTTAGGATGGATTCAAATGCAGGTTTAAGTCCTGGTCACAAAGGCAAAATCAAGAATACAAGAAGGGAAGATGGTAGATTACCAGAACACCAGGAAATCTAGGAAGACAAGGGTGAAAAACAAATGATGGATTGTAAACCAGGAGTACATGGAACAGAGAGCAAACACTCAGACTTCTAAACAAAAGGCTTAGCAAGAATTTGCAGTGAATGAACTTACAAGGGATTTAAACAGTGCAGAAAATTAGAGTCTGAAGTGATTCACGTATGTACTGAAACTACTCTCAGGGTTCATGCAGCCTGTAGCATTTTCAGCAGCATCCAAGGTGGATATTCAGAATTACTATATTGTATATTGAGTAAGTATACTGACTTTGACATAAACGGTTCAAAAAAGGCAGTAGAAATTAGAAGTTGAATGATGTCCTGATTCTTGATGCTTAGAAACAATAACAGCTAGTTAGTTGATCTTAAATGAACTTTCAGTTTGTTTGGCATAATTTGTAGAGTATTTGTAGTGTATTTGGGACAAATTATAAATGTCAAATTATAAATATGGATTTCTTCTTGCAACATGCTTACGAAAAGCGCACTTAGCCCCCACTGTAACCTGTGACTTTCCTTTTTTGGCCAATTAAAGTTGCTAAAGTCTAACTCTGTCAGTAAAGCTTTTTTGGCAGGATCGGTGGGCACGCACTATACACACACAAGGAGAAGTGTGAAATTATTAATATACAATTCTTAATTTAATTCACATTTCCTGGTTTTTCAAAATGAAGCACTTCAAACCTTAAAAATGTACATTTAAAATTAGGTGTTTTTAAGACTTTCTATCACCTGTGCAAACCCAGATGATGTCTTCTGTTACTCGGGTGCAGATGTGACATTGTATTCACTTGATCATGAGTTTGCTTGTTTGTAGCTTGCTTAACCTGTGTCTTCCATTACAGAAAGTCCACACAATGCTCACACGTGTATACCATATCTTTCCCATTGATGTTGCACAGATATGTAGAGCATGTGGTTTTCTTTTTCACAGGTGATCACATTATTCACATATCACTTGAATTCACGTCACATTCACATTTCATGTTGAAATGCTCCTTCAAACACCTTTCACATGAAATCATGTATAATCACACATGAAACAAACACACTATATGGCCAAAAGTACTGTATGTGGACCCCTGAGTATTATACTCATACAGTATGTGCTTGTTAAACATTCCCTTCCAAAACCATGGGCACTGATATAGAGATGGCCTTCACTCTTCTGGGAAGGCTTTCCATTAGATTTTGGAGCATGGCTCTGGGGATTTGTGCTCATTCAACCACAAGATCATTAGTGAAGTTGAGAGCTGATGTCAGATGAGGAGGCCTGAGGCGCAGTCAGTGTTCCAGTTCATCCCAAAGGTGTTTAGTGGAGTTGAGGTCAGGGCTCCGAGTTCTTCCATTCCAACTTTGGCAAACTATGTTTTTATGATGCTCATTTGTCATGCTGGAACAGGTTTGGGTCTCTTAGTTCAAATGAAGGGAAATTGTAATGCTACAGGATACAAATACATTCTAGACAACTCTGTGACGACAGATTGGGAAAAACCCACATATGGGTGTGATGGTCAGGTTTCCACATACCTTTGACCATATAGTGTATATGAAGTGTATATAATTTTTTCATAAGAGAACTGTTGTATCCCAGTCAGTATAGAAATCGAAAGAACTAGTATTGCTCCTAAGGTTTTTATTAGGAGCTACACCTAATGTTCATTTGAAGACCCTATGAAATCAAGTTATGTCTCTTTTGTTTGGTGGGAACAAAAGTCTGCATCCACATTATCCCTCTGCGAATAAGACTGTAGACCCCTCAGCTCTGAGCTGTGTGCTTTATGTATTTTCTGGGAGTTTGATCTTGCAAAGATTAGGGATTACAGTGTCATGTTGTTGTTTTTTTCCCTCTCCTGCTGCATATACTGATTCTGATTCTTGGCCAAAAGACACATACCTCTGTGACTCACAAGTTACAGAAGTGTAAAGTTTATACTGTAACCAAGGATGCACAAACTCTCTTTTCCCATTTTCAATAACAACACTGTTATCAGAGCTCAGAGTGCACTGACTTTCTCTTTGTGAGTGAAACACTGTGCTGTGAGCTTCTTTTGCCAAGTTATAGAAATGTTACAGGCAAGGTGGCAGCTTGTTCTAAGACATGTTGCATCCTGTGTTTACGTGCAAGTTACAGATGGGTGACAAATTAAAGGAAAACCAACATAAAGTGTCATAGTAAGGTGTCGTGCCATCACAAACCTCCAGAATAGCTTCATGGCGCCTTGGCATCGATTCTACAAGTCTGCCGCACTGTACTGGAGTAATGAACGCTGTTCTTCCGAAAAATATTCCCTCAGTTGGTGTTCTGATGATGGTGTCACTGTCTAACACATTGCTCCAAAATCTCACATAGGTGTTCAACTGGGTTCAGATCTGGTTACTGTGAAGGCCATTGCATATGATTTACACCATTTTCAACCTCATCAAACCATTCAGTGAGCCGTTGTGCCCTGTGAATGGGGTGGAGTCATCCCGGAAGAGACCATGCCCATTGGTACATAAACCATGTTAGCGCTCACAACATAATAGAGCCATTGTTTTTTACTTTGTTACATTCTTGTATTGGTTGTTTCAATCTACATAACAGTAACCAAGGTTATCTGTTCTAACAATGTACTGCTAACAGATAATAAAGCTCCCATTATTGGTCATACCAAATTATTGGTCACTCTTACATGTTTAGTACTGTATGTTCAAACAAGCTTTCACTCCTACACTAAACTGCTGTTATGTTTTAAACTACAGAATGTTTTTACACCTCATAAGCCGTTCTGGTGCAGCATGACATCCCAGGTCTCCTGTTCCACGTAACACACGATATAATGCGCTTTTTAAGTCATAACCTTCAGCAGAAACTATTTTCAGCATGCTGTATTACTTGTCTCTTCTCTTGCTCTGTGGTTTACTTTCTCTCACAGGCACAGGAGCCTCAAATATTTAAGCCTCTTACAACTTCAAAGTTTCTACCTCTCCTTTCCAAGCACTGGCATGGCTCAGTTGACTCTGAAAATGTACTCAAAATAACATTTTTGGGCTTTTTGCCAAACTTGAAATAAACCTTGGAGAGTTTATTGCTCTGTGTCAGTTTTGGTGGAACCGAAGCTCAATCATACAAATTCATAAAAGTGCACCATTTATAGATGTGACTGCTGCTCTGTCAATCAAAACCACTCCTCGAGAAATTTTGGCACTGCAGAAACAGAATATATTAGGATACAAACTAGTACAAGAACTCCATGTACAATTCAGCACCATGGCTAGCACACAAAACAATAATATTAACACATGCGCCTGAGGTACTAATCACAAGAAGCACTGTCCTGGCTACCAGGATACTCAGCTGCTGCACAAGAGAGTTACTTGCCGGGGGTGAAAACACAGAAGATTGATGCGCTGGTTGCCAGTAAAATTGTGAATCAATTCTTGTTTGTTTCTCTGTTTCCAGACTCCCCAGGCAAAGCCAAGTGAACTAAAAGACCAGGGGGTGGAGTAAAACCAAATCCAGCTCCTCCTACCTGGATGGAGTGGAGCTAAAATTCCAGGGGGTGGAGTCAGACCTGATTGAGCTCCTCCTACCTGGATGGCATCAAGCCTAAAGTCCAGAAGATGGAGTCAGACCCGGGCGGAGTCGACCCAATAGTCCAGGGGGTGAAGGCAACGCATTGTGTTTCAGGTTGCATAAGTATATTGTTCCAAGTTGTACAACACCTCAAGAGCTGGGTTACAGGAGGAGTTGGATCAGGTCCAGCTCTACCTCCTGGTTCTGCAGTGAGGACTATCTCCACCAAGGACTCAACCTGAATTCACTGGCCTTTCCTGACCCTCAGCCATATGCACCATGATGAAATATGTAATCTCCCCATTGACATTAATAACAAAAAACATCCAGAGCTAGACTAACTATGTCTTGACTTGTCTTTGTCTTGTCACTAATGTTTCTGTTAGTGTAGCACAAAATATCAAAAGTTCAGTCCTTATTTAAAATACAGTATGAAAATTTAATACCAATATGTCCTAATTTAAACCTGCTAACACAACGTTGCTGTTGTATTACGCGTCTGGATAAGTCAAACTGCACAAATAGTTTTTTCTTTTGCCATAGTACTGATGTTTTATCAGGAATTGTGATGCTATAATTGGTATCAAAGTCAAAATGCTGTTATCATGACAACCCATGTCAGTGTTCACGTGCTTTACTGAATGACACGAAGCAGAGCAACAGGGATGGATGGAAAAACCTGTCTCTCTTGATGCTAATCCATGCCAGTTAGATCACATTAGTGTGCCATCCTGTTAATTACGCTGCTAATTTCTGTGCCTCTGAGAGACGACTCCAAATGATAAATTGATGTGTATTAATTCAGCTGATGCCCCCAAGTGACTCACAAGTGAGACAGAATTCAATCCAAGCAAAGCAAAAATGTGAGCAACTGAAGGTTGAGGGTCTTGTTTAAAGAAACAAATCTCTTTGGAAGTTCTGATATAAGATCATATTTATCAAACCTCTCAGTATGACTCATGTTCAAATTGTTTTTCCTGTTAAAATTACCCACAGCTCACAGTAGTGTTAAATGAGTTATATTATTACACTATTTAGACTTACTTTCAGAGATGCATAGGATTGACATTTATGAATGAAATTTGTTTAACTACAGTATGATGCTGTAATTGAGCAGTTGTTTTGACATTCTCTGCCTACTGAGGATATTTGTATAAACACTGTATACTTGTAATATTTTTTTTCTCGATTTTTATTGTTTATATCATACACAGTTTTCCCTGTCAATCATTGTCCTTATCTGTCCATCATCACATCCTTATATGTCCATCATCACATACGATTGTTCATTTTCTTTTTTACGGTTATTCATTTTCTTGTGTCTCCTTCAGTTACTAGGATAAGCCTTGGCAAGGTAACATGCAAAAAGACATATTGTTTATTATTTCCTGCTGAATGAAAGGGGAATAAATGTGTGAATAAACAATGCTGTAAGTGCTAACAGTGTTTGTTTGATCTGATGAGCTATAGCTTTTATTCATCATCGGTAACCTCTTTATCCTGGTCAGGGTCGCGGTGGGTCTCGGGAACATTGAGTGTGAGACAGAACTATGCCCTGGAGGGGCGCATAACAATTTAGAGTAGCCAGTCCACCTGCCTGAATGTCTGTGGGTGGTGGGAGGAGACCAGAGAACCTAGAGAACCTGTAGGAAACCAACACATAACTCTACACAAACAGTGATCACAAATCATCACTGCTACATCGTTGCATCTTTCCTGCTCATAAAAAAAATGCACTGTGGCATTTTTGACAGTGTGTAAAATGATGTCACACACTAGACTCGTAATGAGAGTTGTGTAATCTAAATGGTTGGTAAAACCGTATAATATCATTTAGACAGTCTGGAACATTTTGTCCATTTCTGAAATGTACTGCTATCATTTCATCAACTCCTAACTCACCAGGACACATCTATATTTTTGCAGAGATACAGTATGAGCACTCTTATGCATTAGGAATCTCAATAAATTGCATTTATTTGTAGGTGTAAGAGCCAAAACCCAAAATTACAACACTTTGAAATTCATGATTAATTTCCTACTCTGAGAGGCTGGATGATTGCAGCCCCTAAACTCACAACCTTTTTGTCACCAGAACAATAACTACTCAGCTATGAGTGCCAATTTTTAGCTTCTATTCCTGCACTTTTTAGTGCTGGTGTAATGCTTTGTTGTACCTGTCATTTAAAGAACGTACAAGACCTAAGTGAAAAAGCTAATCTTCAATGTGTATGAAACAGGGCTACATTTCACAAATGTAAGACTGACAACTTTGAAAAGTGCTGCACGGCTGACCAGAAAGTCCACTGGAAGCCATAAACAGGATTTTATTTGTGAATGTTGAATTGTAATTCCAGATATTTTGCTCGAATATTTCATTGTGTAAATGATGACCCCGAAGGAAAAAAAGCATTTTCATGTCTTATCAAAAGAGCAGATGTTTCATAATTACTTTTCTCATTCCTGCATTCTATGGGTTTGCACAGAGGTGGGACTGCGTATCTCTCACCAATATGTTCCTTTATCCTCACTCTTAAATGGCACAGCTGAGAACCCAATTTTCATCCAAGATTTTTAAATCCCTGGCTGTGCAGTCTGTCAGACATCCTGTGCTCAAGGAGAGCTGTATGATTGAAGGTAACTGCAAAGAGTCTTAGTGAATAAATAAATAGACCTGAGCCTTCACCTTTTATTTGCTGCTTGACTTTCTTCCTAAGCAAATTATTTTTTCAATCAGAGAGCACTTATAATACCGTGGTGTATTCACTACTGTTACTGTCCGCTGTTATGAGTGCTCTCTGTGCATGCTGACTGCATCAATGTTTTGGCCTTCATCTCAAATAAATAAAAGCTGAACAAAACTAATGTAAAATAAAAATTGTGTCCAGAAATAAAACTCTTGTAGATCTGAAAAGTCTATATTTTATACATAATAAAGAATCGAGAAGTTAAGTAAATCAAAATGCTTACTCAATACATTTCTCAGCTAAATGATTCTCTATATGTTTATTTCAAGTTGATCTAAATTTTGTATCAGATCTGCATCCCATATTCTGAGCTATACACGTCTCAATGGTGGATTTTTTTTTTCATCATAACTTTGGTTTGAGCGCTGCCTATTTTCATCTCTTCAAACAAACACACTTTATATTACTGGCTCAGGGAGGTCAGGCTACTCTTTTTGTCGATGGCTGTCATGGAAAGAAAATAACAAATGGGGAGTGTGGTAGGGTGGGGGTTTGAACACTTTCAGAAACAATCTGCCAGATGTGCGAGTGACTAAGGATCAGTCACACTGAGGAAAGAGGTCCTTTGGGTTTTGGGCTGGTGGAAAGCTGCAAGCTTTCAGCAGCCTGGCAGCAGTGGAGTGAAGCTACAATTAAATGCTCATTCTATTAACCGCATTTCACCTGCATATGTGACAAAATGCAGGAATCCACTAACAGGAAACTTGTGTTTTCACAGCTCTGTAAGCATGTGCTTTCTCTTTTCTGACGCTGGATGCTGCATATGTACACATTTAAATAATTAGCCTGGTTTGATTAATCCATAAAAATGCATTCATCAAATAAATCTGTATAGAGGGGGTTTTTTGGTTTTATTTATTGATTTATTTATTTTTGAGGTATCACTATTTTAGCTAAAATGAGTTTCTATGATATAATTAACTATAATAAGAGAATATCTAGATGCGGCCAAGAACAGTCTACTTTCACAGAAAGAGACAATTTCACTAAAATGGCAGAACAAACACAGACGTCTTCCCATAGCCTGTTGGCAAACACACAAGACTACCTAGTTTACTTACCACTGACTGCTTCAAACACAACTCAACACAATTTGTTTGTGTTACAGCTATCAGATGGCTACCTTCAAGATCCTGAGGCTTGTTGCCAGAAAAGTGTACAAAAATTATGAGACTCTGCATTCAATGTGTGGAGTGTCTGAAGCTCAGATTAGGTGAAAGATCCGTATGAAAAACAGAGAATACCACTGCAGTGACAAGCAGTAATACTGTTTAAAGCAGTTCTTTGAGTGCAAAGAATTTATGAAAGTCTGCAAAATAATTTCTTTGAGTACAGTTGCCTAGACACATTCCAATATCATTACATTAATTCACTTATTTGCCTTCTAAGGGCACAACATCCGTGCAACTTAATCAATCATTCTGCCTACAACAAATACCCAGTACACTGTGAAATCACCCTAGCAAAAGGGTGACTTTGAGTCTATCATTTACAGTTCCATCATATCTTCTCTTAATGTCTGGTACATGTCAACATCATTCTCCAGGAAGAGACCGCTGCATTTTCACAGATCACAGAGGGAAAAAAATCATCATCTGCCACTGCCTCTGATTGAAGACCTCAATAAATATCTTGGGTAAAGTGTTGCCTCAGCAGGATTATCAGTCTCTGGGAAACTTTCCATCAAATTCAGAAGCAGAAGGCACCTTAACAGCATCTTTGCCAGTGATGAATCCCTGGTAAATAAAATATTCTGATTTATCCTCTGTATTGCACTATAAACAACACCGGAACATACTTAAATCCTGCCCTCGCTGTATATCTCATCTCTGAAAAATCTATATATTAGAAATTAAACATTAGTCATTTTGTGGTTGTACTTGAAATATATTGTGTTGTATTTATGTAGGCTTTGCTAGAACATATTTCAAGTGTCAGTGTATTTCCCTAATTGTAGTGTTCTATGGTATTTACTACTAAAAACAAAACAAAAAAAAAACCCCACATACCACACGTTTTTGGATTCACTCTAATTATGCAACCATATCACATACCCATCAGACTAAGAGCCCTGCATCAGGATCAGCTTTTCCTCCCTAAAAGTTGGAACCGGATCAAATTGGCTCTCATCCTTCACCTTCAAAATCGAAGGAGGTTCTGTTTTAAATCCCCTCCACGACAACCAGTTAGCTGAAAGTAAGTTCAATGCTTGAGATGATTTGTGTCAAAGCACTTGCGTTTGCAATTTGCATTTACACTTGCAATTATCCAATCAGCCAACCATGTCGCGGCAACCTAATGCATAAAATCATGCAGAATAAGGTTCAGAGCTTCAGTTAATGTTTTCAGACATCATTATAGACAAAAAAATGTGATCTCAGTGATTTTGACCATGGCATGGTTGTTGGTGCCAGACGTTTTAGTGTGAGTATTTCTTAAACTACTGATCTCCTGGGATTTTCACACAACAGTCACTAGAGTTTACTGAGAATGGTAGTGGAAACACCTTGTTGATGAGAGGGGTCTGAGGAGAATGGCCAGACTGGTTTGAGCTGACAGGAAGGCTACTTTAACTCTAAAAACCACTCTTTACACCCATGGTGAGCAGAAAACCATCTCAGAACACACAATACATCAAATCTTGAGGGGGATTGGCTACAACAGCAGAAGATCACATTGGGTTCCATTCCTGTTAGCCAAGAACAGGCTACAGTGGGGTACAAGGGGCATAGCCTCAGTTGAAAATTGGAAAAATGTTGCCAGGTCTGATGAATCTTGATTTCTGCTGCAACATGCAGATGGTAGGGTCAGAATTTGGAGTGAATCCATGGACCCAACCAGCCTCAAGAGTTCAGGATGGTGGTGATGGGCAATGTTTTCTTGGCACACACTGGGCCACTTAACACCAATCAAGCATCGTTTGAATGCCAGAGCCCATCTGAGTATTGTTGCTGACTACGTGCATCCCTTTAAGGCTACAATTTACCCATCTTCTAATGGCTACTTCCAGCATGATAATGCTCCATGTCACAAAGCACAGGTAATCTCAAACTGGGTCCCTGAACATGACAATGAGTTCAGTGTACTTTAGTGTACTTTAGTGGCCAATCACCAGATTTTAATCCATTAAAGCACCTTTGGGATGCAGTAGAACAGGAGATTCGCTGAATTGTGCAGCTGACAAATCTGAAGCAATTTATGTGATGCAAACACGTCAACATGGACCAGAATCACAAACACCTAGTGGAATCCAGGCCATGAAGAACTGAGGTTGTTCTGCATAGGGGACATCCTACTCAGTATTCATATGTTGTTCCTGATGAAGTGGAAAAAAATCAGTGCATCCATAGTTGTTCCAACATTGAGCAGTTACCCAAAATCATACAACTGAAATGTCTATCACTGAACCAATGGCTGATGGAAAAAGCATATTTCCAGTTTTCTGTAGTAGAAGAGTCCTTATATGGATTTCTCTCTTTCGTAGCTGCAAGGAATGTTTAAAGGAAAAGTCCATTCCCTATATATTGAATGAAAGAGGTCGGAAGAATCATTGAATAAAGCCTGCACAGCACAGAGATGTGCATATGCACTCTGAGTAGATGTGTGGGAGAGGTTATTGTCTTAAGAGAACGGGGGTGGGAACAGAGTGCAGCGCTCATCTGCCAATCAAAGATCAAACGTCAAGAATACAACATGCCTTTGCACTACAGACACCTGCCTGGTTTAGCACTCAATATGTGTGAATGTGTGAAGAGTGCTTCTGGAGTAATTGCTTTGTTTATCATGGGGTATCCAGCACAGAAGGCACTTTACATGACTAATAAGTAACATTCAGTAAACGATAAGATAAGTAGGTGTGTGGAAATATGCCATAGAGCACACACTATAGCAGAGATACAAATAGTCTAGAATGCTTCTAGTTAGATCACTGTCATCGCAAGCTTTCACAAAAGGACGTCTAACAGTTGAGTCATGTCGTGTGACTGCAACCTTGTGAGAAGAACTACGGAGACGTATTGCCAGCAGTTTTCTACCGGGTAGAGGGAAGCTAATCCATCATCCTCCACAGCTCAAGGCTGTTATCTGTTGTCAGTAACTGAGCCATGTGCTCTTAATGTGCTTCCCCGAACTTCTTCATTCACATCACCCATGTGAGAAAGAGTGTGCCGCCAATCCGGGCATAAACCTCATTTTTTTGTGGGTATTACAGTCAATTTACGAGGAGATTTAGAGCTTAACGTGCCATTTCTTGTTACTACACCAGAGATCAGGTCTTTAACCTCCTAGCTTAAATCGGAGTCTAGATGAAAACCCTTCCTTAATGGGTTGTCAAATTTCAGCAATTTGCATCTATAACGAAGCCCTAAAGTTATCACATGTTAAATGTGACAAAAATTGTAGTGTGTAAGCCATTAGTGATTTGACATTTTCTTTTTTTGACTTGTCTTTCAGGGACGGACAAATCATTAACACGGGACAAGATTTAAACAAACAAACAAACAAACAAATAAATAAATACCTGGTAGTCTGGACAAGTATTTTTCTTTTCTTGTTCAACAACCAAAGAAAGAAACAAACATCTGTACTTGCTAGTGACTTTCAGAAAACAACAGAAATAATGACTTGCTGACTTTTTGTTGAGGGTGCACTTTCTAATAAAATTATAACTGTCAATGCAGCCATCTCCTACGCAGGAATTTATATACTTGTTTGTGTCTGTACTAATGAACTTAGCCAACTAACTAGCTCGCCTGCTTTATTACATTATATTAGCTACCATTTGTCTAGTCAGTTAGGTTTCCAGGCAAACACAAGAGCACACGGGTAGAACATTAAAGCATTTGTTTCCCTGGTGCCCCAGCTAATGAATTTATGATTTGTATACCTCTGGCTCTGTATTTCAGTGAATATGAGGTTAAAGTGCAGAATGGTGGTTTTTAACTTGAGGGTGTTTGAATCTCTTTTGGGTGAAGCATATAATAATCATGTCCTTTTTTAAAGGGCATTATAAATAATTAAACATCTGCTCTGTGGTTTCTTGGCCAGATGTGGGCCACTGCATAAATAGTTCATGCACATAATGCAATATGGTTTAATGATTTTGTAAAAATTGTATATTTTGCAGTGTTCTGTATTCCTCTGAATTATACACCGATCAGCCATAACATTAAAATCACTGACGGTGAAGTGAATAACACTGATTATCTCATTACAGTGGCACCTCTCAAGGGGTGGGATATATTAGGCAGCAAGTAAACAGTCTGTTGATGTGTTGGAAGCAGGAAAACTGGGCAAATATAAGGATCTCAGCAACTTTGACACGGGCCAAATTGTGATGGCTAGACAACAGGGTCAGAGCATGTCCTAAACGGATGCACTTGGAGAGCGAAGGCTAGCCCGTATGGTCCAATCCCACAGAAGAGCTACTGTAGCACAAATGATAGAAAGGTGTCAAAACACACAGTACATTGCAGCTTGGTGCATATGGTGCTGTGTAGCCACAGATCAGGCAGAGTGCCCATGCTGACCCCTGTCCACCGCCAAAACTGCCTACGGTGGGCATGTGAGCATCAGAACTGGACCATGGAGCAATGAAAGAAGGTGGCCTGGGCTGATGAATCATGTTTTCTTTGACATCATGTGGAAGGCACCAAGATGCACTATGGGACGAAGGCAAGCAGGCAGAGGCAGTGTGATTCTTTGGGCAATGTTCTGCTGGGAAACCTTGGTTCTGGCATTCATGTGGATGTTATTTTGACACATACTACCTACCTAAACATTGTTGCATACCAAGTACACCCCTTCATGGCAAAGGTATTCCCTAATGGCAGTGGCCTCATTCAGGAGGATAATGCTCCCTGCCACACTGCAAAAACTGTTCAGGAATGGTTTGAGGAACATGACAAAGAGTTCAAGGTGTGAATTTGGCCTCCAAATATCCAGATCTCAATCCAATCAAGCGTCTGTGGGATGTGCTGGACAAACGAGTCTGACCCATGGAGGACCCATCTCGCAACTTACAGGGCTTAAAGGATCTACTGCTAACGTCTTGGTGCCAGATACCACAGCACACCTTCAGAGGTTTTGTGGAGTCCATGCCTTGATGGGTCAGAGCTGTTTTGGCAACACAAGTGGGACCTACAAAGTATTAGGCAGGTGGTTTTAATGTTATGGCTGATCTATGTATGTTTACACACAAAACTGTAAAAGTGTGAAAAATGCAAACCAGGACACCTTTGTTTTTTCAACACCAGGACTGCAACTAAATGTGCAACTAAAAATTCCTGTCCGGGGGTTCGATTCTGTAGTTTGTTACACAGTTTTAAGGTTTGGAATAAAACACTGTCTCAGAGCTATATGTGAATACAAATGAAAGATTCCTTAACAGTACATACTCACCAAGTCTCTTATTTCCCTCAGGAGGGTTCCTGAGTTTCTCTTATTCTTTCATTTTGAAAAAATATTTCAAATAATTTTATTTTTGTTTTTTAGCTAACAGCAATGTAGTCAATCCATGAAAATTACATTACATTCAGAGTCAAAATGCAGTTTTGACATTTTGGGTGAGTGCCTTTCCTTTGAATGGCCACAAGGTCATTTGAGAGACTTTGGGGCTAACTCAAGTTACATATACTTAATCTTGTCTTTAATAAATATGTTTAACAAGTGGGCCTTTTAATTTGGAATATTCACACATATTCATCATCATAATACAGCAATTAAACACATATTTCACTGGGGGGCCTCTGAAGCACAATTTCACAATATCAAGTCTCTCTTTTGATTCATATGTCTGCCAAATTTTGTGATTATGATTCTTGAATGATTAATGACTAATGTATAATTTATATAGTCAAAGAAATATTAATTTTGGTCTGAAAAGAGAGCTGTCTCATCAGTCTTGGTGCTTTTTTTCATTAAAATTGCCTTAATCTTTGCTTATGCGAATGTTTTTCTGATTCTCATAAAGAAAATAATGGCATTTTCACCCAAAACATCTGTGGATTTCTGCTTCACCCAAACAATATTTTAAATAAATTCAATCAAATTGCCATTCTAGAAATATTTATATAAAGTTTTTATATTACTCTCTCTGAGAAAAATATTGATAAGAAAAGAAAAGAAAGACAGATAATTGATCCTATTCATGGAGGGTGCCAATAATTCTGAAGTTGACTGTATAGAAGCCTGAAGATCATCCGTGACTCTGCAGAATCACTGGCCTTATTTTGAAATGAGAGGAACTTTAAGTAAAATGTGCTGTTAACTGTGAGACTATGCACCTTAACAATGGGTTTGATCAAGAAGTTCTTCGTATAAAGACTTTTTTTTTGCATTCTTCGACTGATTTCTTTTTAATTATTCAAGAATGCTTATACCTCCTAGTTCCATATTTAGTGAATTAGCTTGTGTAAACAAAATACACTGCTCGACGTCGATAGCACAGCAGTCAGGCGTTAGGTGTTTTGTTAGGAAGGTATTAGTATTCCAGCATGTACTTTTGTGTAAAATGTGTTTTCATAACCCAAAATAAAGAACAACTAGAATCCATCAGCGGGTCCAAAATTACATTCTTCACCCTTGTGACTACATTGCTTTTCTAATAATTTCAGCGTAGTTAATGAAAAATTCACTGAAGCTTCTGCATAATATGTTTGCAGTTTTAGACTAATGAGCTTGTTCTAATACAATATCGTTTCTATAGTAACAACTTGCACTTGTAAGGGACTTGTACAGCAGATGCACCAAATAAACACATATGTGTTGATATGGTGAAGTCTTCTGTGATGAGATGTTTATATAGCAATTTTTGGAAGGAGTCTCTAGTGTCAATATTTGTAACAGTCTGGGGTAAAGCTGTAACTTTAAGTTTTCAAACAGATGGAGGACTTCATGTGCAAGCTGTATTTCCTAACTTTAAGACAAAGGAGCAAGAGACGCTGGTGAGGGACAAACATTAACATAACTATAAAGGGATAAAAAGAATAGCACATTGTTTTTTAATAAAGAAGTAATCCTTAGCAGTGGCAAATTGCTGTGGTATAAGAGGAATAAAAGACTTTGGGGCATGCTGTTATTAATCAACTTCAGAGCTGCATCACACCACCCCACCGTTAATTATATTCCTATAACGGCACACCCTCACCGTGTGTCGTTCCTCACATAATACGCTAATTAACTTACATCTTTTAATCAGCTATCATCATTAGCTATAATTAAAACACCATATGAAATTATTGTTTGTGGGAAGTTTGATTTGCAACGCAATGTGAGATACATTACCAAGACAAACCTACATTAACACCCTACATTTTGCAGTGTGTTTGAATTACATGCCCTGGGCTAATCTCTCCACTGGGAATTTAAAAAAATCCTGAATCGCTTGTTAGGCTATTACATGCTCAACATAAATAAGGGGGGCAAGTAAATCTGGTTTGTTTCATCTTCATGAAGTTTGCAGCCTAATAAGTTCAGAGGCTATGAGTGAGACTGTGGAGTCAGCAGGAAACCCTACATTTTAGCTTATTAATGTTCAATTATGTGTCGGTGTGAGGCAGTAGCAAACTAATTCTACATTATCAGCCGTGATTGAAATTCATGGATGCTGACTTCAGGCGACTCTCCACTCTCATGACTCAACTGATGTCTTTTTGTGAGCTTTTAAATGAGTGTGTGGTCCGCGATGGGGAGCTCATAGAGTATATTTAGATGTAATTGTAAGATTTCTGCAGCTAAAAGGGCAAAAGATCTGTGCACATTCTCCCAGTTATTAATGGGAATGGTAGAATCAAAAGATCTAGCATGTTGTAAGGGCACACAGTAAAATTAAGGTACATCCTGGGCATGTTTAGCAATGATGTACAGCAGATTATTCTACTCTGAGGGTTCTTCAGGAGTTCATTAGATGGATAGCGGTTGCAGCTCTCTAAAGGGGCCATTTCTGAGTGAAAAACTGTTCTGTTCTGGGGTTCTACATAAATCATCGAACGGTCTCCCCAGAGGAACAAATCAAAGGAGGAGAGTATATTAAAAAATTCACCAAAAAAGATAGAAACAGTATGAATTGTGCTAGTTTGCAATTATTTCGATTGAAGTGTGAAGTATTATTTTGGAATTGCATAGCATACATGAATGGTTTAAATGAACAACAAATTCACTTTATATACTGAAAGTGTGCTGTGGTATCTGGAACCAAGACATTAGCAGCAGATCTTGTAAGTCCTGTAAGTTGAGAGGTGGGGGCCTCCATGAATCCAGCACATACCACAGATGCTCAATCAGACTAAGATCTGGGGAATTTGGAGGCCAAGTCAACACCATGAATTCTATGTCATGTTCCTCAAACCATTCCTGAACAATTTTTGCAGTGTGGCAGGGCGCATTCTCCTGCTGAATGAGGCCACTGCCATTAGGGAATACCGTTGCCATGAAGGGGTGTACTTGGTCTGTAACAATGTTTGGTAGGTGGTCCGTGTCAAAATAACATCCACATGAAAGCCAGAACCCATTGTTTCCCAGCAGAACATTGCCCAAAGAATCACACTGCCTCCGCCGGCTTGCCTTCTTCCCATAGTGCATCCTGGTGCCGTCTCCTCCCCAGGTAAGCGATGCACACGCACCCGGCCGTCCACATGATGTAAAAGAAAACAGACCAGGCCACCTTCTTCCATTGCTCCATGGTCCAGTTCTGATGCTCACGTGCCCATTGTAGGTGCTTTCAGCAGTGGACAGGGGTCAGCATGGGCACTCTGATCGGTCTCTGACTACACAGACCCATACGCAGCAAGCTGCGATGCACTGTGTGTTTTGACACCTTACTATCATAGCCAGCATTAACTTTTTCAGCAATTTTTGCTACAGTAGCTCTTCTTTGGGATTGGACCTGTTTTGGAGATTGCATCTGTTTTGGAGATGCACTGATCCAGTCATCTAGCCATCACAATTTGACCCTTGTCAAAGTCGCTCAGATCCTTACATTTGCCCATTTTTCCTTCTTCCAACACATCAACATTGAGAACAGACTGTTTACTTGCTGCCTAATATATCCCACCCCTTGAGAGGTGCCATTGTAACGAGATAATCAATGTTATTCACTTCACTATCGGTGGTTTTAAATTAAATTAAAGGAAAAACCAACATACAGTGTCTTAGTAAGTTGTCGTGCCACTACAAGCCTCCAGAACAGCTTCAATGTGCCTTAGCATCGATTCTCCATGTGTCTGGACCTGTCCTGGAGCGATGAAAAACGTTCTTCTAAAAAAAAATTCCCTCAATTAGTGTTTTGCTGATGGCAGTCCTCGAGCATTGTCTAACACATTGCTCAAAAGTTTCACATAGGGGTGATCTGGTAGATAGCACATGACCATAACTTAGGATTTACATCATTTTCATCACTTCTATCCCATATGGACATGTTGCATATATGCCAACTTATATAACTATACTGTACATCAATATATATATATATATATATATATATATATATATATATATATATATATATATATAGTTTATATGATGGTGTAATTGTTGAAATTTCATTTAAAATAAAAAAAGTATGATTGGCCAATATTTTTATATGGGTGGCATCAATTTAAGCTCTGTAACTAATATCTACAATCTACAACAGCATGTTCTCTGCTCAGAATTTAATTGTGGTAGATTTGATTAATCTAACATCAAGGTAAGATACGATATGCAATACATCAACTCATCAGCTAATAAATAAAAAGTATAAAGTAACACAGACTCTTCGAAAAAATGGTTAAATCTACAATGGACAATCCTACAATCTATTAGAAATGTATTCAAGCAGAACTCTTAAGCATCCGAAGAAGTGTAATAATGAGTAATGCATGTAATCGATAATTGCATTCATCCATTTATCATCCACAAACTGTATGTATCATCCATTTATCATTTATACATCAGTTAATTGCTTTCATTTGTATCTGCAGATTATGGAAATGGCCAGTCATACCTTTTAGTTTCATTTAAAAATCCATCCATATGCGTATGCTTATGTATGGTCCTATATACCTATCTATAAAACATATAAGGAAACTGTATGTTAACCACATGGCCGTACTTTTTATTCTCATTCAAACTCCATCCATGTCAAATTTCTATACGTGTTGATATATATAGTGCGTGTGTGTATATGCCTATGTGTGTGTGTGTGTGCATGTGTATATATGTAAATGTCTAGTAATATGTTTTCATTTTAATTCAACATCCAATCACTAAACCATCATATCATCATATAAACTATAATATATGTTATATACACTGCAAAAATTACTCTTAACAAGTGAAAATACCTTAAATCTAGTCAAATGTATCAAGAATTTCCTATTATAAGATTACAATAAACCAAATATATGATTATTAAACCCATTTCTTGACATTTTTACTCATTTCAAGCTTGAAACGATCATTTATTTCCAGAAAGAAGCAGAATTATCTGACAATAGATTAAAGAAATGTAAAGCTTGAAATGTAACACCAGGCTAATTAACTCTGTAAGAAACAGGAGATAAATTTGCCCATAATTTAAGATATTTTTCACTTGGTAAGCTATCATTTGTTTCACTATATTTGGTCCTGTAATTGTTTATATATAACATATAAGGGTACTATCACATTTCTGTGTGGAAAGTCAGCTGTATATGTTAATAACATAACCGTTATATGTGCATACACCTCAGAATATGCACACATATGGCTATATAAAACATTTCTACAGGCACAACTTTTATATCCTGTTAATTGAGCTGCGACATAAATCATCTCCATACCTACAAGTGCTGAAAAATTCTCTCACGGAATCGTTTTGAGGAAAAGACTTACGTGATTTCGGTCTGTCTGAGGAATTCCTGTCAGCAGCTCGGTTCTGTCAGAGAGAGAGAGAGAGAGAGAGAGAGAGAGAGAGAGAGAGAGAGAGAGAGAGAGAGAGAATGGCGTCTCCACCGTGGGCGCGCGAGATGTGAGCATTCCGTGAGCGCGCGGACTCGACACTGACTGGATTTTGGCGCGCAAAGTGAGAGCGCGTGAGGAGAGAGAGAGAGAGAGAGAGAGAGAGAGAGAGAGAGAGAGAGAGCTCGCGTGTCTCTCCTGTGAAAGGCGTTGCTAAATGATGCTGAGGTAAAACTGCTGACATCAATCACATTCTATCCTAATTCACTCTTTAGTGACACCTTTACCTCACAAATCAGGAGCTGAGGAGCCCTACATCTACACTATCAGATATCAGGTACAAGGTAAGGTTACTTTGGGATGATACTGCCAAGGGTACGTGTTTTTTATGTTTATTGGGCCACTGATGTACACTATATGGCCAAAAGTATGTGCACACCTGACCATCACACCCATTTGTGGTTCTTCCCCAAACTGTTGCCACAAAGTTGGAAGCACACAATTGTACAGAATGTCTTTGGATGCTGTAGCTTTACAATTTTCCTTCACTGGAACTAAGAGGCCCAAACCTGTTCCAGCATGACAATACCCCTGTGCACAAAGCGAGCCCCATGAAGAAATGTTTTGCCCAGGTTGGAGTGGAAGAACTCGAGAGCCCTGACTTCAACCCCACTGAACACCTCTGGGATGAACTGGAATGCTGACCGTGAGTCAGACCTTCTCACCTGACATCAGTGCCTGACTTCACTAATGCTCTTGTGGCAGAATGGGCAAAGCAACATTCCAAAATCCAATGGAAAGCCTTCCCAGAAGCCTGGAGGTTATTATAACTGCAAAGGGGGAATAAATCTGGAATGGGATGTTCAACAAGCACATAAGGGTGTGATGGTCAGGTGTCTGCATAATTTTGGCCATATAGTATACATTTAAAGCTATAGTCTAAAAGCTGAATAACTACATGACCACATGTACCTTACCTAGTTGTTCCTCTTTCAGCTGCTTCCATTAGGGAGCAGTTACAGTGTACCATTGGTCCGCATATTTGATTTGGCACAGTTTTTATACCAGATGCCCTTCCTGACACAACCCTCCCCAATTTTATCCAGGCTTGGGACCAGCACTGAGAGCGCACTGTTGCACTGGGGTTGGTTCCCTGGCCGGGCATCGAGCCCGGGTCGCAGCGGTGGGAGCACCGTGGCCTAACTACTAGTCCTCCAGGGACCATGTACCTTACTAGTAAATGTACCTTACTAGTAGATACACAACATATACCCTTGATGGTACCACCCCAGCGCCAAGAAATAGCACAGTTTGGTACCTTAATTTCTAAGAGTGTATGTAACTATGTGAGAACAGCACCTTGTTATTATGCAGTTCTCAATATTTCCATATTTTAAGATCTCTATTTTACTTACTACATTTCCCTATCAAAATCTGCTTATATAAAATAGGCATACTTTATGAATACATGTTTGACTTAATCCAACTTTACACTAACAAATTTTGTTGCAGACAAAAATTTGCCCATCATAAACAATTTTTGGGGCATGAGATGAGATCGGAGGTCTTAAAAAGCTTAATGTGATTTGCTCACCAGTCTCCGATTTAGTGTCATTGCGACCAAGACAGCCAATGACAAAGTTCTGGCACTGTCAGAATTTTTTTTTTCAGAGAGTAATCATAACTACGGTGCTCATCTAGAAGCCACTATATGGAGGACGGTATAGGATTATGCAAAACTCACAGGACAACAAATACAGTAGTAGCCATGGCAAAACATAAATGAAACATGCTCATCACCAGAATGTATTTAGGTCGCATTGACTGACGGCAAGCAGGATGTCATTTTTAAGCCACAGGTCTATTATCAGAGATCCGTAATCATACAGTCACAGAGGTGATGCAAAAAAAGGCTAGCTAGCTATCTACCCAAATAGCAGATGATTTCAGAACAAACATATTTGAGTATAGTCACCTAAGGCTCAGTTAATACAGCAGCAGTGGTACCTGAGCCAAAAGTCGCCTGATTACAGCCACATTTAAGGGGTTTTGTGGCATTTGGAATCTTGTAATAAGTGCCATTTTAGCTTTGACCCTAAGGTGTAGGTTCTAGTCCATATAAAGCCTGAAATATGGCTTCATCAAAGTGGAGTTATGGCACCCAAATTTGTTAGGGTTTGTTGCTATCATTCCACTATCACATATGGGTCAGATGAAAGTGTAAGTGTGGGCCAACACTAGGCTATCGCTCATTTGCTATCTGGGACATACCACCATGGAATAAGGGGTTGACATAATCAGAAACTTGCTGCCAGAAGATCAAATTAACATTAATGAGACCACATCTCAGGCAAAATGTGGACCAGCTGGACCAGTTTGAGAGAGAACTGAAATGCTACACAGACACTAGATAGGTTTGATTTAATTTAGGCCATTTTTGATTCGGATTCCAAATACTGTAAAAACATTAAATATGGCTGCTCACGGTTCAGAAACTCCTTGTCCCAAAATATTGCCAAATATTTTTTTATTGCCATAAACCTACTGCTTAAACCCAACCATATTTGGCCCAGAAAATGATCTGTTGTAAATGCTCATATGAGTTGGGTCATATAAATTCTTACAAATATACAACATCTCTTCTTGATGGTTGGAGACAAAGGTTAACATTCAAAATTATTAAAGAGACCAAAAGTATGTTTATCTCATACCAACACCAAACCCACCATGACGTCAGTGTCATTACCAACAATATCTTGTCAATGGTGGTCCCATGGTGGTCCCTTTCCACTGATGGACAGGGTGGGGTGGGCTGACAAATTGTCCACAGTAGCACTTGGACTAAAAGTGTACAGTATATCTACAGTAACCTTTGTTCATATGGTTGGTTTACCTGCAAAAATGGAGATATATGTTAATTGGAGCTAATACTGTATACTGTATACAGTATTATCTATGACACCTTTACTTCATTAAGAATTAAATGTAAGTCAAAGAGCATAGTCTGTCATAAGAGTATAGTCTGACATAATTTAAAAAGCAACATACTTAAAATACTTTATATCAAATTATAGCGTTAATGGCAGTTTAAAGATGTATGTATAAGGCCAAAGAATTTCAGATGTCTCCTCTAACACCATTTGCAATGAATGCCAACTCTGAATTTTAGCACCATGCGTGCACCCATTAGGCCATTCTCCACAGTCCCTGGGAGCTTCAGTCCTGCTGTGTGTGATTCATAATAGTGAGAACTTAAGCAGGGTCTTGGTTATGTAACTGATGAGAGAGTGTCACACAAACCAGACTGTCTTTCAGATATTGGTTCTGCACATGGCTAGATAAAATTTTTAGCCCAGGCACCACCTCAGTCTAAACACTTCATAAGCCATAGACTAGAATATAAGATTAGATATGATTTGCATTGCATATAAATTCCTCTGTAAGAGTGTGTGTGTGCATGTGTCTGTGTGTGTGTCACAATAGGGTTTTAATGGAGTGTGCCAGAGGAAGCCCGTGGGGTGACCTCTTTAAAATTTGAGGTGGCAAAATATACTGAGGGAGACGATGATGTGATGATGTAGAACAAAAGAGGACAACATGACAGAAAAATGCCTATGCCTGCAAGTGTAAGGGAGAATAATAAACAATTGAACAGGTTAGCTGGCACAGGAAGAGAGAGAGAGAGAGAGAGACTGAGGTGGTGGCAGTGTCCTGGCAACCGTGTGAAGCTCTTACGCAGGCTGTTACTTTTCTTCCTCGCAGTCAATCTTCCCCTGAGCAGAAGATTCATCACCCAAGGAGCTTTATCCATTGCAGAGACTCGTAAGATACAAGAAGATTATTATGTATCTTTTTTCCCCATCTTTTCCGGAGCCAAGGAAATGCACTCTTATTTAAAGCAAGCTTTTTCGCATAAAATGGCTTTTAAGGCAGTCCCTTTTAAAAGTTCAGGTTATGTGCACATATGTATTAGGAGTAGTAATTCAAAAGCAATGCCAAAAAAATACAGAGTATCCATTTTTATGGTTTAATTTTTCTGTAAGTCTATATATAGTATATACAGAACAACAGACAAAATATTTGTCCACCTATAAGAGTCATGGTTATTGTCCTTAAACAGAATGTGGGAGCTAGCTACCAGAAGGTTGTGAGTTCAAATACTAGGACTGCCAGAGAGTTAAACCCCTGAGCATTAGTCCATTAACCCTCAACTGCACATCAATATGTTTGGATTGGGTTCGGTTTTGGGTGAAAGCTTTTGCCAAATGTATAAATGTGTAAATGTGTAAAAAAAAAAAAAAAAAAAGTCTAGAATTGAGTGCTATCCAGATACCAAGACTACCAAAAAAAAAAATCCCATACATACATTTCTCCTGAGCTGTAATACCCCCCATTAATGGACCATGTAAATCCTTTCAGCTCTATCATTATACTTCAGCTGCTGGAATTACAGCACTACATGCGCATAGCACCTATTATTATCACCAATCAAGTGCAATTACTTGCAATACCCTAAACTCGCTACATTCTGTACATATTGTGAAATATGCTCAGGTTGTAATTATACTACTGTTAAACCTGTACATAAAGTGCATGTTGTATTTTGTACACTGCATCTAGTTGACATTTTTAATGCTTGCATTATCTTCTCTTAGACAGCTTTTTCTTATTTTTGTTGGTTACAGAATTCTGTGTCCATGTAATCCAACATGAATGATATTTGACTTGGCCAGTGAAAATGATTCTGATCCTGATGCACAAAGCATTGAAATAGCAATATAAACCCTTTTAGCTGCTCAGATTCTAAAACGAAGTACACCGTAATGAATGCATGAGATCAGTATGTATACATGTATATATAGATATTGTATGTATATATGTATAATATATACATGTATGGATGGATATATGTAGAATATATTATATTGTAAAAAGTATAATAAGGTATAATACAGTATAAGACAGGTGGGCGCCCAGCTAGTTCAGTTGGTAGAGCATGGGATTCATGATCTCAGGATTGTGTGATTTTAGCCCCATGGTGGTCACCAACCCCAGCCACTGGGGTGCACAGGCTAGTGCACTCTCAGTGCCGGTCCCAAGCCTGGATAAATGGGAAGGGTTGTGCCAGGAAGGTCAAAAACCTTAACTCCTAAAGGGAGCAGCTGAAAGAACAACAGCAACAACAGTATAAGGCAGTTCGCAGTCCAGATGTGGACTCAGTAAAGTATTTTAGCGGACTAACTCAATCATTTAAAAAATAAATAAATACTGTAGCAAAACTGATCAAATGTCCATAGTTCAACTACACTAGTTTTCTAAAAAAAAAAAAAAAAAACAGCATGGCTTCTGTAGCAGACTCAGCTTGTTATGGCTTGTAGCAGCCAGTCACATCCATTTATGTAAATAATTTAGCTAGCTAGAGACAGTAGAGAGAGTTTTCACAGACTATCAAAGATTTTCTTTACATTTTTATTTATGTTTACTTAATTTGGGTGACACTTTTATCCAAACAACTTACAATTGAGATTATTTATCATCTTACAATTGAGACAAGATACAACTGAGCAGCTCAAGATTAAGGGCCTTTCTCAACAGCCCAACAGTGGCAGTGCAGTGGTGCTGGGATTTGACTTCATAAACTTCTAATTAGTAATCCTGTTGCCCAATACCTTTACCACTGAGCTGTCACTGCCCTACCACTGCCTTCTCTGGTCTTATTTGTAAAATAAATAAGACATGGCTTAAAATAAGTCGATGATGAAAACAAAATGTTTAAAGATATGAGCTTATTGTCTTGCTGTCAGATTCAAAACAGGGGTCTCATCAATTCAGAGTCCATGGCTCTACCCAAAGGTGGTAACGTGTCTTATTCATAGTCACGGTCTAATCATTAATGATTGAGCATTATTGTAAATGGTAGCTGTTTTGTCATCCAGTCATGCTGGGTGACCTTTGTAAGCAAGCAATTTTATGTAACTGGACAGATTTTTGTTGGTGTAAGGTTGTTTTGTTGGTGTGTAGGTTGTCAAAACATGAAACAGTAATATATTGAAAGCAGCAATGGATTTGATCACAAGCAGATCTTCATCAGCTCCAGCACAGGCATTAGCCCACTCACAGTCTTCTAGCTATTACCAAGGTAAGCTGCTCCTCATCTCACTAATGGGACTCAAAATACACCACCACTTCAACCCTCTCATTTGCGAAGTCTTGCCATTGTTTCTCCCATTGTGCATTTCTGAGCCTTTGTTCTTAGTTTGGTTTTGTGGCTTTGATCTTTGCGTAGTTCACTCAACTTGACTGTTTCCTGCTCTTCCTATAGTAGCCTGCTTGTCTGTCTTTATTTGACCTTGCCTAGCTTGAGTATGACTCATTTGGATCCATTCAATTGTATTCTACCAACTCTGTGTGATCTTGACAAAGATTCTCTGTTAATGTTGTCACCTTGTTAGTAAAGAGATATATTAATCCACACACACAAGCCCCCCCCCAAAAAACACACACACACACACACACACACACACACATACATACACACACACACACACACACACAAAGTGTGAGGTGTAAGTGGTGTCAGCGTAGGTTGTGCTACACCTGTTGATGCAAACACCATTTGAAAGGTTATTCAAAAGATTATTTTTGCAAGTGTTGCAAGCAACCATCTCAGACCTACAGCAAATCCCTGCAATACCCCTGGAAATGCAATCCTTTTTCAAAGCCATTAAACGAAATGTATTTTGGATGTTTTTTATGTGTTTTTAAGATAAGAGGATGAAAAAAATGAGACAACAATTTAAATTTTCTGAAGGAAAAAGAAAAAGCAGACACCGAGCACCACATTAATGAGAGCTACTTGATGTGTGGTGGTGGCAGAAGATAAAGGCAGCCTGTTTCAAATTCCGCCTGTTCATATCTCATATATATTGCAATCATTTCACCTGTAGCATTTTTTGTTGTTGTTGTGTTTTTTGGAAAGCCGAGTTGCTGAAATAACGCCTTGAAGCTTGCACATAACTTTGTGTTTGATCAACTCATAGCAGCTCTGTGTCATACTTTCTTTTATTTATTTCATTATACAGAAGATTGTGAGAATAAGGGTATATCGCAATAATCCTTTTGTGCTTCTTTGCAGTGGTGTTTTAGCACCCCGTGTTTATCTAGGGCAGAGAGAGAGAGAGAGGGCGCAGTGAGCATTGCATATATAGGACACAACCCCAGCACTCCTATTTCATCCATGTTCCTACACCGATCAGAGGCAACGACCCTACTTTACAAGCCGAACCTCACTTGACATACCCTAACTGGCTCCCTAAAATCCACACACACACACACACACACACAGCCCCCTGCCCGCCCCCTGCCCATTTGGTTGTTCATCTGTTTTGCCTATCTCTCTCACACACTCAACACGGAGTAGGTCTAAATAACTCTAATGTCATATGATGTCTATCTCGGCTCATCAGGCTTCTAATACCCTGTGCTACGGCTGTATGGGAAAGTGAGATAAGGATAACAGAGAACTAGGCATCCACACAATGTAACAAACATGCACTCCCAGGTGTTTTTGAAACAGGTCTCAGCTTTCAGCTCTTGAAACACAACTGGGAAATGTGGGTAGATCGAAAAAACTGATAAACCTGCTATTATGCCATTAATCTGGTGCTTAAAATTAACATGGATGGGGAGCTAGAATGATTAAACCCCATACAAACAGGGATAAAGGACTAACAAAAAAGCAGATATAAGAGGATATAAGGATACTTTTAACAAAGAGCTTAGTCCAAAGAGATGTATATGGTGGCTGTAGGATTCAATAAGCGTAGTTAGAAAGTCCATGTTGGAAATAAGTGGTGATGTCTGTGCATTGATTCAGGTGAGGATATCAATAGTGTTAGAAACGGTAGTTTCAGCTTCTCAAAGGAGATATTGACTGAGAATGCCCAGGGACTATAACCACGACGACACTGAGATCACAATGTTATGTTTTCTTTGACAATGCTTTTCTAAATAGCTGAGAATATAATAGTGCAGCCCAACTCAATTCTCTAATATTTCTGTTCAACTTGGTAATTAACTGATGAACTGAATCAGGTTTAATTAAGCAGAAAAATCACCAAACCATGCTGAAATGTTGTTGTACAGAGCCACTGGGGAAACTCTGGTGTAAAACTTTAGCTTGTCTCTAGCACTTGGCTTCTCCATGAAACACACACACACATATATATATATATATATATATATATAGGGCTTCATTTCTCACTTACCATTTTCCAGCAATGTCATATCAATGTCACAGTAATGAGAAATCCAACACAGAATTAGTGGAGACAGCAAACATTTGTCAGAAATCTGTTTGATCAGAGTGTATAGCTGAGGTGAAAGGTGTACAGACCAAAGGTTTAAAGCACTGCTGCAATGCTAACCTCAGGTTAGAGATGAAGCAAAGGCTAAATCCTACTGGAACTACTATAAGCAGGTAGGCAGATGGCATTGTGGGTAGTCTGAGCAAAAAGAAAGTACTTGATTTTCCTTTTAAATAATACCTAGCTATTGTATGGGGCTAAGACATGTTTGGGGTCTGATGTTTGCTTGCTAAGTTTTGTACTGCAGTTATGAGGTTAATGTTGCTAAGTAGTAAGGCTAGTTTATAGTTTCCGGGTTAGCATTGTGCAAGAAATCATGACGAAATCATCTCACACTAATCATAAAAGATGTAATTTGACTGAGTAATACCATTTGCACATAAACACTTTCCAAAATTGTGTCCATGCCTTAGAATGGCATGTAGAAGAAAGTAATTTGGCTATAAAATGGAGCTACAACTATCTTCATCTCTGTGACATCATTTATGTCCATCATGTCATACAGCCTTGACTAAAGAAGCAAACTTTCAACCCCTGTATTGTCTTGGCTGATCCACTACACTACAAACTATTTCTTTACAGCACCAGCACCAGTTAGAAATGCTAACCAGAGTGACAAGAAAGCTAATGGTAGGAAGTGAAGTGGCACTGCTAATGATGGAAGTAAGATAATGAATGGAAACATTAGTCACCTGCTCATTTAGAAAAAGCAAAAAAGTAACTTATGATTCTCTTTCACTTTCATGGAAACTCTCTGAATGAGTACATTTGATTTGCTCGCGGTTATTTGCTTTGATACAACAAACACATTCATTATACAATCAATCATTTAACCCTGCTGCTGCTCTTGATGCAAAACAGCAGAAATTAATTACCCATTTCCATGAAAAGAGAAACTCTAGTGGGCTTATTTCTTCATTCAAGTGTAATGATGTTTTTTTATTGCCTTTGCCAATGACAGATATACACTAACTACTGCAAACTGTTTCCAGTGAGCAACAACAACACTAAAGTTTAATGAGATACTTTTATAATAGGTTGAAGAAAAGTTGCCCTTTGCATTAATATTAGACAAAGGTGTCATACCTGTAACCTCAAACGCAACTGTAATCACAATCAAGCCAAGATGCTGATGGAAATAAATACGGGTCCTTAATTCAAAGCATAGCTATTGTCCCTGACCTGTGTCTGTTATTAATGCTTAAAGGGAACAGTGCATCACCAACGATGAGCTTGGGTCTCAGGCCCAATCTTATGCAAGCAAATAAGGATGAAAATGGTTTATAAATGAGAAAGCGTCCTGGGAGATCCTGATCAAAATGGTATTCAGTCTTGGAACATGTGTTTGGAGCAAGACAATAATGACATAGAAGTGGTCATGGGGCTTCAGTGCACCATGACATCATTCAGGCTCTCATCTCTTAATCATGAAGGACTTTCATTGCCTCTTCCTGGCGTGCAGGTCTCTCTCTCTCTCTCTCTCTCTCTCTCTCTCTCTCTCTCCCTCTCTGTCTTTCTCATCTCTCCCTCTGGCCTTTCAGTATAATTGGAGAATGTTGCTTCTATTGTCTGTGAGGCAGATAGTGGCAGCATGGAAGCAAAAATGCCAAACATTAGTATCAGTCATGGACAGGGTTGTTACTATGTCCCGGTTTCATGGTTAGTCTTGATGCATGATTGGATGGTTTCCTCACCTTTTTCAAAATACTGATTAAAATGCATTTCCGTCTATTACTGTCTACCCGGTCAACTTCCTTACTCCAGTGTTTCTCATCACGTTTATGTCTGGCTGTGACTTCACAAAAATTTCCACCTTAATCACACTACAGCAGCCCCCATTTCTCAGCACAGGGGACTTGGATTGCACTGAAAACCCTTTGGCTATGTGATCTGCTACACATTACATGCTCCTAGCATGTTCCTAACTTTATCATACTCTACAGAAAGAACATGCATTGCTGACCAGAGCTAAATGTAACAACGTTCTAATTTTGGCTAAATAGTGCTGCACACTGCCTCGCTAGTTTGACTTATTTTTCCCCTCAATGTCCTGCCTTTTCTCACAGCTGCACTCTCTTTCAACTTATAATGACACCATGATAGATACTGACAATGGGCCTCGTTACTCAATCTTGTGTGTAAATGTTTGCGTAAAACAAAATGAACGAAAATTTTCTGCCAGATTTATATAAGATCGGGGAACGCTGATCTTCTTCATATTCGCGTGCGTATGTAAATTAATGACAAAGACTGGATATTACCAGGCATGTGCACAGCCTAGCTGATTTGCTGATTAGCTTATTTATAATTTGATCTGGAGCCAAATTAAAAAAAAGTTAAATTCAGTGTGAATTAAGTGAGGTGAAAATAAAATGGTTTGACATGAAAATGCAGAAAAAAATATATGGCTACTGTACCCATGTAATAATGGACACCAAGGACATCACACAAGGAAACTGCTTTTTTTCTTTTTCTTTTTTTTTTTTTTATTCAAAGCATCTTGTCGCCTGTCTGACAAAAATCCCTCACACACTAATATACCCTGTTGGCACACATGACACATTGCAGCTTGAGGCATACCAGATCAGTCACTTATTAGACACTTAGTGTTGTTTTAATAAAGCATTTCACAGCATTAAAAGAAGATGTTGTGCAAACGGAACCAAGTTATACGCTGAACTATTACAACTCGTCCTCCTTTTATACAGCAGCATTTCTTCTTAACTGAATGACTAGTCTTATTTGTCCTAATTTATGGATTTATGTTGGCTTGCTTTCTTTAATTTTTTAATATTTAATATTTAATTAATGTGATTGATATAAAATGATTGGGTTTCATTAAATGTTTGTGTGTAATTGAAATACATAAACTATTTAAACTTGACAGCATAAACTGCATATAAAAGTGAAGTAATCTATGCAAATGATATGCTTTGAAGCTGATCAGCTGAGTTAGTCTTCTTATACATAAATTTACACACACTCAGGAGTACAAGTAGGATATGAATGTTTTTACAAAATTACGGGATTTTCATTAATACCAAATTTCTTGTGTAAATCACGATTTATGAATAAATCCATTCTCAAGCAGCTTGATAAATGAGGCTCCATGTAAAAGAGTTAATGGAAAAGTTGTTCTAAAATTGTTAAATTAAAGTTGTTCTTTTGGTTTTATGTTTTATATACAAGAATGTGCAAAGAGACTTTTGTACAGTGAGATTGTAATACATTTTTACTTTATTTTTCTCTGTTTTGAAATGGTAAATTAGTGCCAAGATGTGGTGAAACCATGATATTTTTAGACTAGGTTATCATATTGTGAAAATTTCAAACCATATCACCCATAGCCATGGTTACAATATGACTACTTCGCAGATGACTGATGCGTTTATCTTCACAGGATATTCACTGTAGGTGTTGGAAAGAACTCTTGACTGACGTTCTTTCCACAGACTTGAAATCTACTTCCCATTTAGTCTCCGATCGCATTTGCATTCTCATCAGCCCAGAAGATCTCAAGGCAGCGGCTCATCTAAACACATTTATCTGATCAGTTTAAAAATTAATGGACTTGAAAGGCATTGTGTTCAAGCAGCCAGGCTTGCTGCGTGACTCTAGCCTTGGGTGCATATCAGCATGGTTTGCAATGGGTCTTCTGGGGAATTCCTTTTTTTCTCAGGATCGAAATTCAGATTCACTGTCATAACATGGAGCTTTTGAGAGTGCCAGCATGCAAGCCAAGTAGCTGAACAGAGAAGGTGCTGCCTTCCAAGTTCATTTTTACCATTTATACCTCTGACAGTGAGAAATACCAGTGGGAGGCCTGAAAGTTAAAACTGATTGACAAGAGTCTTAAGCTGTTTTGTTTCATAGACTGCAGAGAGGTCTTTAGAGTCAATGCCCTCCATTATTTGTCAACAGCTGGACTGCCACTGGGTGTGTCATGACCTGAGAAGAGAACCTAAGTACGTGTGGCAAGAAGATTCCTTTGAGCCCAGACACTTGCACACCAGACACTTGCTTGAGCCCAGACACTGCTAAACCCACAAAGGTGCAAAGAGGCCCTTTGTGGTACATGCCTTTTAATCATAAAGGAAGTTGAAATACAATGGTGCATTTCCCCAGAACACAACTGTCTAGTTTTTTCCAGTGACCTTCAAGTGACGCCCACAATTGAAATTCGAGGGCTTAAAAAAACTAGATGTAGGATTTGTATGTGATCGCAAGAAATCAATTTTTAATCTTTGAAGGAGAAGGCCGCTGAGTGTTGTTGCTTGTGTTCCTGTTGCTGTGACAGTAGCACTGAACAAGCGATAAGCTGGCTGAAACATCCAAACAATTTCTTCTTTACTTTTAACCTTGCTTAACTATATCAGCATTTCCTGTTTCCAACGAGTCATGGTCAATACAGCCATAAACAAGACAAATTGCACATAACAGGCTGACTCAGAGTTCGGTGAAGGTACAGAGACATTTATTATTGACCTACTGACTTGTGTATGAGTCAACAAACAAGTCCAGATGCATCCAATGACTCACCTTCGACATTGTACATCCATGATCTAAACATCGGACTCATTCATGAGCTAGTAATTCATCAATCCAACCTTTTTAATAAAGGGTTTTACAGGTGTCTGTTGAATTTCAATCAGATTGTATACTCAACTGCAATTAAAATGTGATCATTTGATCTCAGCCTATTCTAAATGGTCCTAATCTAAAGGTTAATCTAGATTAACCAAACCAAAATATCAGCATAAAGCATTAAATCAGCTATATACAGAGAAGCAGGGCAGAGAAGAGGAATGTGCCCCTTCATAGAGAGAGAGAGAGAGAGAGAGGGCAGAAAGAGCTAACAGTCAATAAGAGTCAATAAGAGTCAATTATCAGCACAATTCAATGATGTGATGATAACAGAGTAGCAAATCTCAGCACCATACCAAATTGAATCTAAAAGCAATAAATAATCTACGTGTACAGCATACTATTGTTCTTACAACATTAACTTTCAGCCGCAGATTCTTTATTATGTGAAATTGTTAGCAATAACAACACCTGCCATAGACTCATGGCTTGCATTCAAATCCCACTGTGTTTATGAGAAAATTCCACAGGAATGCAACAATATTGCAATATCTTTTTCCTGACAATCATGATTCCATGAACTGTTGACGTTTGTTAATTACGGAAGAATCCTTGGTCGCTTGTTTAGTAGCTGATGCCATGTATAATTACAGTATAATTTTTGCTCAATACAATCTAGTTGCCTAGCAACAGTGTTGTCATGAGTTTAACTTGAACTCATGAGTTCCATTAGAAAGCATCATGAATTTACATTTAATCATTTCATCATATGCAGCGCTTGAATGATGTTGTTTGTTCATCGTGTACACAATATGAATTTACATGAACGCCTTAGTCTTGTGATATTCGCTCCTAGTAGCCCCGAGTTTACAAGTTGTGACTCAGCACTGATGTTTCTCAATATGATGGAGCCTACATTAGTTCAGTTAGGTTTTATTTTGGTGTGATTGAGCTGAGTCATTTTTTTTTTTTTATTAATTTATCAACACGTCTGAGGAAATGTTGCATATTCCTAACAGTTTTGTCTTGTTTCCACTGACTAGCTAACTGAAATAATAGCTTCATTCATACACTTTGCATCCATGTTTCACCCAGTAATTAACCACTTGAACGAGTATACAGTTCATTTGCATTTCCAATGGAAATGCGCTCACCATATCATCAGGAAATTGCGAGTTTGAATCCAAACCACACCCCAGGGAGACCAAGAGTAAAATTATGGGAGACCAAGAGTAAAATTGGTGCAGCTGTCTGGGTGGAAAAGATGGACTCACTCTGACCCCTGTCAATCAGAGCAACAGTGGCAAAATATAGGCAAGGATGAGCTCATGTATACTAAAAGGGCAGTTAGCGTCTGCTCTGTGACGTAGCATGAGCAGAAGTTTGAAAATATGTAGAGGCAGAGCAGCACATCTCAGAGGAAACATGTTAGCCATCATCTTCTCCTGGCTGGTAGCTGTCATGTAAAAGGTAATAAAGATTTAAAGGGATTTTGCTTACATTCACATATTCGACCCAAAAAACCTGTTTCCTCAAAGTCTAACAAACTTCTTGAACACGCTCTCGATCTCATAAACTTCAGCAAAGTTCTTCCTTGGAGTGTTTTAGAAAGCTGGATACTTTATAACTAGTCTCAGCCCCAGACATTCTGCCAACAGGCTAAGGAACTTTTGATAGTTTTATTACACTTTTCTGGCCACAAGCTTCAGGATCTTGCAATATGGCTCGCCACACTTCCATGTACATTTCTCTATCCTGGTTTCTGGCAGGGAAAAAACTTTAAACCCTGGAGCACAATATAGTCACTAGATTGAAAAAAAAAATCATGGCATCACATCTATAAAAGTTATGAGTTTTGTTTGAAAAGTGACAGATAAACGAAACATCTTTGCGTGTGTTCCAATATGCACTCTAAAAGGCTTACGGTTGTTTGGGTGTATGGTTTGTGATGAATCATACCAGACACCCTAGTGAAGGCTAATTTATCACCGATTTACCACTTAAGTAAAAACAATGCCATCTTATCATCTGTTTAAAATTCCCCTTGGAACCTTAGTATTCCCCTGTGTGTCAGTGTGTCTCCAACATACTTCATTCGATCTTCTTCTTTGGCCCATTAATTCCTTCCCCTCAATGTCATGGCAATCCATTTTTACTTTTCTTTGCTTTTGTAATATTACTGCCTTCTGTGAATGTGTTTCTAGTAGTCACATTGAAAAGGGTCTGAACTATATATATATATATATATATATATATATATATATATATATATATATATATATATATATATATACACACTATATTACCAAAAGTATTCGGTCATCTGCCTTGACTCACATATGAACTTAGGTGCCATCCCATTCCTAACCCATAGGGTTCAATATGATGTCGGTCCACCTTTTGCAGCTATTACAGCTTCAACTCTTCTGGGAAGGCTGTCCACAAGGTTGAGGAGTGTGTTTATAGGAATTTTTGACCATTCTTCCAAAAGCGCATTGGTGAGGTCACACACTGATGTTGGTCGAGAAGGCCTGGCTCTCAGTCTCCGCTCTAATTCATCCCAAATGTGTTCTATCGGGTTCAGGTCAGGACTCTGTGCAGGCCAGTCAAGTTCATCCACACCAGACTCTGTCATCCATGTCTTTATGGACCTTGCTTTGTGCACTGGTGCACAGTCATGTTGGAAGAGGAAGGGGCCCGCTCCAAACTGTTCCCACAAGGTTGGGAGCATGGAATTGTCCAAAATGTCTTGGTATCCTGAAGCATTCAAAGTTCCTTTCACTGGAACTAAGGGGCCAAGCCCAACTCCTGAAAAACAACCCCACACCATAATTCCTCCTCCACCAAATTTCACACTCGGCACAATGCAGTCCGAAATGTACCGTTCTCCTGGCAACCTCCAAACCCAGACTCGTCCATCAGACTGCCAGATGGAAAAGCGTGATTCATCACTCCAGAGAACGCGTCTCCACTGCTCTAGAGTCCAGTGGCGGCGTGCTTTACACCACTGCACCCGACGCTTTGCATTGCACTTGGTGATGTGTAGCTTGGATGCAGCTGCTCGGCCATGGAAACCCATTCCATGAAGCTCTCTGCGTACTGTACTTGGGCTAATCTGAAGGTCAAATGAAGTTGGGAGCTCTGTAGCAATTGACTGTGAAGATAGTCGACGACCTCTTTGCACTATGCGCTTCAGCATCCGCTGACCCCTCTCCGTCAGTTTACGTGGCCTACCACTTCGTGGCTGAGTTGCTGTTGTTCCCAAACTCTTCCATTTTGTTATGGTAAAGCTGACAGTTGACTGTGGAATATTTAGTAGCGAGGAAATTTCACGAATGGATTTGTTGCACAGGTGGCATCCTATGACAGTTCCACGCTGGAATTCACTGAACTCCTGAGAGCGGCCCATTCTTTCACAAATGTTTGTAAAAACAGTCTGCATGCCTAAGTGCTTGATTTTATACACCTATGGCCAGGCCAAGTGATTAGGACACCTGATTCTGATCATTTGGATGGGTGACCGAATACTTTTGGTAATATAGTGTATATATAGTTATAAATATATATATATATATACTTGCAGCCATTCACTTCAACTATAAAATGTAAAAAATGTTTCAAAAGAAAAAGCTTCAGTTGTGAAATCACTGACCGTACAGTAACATGAAGAAGAATGTGACACAAATTTTGCACCAGTTTGCAATTTGATATTTTATGATTACATGTTTAATAACAGCTACAACCAAAGCCAGAAGTTACACAAGTTCATGGCTGGCTTCCTAGACAGATGGTGGATGACACATGGTGGATGCCTCCAATGTTTTTCAGTTCTCTCACAACAGAACAAAATGTTGTAGTGTCGAAAAACAAGCAAAGTGTATCTACTTTAAGCAACACAGATTTCACACTGAAATCTTCACAACAGTACAGTGGTAGCTCGGTGTAAATCTGTGTTACAGCGAGTTCAAATCCTAAACCAGAGATCTACTGTTACGACCTTAAGCAAGGCAATACATTTTTAATAGCTCGGTTCTAGCTGTGGTAATACATTCTCAGGTTCACCTAGCGTGTGTCTATGAGGACAGGTCTAAAGCAATAACAGAGCTGTTTGTAATTTTTAAAGCCTTCTGATGCTGTTGAAGCAATGTGCTACTGCAGTGAAAACATTAAAGAGATTTCCATTTTTCCCTTTCCCACAACCGAGCCACACTTCCTCTAATGAAACTGTGGCATCCTGTCACTTTAATTGGTGCCTCGATGATTCCTTGAGTCTACATTCTTCCACCCATGATCCAGAAATCTTTCAAAGCCCACTATGTTTAAGGGCATACCAATTGTTTAAGCACATTCAATGATATAGGTATTCTAGATTAATGATACACAGGTGCTTTTTAATGCAATCTTTTATTGCAGTTTGTGCTATAAGCATTGGGTACAAATGCTTCCCCTGCTCCAAAAACAAATTCCAGTAAGTAATATGATGAGAAGCACTAATAGAATGTTAACCAGAATATTCAAGCGTGTGATATTCATCCATCCATTTTCCGTACTGCTTATCCTATACAGGGTCACAGGGAGCCTATCCCAGGGGACTCGGGGCACAAGGTGGGGGACACCCTGGATGGGGTGCCAACCCATTGCAGGGCACAATCATGCACACACACACACACACACACTATGGACAATTTAGAGATGCCAGTCAGCCTATAATGCACGTCTTTGGACTGGAGGAGGAAGCCGGAGTACCCAGACAAAGCCCCCAAAGCACAGGGAGAACATGCAAGCTCCACGCACACAGGACAGAAACGGGAATTGAACCCTCAACCCTGAAGGTGCGAGGCAAATGTGCTAACCACTAATATTAATGTTTTTATTGATGTTTACTCCGGGGCGGAATCAGACCACACTGTGTATATGCAGATTCGTTATGACCTATGCAATATGTCATCAACAAGAGAAGACACATTAGAGTGATGCCTTAGTGAGAGAGGACAGCTCATTTGGCAAATATGTTTCCTGTCCTCAGA